>NW_003852401.1:5160702-5189712 GCF_000181295.1 Otolemur garnettii
GGACAAATTGTTGAAAAGTGGGACTGTCCCACCAAAATCAGGACATCTGGTCACCCTATTCATGTACCAAAAATAACAAACATCCCTTGCAACTCATAAGTGTTTGTAAAGTAAAGTTTTATGTTATATCAGCACTCTGTCTTTCTAAGTTTCACATTCCTGTTGTTTATAAACAAACATTTACTGAATAGTTATTCTGTGCCACACAACAAATATTGAGTGTCTCTGAGATGCTCATAATACAGAGGTAAATAAGGTCTGTACTCACCAGGATACAATTCTGTGGGAAATAATAAAACTTTTATTTTCTTAAAACTACTTATATAAGGAGGCTTTATTAGATATAATTTTAAAAATAAACGAGAAAAAATATTTTACTTAGGTTGATGTTTGTCTTACTACTGTTTGAATTTTTAGCTTATACCTAAATCACGAAATGATGTGATTTGAGATGCATAATGTTTTTTTAAGGGCTTACAATGAGTCCCTGAAATTCAAGTTAGAATTTTGTTCTTTTGAGTGAAATATTATGTCCTGTTTTGAAAATATGCATCATATGGATTTAGCTGTCGATATTACATAATTATTATGCTAACATAATGATCATAGTGAATATTACTATGCATTGCCATAAACACACGCATTATTTCATTTTGTAAATAACATTTAATATATGATGAATGTGATTCAAACTATCACATTGGTTTATACTGGAAGAACTACAGCATATAATGAAGAAACATTTATTCTCCATAAGCTTTACTTATCTAGCCTAAGCATTTAAGAAACCAAAATTAGCCTGCATGCATCTTTGATTTTCTTGGATAGAGATGATTTTTAATATTATATTGTTTCAAAATTACAGTCAGAATTGTCAAAAATCATGCATGTAACCTTTAGTCATAAAACATTATTATTTGTATTAAGAAATAATTGACTACAAGAATCACAAATAGTTGTATGGAAATAGATTCTTTTCTTAAAAAAAAAAAGCCCTAGGACATTGGACAGGTAAAAAGCTGTAATAAAATCATGCAATTGTTATCAGATTATTATTTTTAAAAAATTGCTAAATAGCTAAATATACTTCAGTAATGAGTGAATAATAAAGACTTAAAAAAAAAAAAAGTGAAGAAAAGCATATAATTGTTGTAGAGAACCCAGAACTAGAAAGGAGAATGCTAAGAAGTTTTGCAAAAGAATAGTTGGCCATCCCCCTCCCCACTGCCACCAGCTGATCAGCATGTATTACACTGAGATGTGTGTAAAAGGGTTATTTTCACTTTCAAATGAGTGTTAAACTGCATGAATTAGCAGAAATTGGATATCTTGGTATGATAGAAGCTAGATGCATATTGAAGGCATATAAAATAATCCCCAACATTTAGGGAGTAGCAGATCATTTCTTTGATTTTACTACTTGATTTAATAATGTGCCCATTGAATTTATGCCTGAGCCAAAACCATTTTCACATCCTACTAGAAGTGATGGAAAACAGTAAATAAGACTCATTGTCATATCAAAATATGCAATTCTATAAATTAACATGGCAAAACGGGATTATGTTAAGTACTGAATTTTAGCACTTTTGTACAGTCATCAATTAAGATCTAGTCTTATGAGATTGCCCAAATCCATTATTTTTTGTAACAGATGAGTGATGCTATCTTCCCCAAATCTTCAAGCTAAAGAAAACCATGTTTTCAAAGGTGTTTTCTTAATTCTGTACAGCTGGCTCAGGGATTTTCCTGTTTTCAGTGTTGCTTTTAATGCTATTTCCTACTCTTCTCCGAGAAAAAGTACACCTTCACTATATTAAAGAGAAAGTATGTAAAAATGTCACTTAGTTTTTGAAAGTTTCCCCAAACTACAAAGGCTTACAGCGGGTATTGACTATTTTTATAATGCCTTGTCTGTGATGGTATTATCAAAAACACAGCAAGTGAAAACACTAACTGGCAGGATTTGAATCAGCCCTGGAGAAGAACTCTAAAGAAGGGGATCAGAGCTCTGGATGACAATTAGTAGAATATTGCAGTTGCACAGGCAAGGTATGGTAAGGAACAGAGAAACTGCAATTGTATTATGAATAGAGAAAAAAGAACGTTAGCACAAATAGTTTAGGCAGGAGATGATATTGCTATATACCAGTAGACTCAGATGGTGAAAGCAATGAAATCTTCCCATACTCTATAGTGAATCACCGTCCCATGATCCTCACTCTTAGCCCATTTGCTGAAAGTTCCAGATCACCTATGACCCAAAAGCTGTAGGGCCAATCCTGGGATTCTCAATCCTGCCCTAAAACTACGGCCGACTTTCCCTTTGATGAGTTGATGCCATTTACCCAGATGGTGAAATATTTTTAACTTCTCTTCAATAGGACATGGTAACTAAGTTGTGTAGGAACTAAAGAAAAAAAAATAGAAGAGGATATGTTTCTCCAACATTTTTGAGTAATTGGGTGGATTTTGCACAACAGGGGAATGTATGAGAAGGGCTACTTGTGGAGAATGGGAAGAAGAGATTGAGTTCAGTGTTTGGTGTGCTGAATTTGAATTGCCCTTGGTATTATATAGAGTGACCTGTTGTGAATACGCATCTCGAGTTCAGAAGAGATATAAGGCTAAAGTCACATGTCTGGATAGTGTTAGTGTGTAGGTGATTACTGAAATTGGTAGGGGTGGTGGTGGTAAAGTAAGCTAATGTGAAATCTTAAAATGAAGAGAGAGGCAAGTGAAGAAAAACTGCTTAGAGGTATTGGGTCTTGGTGAATATCTAGACATCCTGAAATGTCTCACCATTTTTGGACACTTGTTACTGGCCCTCAGTGGAGGTTTTTCTAAGTTCTTGATGTTTGCTAGGAAAAGAATTTTAGACATCCCACATCAGGCAAGTATATGAAAGCTTTATTGAAAGCAAAAGTTTTCTCCCAGGGCAGAGAGTCAACTGATGAATTTGTTCTGCCTGTCTCTTAGAAAAGTTTTCCGATTTTTAATGTAATACCAGTTAATATAACACTGTTTAATATATACCACTTAAAAAGGCATTTTTTTATTTATTTTCACTTTTTTCCTGTGAAAAACTTCTCTTCCCATGGATTTTATCCACTGGCTCAGTTAATATTGTTATTAGTTTCTCTTGTGCATCTTCAGTTCTTCACAAAAGGAAAACTCCTTATCTTCCTTCTTATTCTTCCTCTTTCTTTGTTGAACCTTCACAACATCTAACAGTTCTGTACATGTGGCTGCCTGTGTTCCTATAGGCCACAATCCAGATCCAGGTCATCTGTTGGTTACTCAGAAACTTTATGAAGTAATGATTTAGGAAATTGCAATCACTGAGGATTACTAGGTAATCCTAGTGCAATCATTTTCTGCTGGGATATTTCCAGCAGAAATATCAAAATTTCAAAATGATTGAAATTTGAAATTTCAAATGATTTCAAAAATGCAAATCATTTTCTGCTGGGATATTTCCCCTTCCTTCTCCCCTTGTTACTCAGCTTTGCATAACCATAACTCAAAGAAAGGGTGAGAAGTTTGTTTTCTGTCTTCTCAAGTGGAAAGAGAAGGGAGACTTTAGCCGTGAAATTCATGTAATGAGCCTAAGTTTATTCCTCTTTTCCTCCTCATATGAGGCACTTTTTAAACTTTCTTATTATATATAACTAAAACTCCCTACTTCAAACTTGAGATTCTATAGACATGCTTTTCAGGATAGATTACTCTTTGTGTCCACCTTTATTCTGGGACATAGAAGTGCTTGTCTTATCATATGAACATCAATCGTTTATTTTACATTTATCGTTTTATATTTTATCATTTCTATGATCTTAGAAGAAGGGAAGATGGTACTTTTATCAGTCACGGTTCCAGCAGGAAACAGATGGCACACTCAAATTAGAATAATTCAAGGCAGGTTTAAAAAAGGGACCACTGAAAATGATGTTGTCAGGGTTTAGGGAATCAAAATTGATACTGTCATATTCCAGAGCTAGTTAAGACTGAGACCTGAAGATTCAAAGAGAGGGATCCATTAATGGAGGGAGGAGGCAAGAGGACAAGATTGCCCTTTGTATGGACAAATAAAAATGTCCAACTTCCTTTCCTCTTCTTTAACATACACAGAAATTTGTGAAACACTCATTTGTGAGTATACAAGGCTCATTCCACAAAACGCTTGGGACTTATAATCAAGATGGTGTTGCACATTTCTGTATTGGTCGTTAAACTAGATCAATTCTGTTTGCCACTTTTCTGACAGAGAGAAGGTGGAGAAGTGTGTAGGTGTTTCATAAATGTGTATGTGTATAGGCGAAAGCTGCAATTATATTTCTTTTAAGTGTACGTAGTCTATCCTTCTTACAGGATAATGGTACAATAGATGTTATTTTTCACTCTAATACGTGTGTGTCATGTGTTGACTTCCCTTCTTTCTTTCCTGGCTTTCTATCATTCCTTGTGTTTTATTTGTTTATTTTTTTCTTCTCACTCTCACAGTAGAGGATTGACTAAATGTTCTTCAGTAATAGAAAATCCAGACAGGATTTGTCTGTGACATCCTACGCAATGACAAAGAAACCATGGAGCCTGGAGTGAAAGCTTTTGGGTTTGACTTGGCCATCTGATTTTAAGGAATTAAGCTCTCTGAACAAGAAATAAGCTTCCTTCCTTTTTGAAATGAAAGCATTTGTGTCCACCTTTCTCCAGAGGGTAGAAAATAAAAGAAGATAACATAAGTGAAACAGCAGATTATTAAAATGCTGGCTATTTTTAGAGATCTGACTATCCATGAAGAGGGGAAGTCCTTTGTGAGAATCCCTTCCTCTTCATGGATAGTCAGATCTCATCCCCTGGATAAGACAAAAAAGCTTCACTTTACATTCTGCTAGACAATAAACGGTTCACTTATTAGTTAATCCTTGGGATGACGTACTCTGAGTCTTCACAGAGACAAAATTGTATAACCTTACACAGTTATTTCTTCCTTGTGTTTCATCACATGGATAACTTAATCATGTGACTTACAAGTCAGAGGTAGGAGATGTTTTGTGTGAGCTATTATCTATGAATGACAAAACATTCTTAAGGAATATGAAATGTTAAATATTTTCAAGGTAACGTAAGAATTTCACAAAGCTATTTGGAAGGGGAGAGCTATAGAAATAGTTTTGAAACAATTGTTTTTAAAGTTTTAAATGGTGAGAAATAAGGCAAAGTCTTGAGACTACAGAAATGAACTTTTCTCTGAATTTGAATGTTCTGAATTGGACAACAGACAAACATTCTCAGGCTGGAGCTGTAATTTTAGGTCCCACAGAGAAAGACTCCCAAGACCTGGGAAGATCACAGAAGTGTCCGTCAGAGTGACAGGAGTAAGCAACTCCAAATTAGGCCGTGCTTGACTTCAAACTCACTCAGTGCGTCAAAGCACGCTACTGCAAAAAGGAAGTTCTCCCAGGTTTATAAAACCTCCTCCTTTTTAAAGGAAGAAACAAATCTAGGCCTTTGCTAGAGAAATGTGAAAATTTTGTAAACAGTGCCACATGTATTTAAGGTATTCAGTATGAAATGTCCGATTTCCTTCTCTACTAAGCTTGACAGTTGCTGTATCTGACATTTCACTTTGACATTTCTTATTTCATTTCTTTTGTGAAAGTTCATCCTCATTCTTTAAAAAACACATTTTGGCTTGTGATTAGCTTTCAAATTTTTTTGTAGAGCAATTATTGTACAACCAGGGATAAGTAAAAAGTTTGTGTTGTTCTATATTTTGTTATTGCACGTGATGAAAAATGGATTCTTTTTGACAATTTGCAACTGCTTGGCACAATGGTTAGATAAACATAAAATGTCTCTGTCATTCAGTCCAAAACTAAATATTCATAATCAATAGCTAATGATAAAAAAAAAAAATAGCTAATGATGTCACTTTGATAGTCCAGAGCTGGTGTTATCCACTATAGCTTCAGGAAACCTAGTCAACTGATTACATCAGATGTCTGCTACAACCAATTGGATGAAATGATGCAGATGCTTGTGATTAAGCAGCCAAGACTGGTCAATAGAGACAGGCTAATCCTCTTGCTAGATAATGCTTGATCACACATCACACAAACAGTGCTGCTCAAAATACAGAAGCTGTACTTGGAAACTTTTTGTCTTCTACCATATTCACCAGACCTGATCTTGCAGCAACTGACTACCACTTTTTCCAGGCTTTAGACCACTTCTTGCAAGGAAAAATATTCAATTCTCAACAAGCTGTGGAAAATGCTTTTTGCAATCTCATTGCTACTGGCTCTCCAGGCTTCTTCATTGCTATCATAAACAAGCTACTGTTTAGATGGCAAAACTGTTGATTAGGTGCATACTTTGATCAAATGTACTGGTTCTTGTTTGATATATAATAAACTACACTTTTGTTTTGGTGTTGGAAATTTCATATTTAATCACTATACTCTCCATCCCTTTAGCACACAGGTTCTCAACTTGTGGGTCGCAACGCACAGGAACTGTATTAAAGGGCCGCAGCATTAGGAAGGTTGAGAACCACTGCTTTAGATGATACCATTCTCTGAAACTTGAATGTAACAGTCTCTATAATGATGCGGTGGCTTGGCTATCATGGTTCAATGCAGGTGCCTGGAAATTAGGTCCTGCACATTAGCTGACTTCAACTCTGGCTGCTCAGATGCATTTTCTTATTTCTATCCATCATCCATTCCAGTTAATTGGAGGTATGGCTTCTTGACTTTTCCTTTTACCCTGGAGTGTAGTGTATATAATAATCATGTAATCGAAATTATCTCCTCTCAATTTAATTCCAAGTCATATGTTCTGTTTTTAAATACACACTTTAGCTTCATCATAATCACCTCTCTTGTTTGCTAAATGTGCAGACGGGTGGGAGCTGTCTGTTGTGGACTATTGGACATCCACAGTCGTGCTTAAAGTTACTCAAGTGAGAAGGCTAGCTTCTTCTTTTGTTTTTATTATTTGGTTTAAAAATTTTAATGAAGCACTATAAAACTTGTAAATTAATAACATTCTACTTCTAGGTTAATTTTAAGACATCCATGTCAGTTTTATTAAGCCAAAGACAACGAATTATCATGAATACCAGGTTTGTGTAGTAGCTGCGTGCATCAAGTAATCTAGCATTTCAGAGTCTACACGTATGGCAGGGAGGGGTTTTAATAAGTGTTGCAAAAGATTGTGCACCTGTTTCTCTTTATTTGCTTTAAGAAACATGTGAAAAAAATGAGATTCCTTTTGAATGTCCTCTAGTTTCAAGCATTCAAATTTACTATGAATTATATTATTCTACAATTATAGTAGAATTTTTGAAAAATACTATATTATTTTTAAAAATCATCTACTGTTTTTACATTTAGCTTAATCTTTTATTAAATTTCATTTCTTTTAGGATTTTTTAACAGTTTTTTCTAAATTAAACGTTTTACACTATTTAGTTTAATTTTTTGTCCCTTCTGAAATAAAATATTTCTTCAAAATATATGTATAATATTTATATATATATATTATTTGAGCACTTTTAAATAATCCGATTAAATTGCTATATTTTGATTTTCCAATCTTAGAAGTAATATAATTTATTGATGCCATAGTTGGGAAAATTAGAATTGACTCACTGTGATCCATCCACTACATACACACCACAGCCTCACTCTCTCACACACAAATACCCACATATACTCCTTCCTTCAAATCTCTCAGATGAATATCTAACATTTTAGTTAAATCAGTATTTATTGCAGTCATTATTATAGCCCTATAAATATAATTCAATCCTGAGCCGTACACCAAACTATCCATTCATTTCGTTACTGTAAAATTTTTCTTCTAAATATTGAAAATGGTCTTAATTTTTTCTCTTGTGAAGTTTTTCATATTATAAAATATTTCTCAAGCTTTGTGATAGGGCACATAACTTTTTTCCTTGGGGTCAAACATATCAGTAAAGTACAGGGTCCATATCCTTCTGCAAGATATCCCTCCAGAGCATCCATATGTCTGGATGTCCAGACTTGACAGGGGGTTTGGTAGGCCGCGTGCATTCATCCTTTCACTTCCCTTCATCATGATTTAGGAATTTTCTTTTCCTTTTTCCTGTTGATTGCCTTGTGTTTGGAAATGCCATTTCTTTTTCTACATTGACTCTTCTCCTGAACATATTATCCAGTAGAGAACACGGAATGGATAAATGCAGATTAAATTTTTTCATCCTTTGCACTGTGTTATTAACAATATTTTTATTCAACCTTTGATTCAATTTTGGTTAAATTGAATAGAATTCAGTTAACTAAATTGAACATAGAATTCTATGTTAAAAATATTTTTCCTAAATGATTTGGGGGTCTTAAACGCCATTATTTTCTGGCTTCTAGTGCTGCTTTCAAGAAGTGGGATATAGTTTCTAAATCTTTATGTTTCATTTGTTATTTCTGCCAACCTAGATATGTTAGGATTTCTACTTTATCCATGCTGCTTTGAAAATTTACATCGATATGTCCTGTTGTGGGTCTTTCTTCATTCATCATGCGATGCTTGGCAGGCCCTTTAAATCTGCAGATACAAGCCTTTCAGTTATGAACGATTACTCACTTTTTCTGTTTTATCTCTTTTAAAAAATAAGTTTGTATGTGTATCTAAGATATACATCATGTTATACCAAGTTAATATATCCATCATCTCACATAGTTACCTACCTTTTTTTGGTTTGTTTTTGACTAGAGCAGCCAAAATACACTTACTTAGGATGAATCCCATGTACATAAGAGCAAGATCTCTAGACTTGTTTATCCAACCTATCTGCTATTTTCTCCAACATGTACAGTTATTCCTTTAATTTAAATATTTTTCTATGTTTTTCTCTCTAAATTTTGGGTTCATATTCTGTGAGATTTCTTCAGCTCCATCTTTGAATGGTTCTGAAATAATACTTTGTTACTATTATATTTCTGAAATTTATTTATTTTAATTCTCTGAAGGCTTCTTTTTTATATATAATCATGCTCTGTTCCCCTATTTTTGACTGTATGAAAGGGTTTTTTTATCTTTCTTTTCTCTGAATTCCTTTTTTTTTTTTTTTTTGTTACGAACCAGCCTGGGGAAGGGGAGTGAACCAGAGCGGAATTGGTGGGGACTGAGAAAAATACAGAATAAGAGAAAAGGCAGAAAGGAAGGATGGGATTGGGAGGGCTGACTGAGCTGATGGCCACAGCCAGCACCAAAGCACAAAATCAGGTTTAGTTCATAATATCTGGACAGGTTTATCAGGGGAATTAGCATAGACATGTGGGGAAATAGCATAGACAAAAGACAAAGTTTTGGTCTTACAGTACAATTGGAAAATACAAATGACTTTTATAAAGACAAATCATCAGGTTAATGGTTTCTACTCAACTTCATATGACATATGACAAGAAGTAAGAAGGACAAGATCAGGAGGATCTCAGCATAGTTGACAAAGCAAAGGAAGAATTATGTGACTTAGTAGTTTCTACTCAACTTTATTAACATGTTACAAGAAGTAGGAAGGCAAAGATCACAAGGGTCTCTGCATAGTTAACTGGATGAAGCAAGAGCTGTGTGACTTCTGGCGGAGGAAGCATGAAGAAAGGAAGATGGCTGTTTTGGACACAGAGGAGAAGCAGTCTGGGGCTCATTCTCTGAATGTTCCCCAGGCTGTGAGGGTCCTGCTGTCTGACAGCCAGCTCTCAACAATTTTCGAGACAGAGTTTTACTTTGTTATCCTTGGTATTGTGCCCTGGTATCATAGTTCACAGCAACCTCAAACTCTTAGGCAATATTCTTGCTCAGCCTCCCCAGTAGCTGGGATAACAGCCACCCACCACAACGTCTGGCTGCTTTTAGAGATAGGGTCTCACTGTTGCTCAGGCTGGTCTCCAACTCTTGAGCTCAGGAAATCCACCCACCTTGGCCTCACAGAGTTTTAAGATTATAGGTATCAGCCACAGTGCCCAGCCACTCTGAATTCCTTTTGAGGAGTTATTTGGCCTCTAATTTTCATTTTTTGAGAATTTTCAAATGTCTAATGACGTTCAACTATCAGCAATTTTGAAAATGTCTTATCAATAAAGAATAAATAAAATGCCATTTATTAATAAAAATAATAAAACCATATTTATCAGTAAAGAATAAGACATAGATTGTCAGCTCTGAGTATATGGGTGGCACAGGGTGAATGAGGATCCGTTGTTGGATAACCAGGCAGGGACATGGCTCTTCATGGTTAGGCCATTCACAGATGACTGTGTCATTTCTCTCAACCCAATTGAGAGGAAAATTTGCACTCTCCTGTCTCTCTGGGAGGAGAGTCTTCCCATAGGAGCTGCGGGGGGTAGGGCTGGAGAGGTGGGATGGCAATGGTAGATTTCATTAGTAAGTAGGTAATATTTCACTAATTCTTCATCCCTGCCTTCTGTTGTGGCTGGTTGCTTGTGCTTTACTTTTTAGCAAAAAAATTTCAGAAATTTTGGAGGATGAAAGATCTCCTAGAGAAATTGGGAAATATATATATTTTGTTATGTCCTTGGCAGAGGGGTGCAGCTTGGAGGTGCAGCTGTTATAATTTTACAATCCTCTACAGTTCTTAAGACTCTAGTGAGCAACCTAAATCAATCACCTATATTAACCTCTGTTTTTGAGTTTAGTGGGACTTTTACTTTCTGTGCTGATAAAGCCTATGCATTTTGGAAAGAGAAAAGACATGAATTTCTTCCATCTTAAGCACGTTACTCTCAGTGAATAGTATCTACTCATGGTGTTCAACACAGTTTTTAACTGACAGATTGAGGAAAGAAGAAAATATTTTAGCGATAAATGAATGAATTCTACTTTTAAATAAAAATATGAAAATAAAGGATTAATATCATTAGCAAGGGGAAATAATTAGCTGTCATTAGAAAAGGTCTAAAGCAAAAATTATAATCCTATTTGCCAAGTTACCTCATCCAGTTACTTTCATGTGGATTTTATAATTAATTCATCTTGGCAAATTCATTATAAATGAGCATTGCTCCAAGCTCAATATTCTAAGAGTTTTTATTGATTTGTTTTATTGTTTTTGCTTGGTTGAGACAGGCATCTTGGTTTTATCTGCCTTAAAATTTGGGTAGACTAAAAATGTTATAATTATGCTTATGACATAAGCCCTTGGGCCTCCATTACATGTGTAAAATAACCAAATGTGTGGTCTTAACCGAGAATACAGACTTAAAATTTGATATATACACTGTATGGTTATATTTTCTTTATCTAGGTAATTAGCCCCACCAGCAAATTTTCATAAAAAGGAAGATTGCTCTTCTATACCTAAACTTACTTGGGGTATATTTTCAGGTTTATAATCCCTAGGCAAGCAGGATCTGTGTAGAATATATAAAAATGAGAAAAAGGCTGTTATATAAGAAGGTTGATTTAAATTTTAGGCAAGTAGTTAGGAAGTTAGAGGACTGTTTAGGGATTTCCCAACACCAACTTGGTGATTCACCAGGACTCACAGCATTCACCATGTAGTATATTCATGGCTAAGATTTATTAAATGAAAGTAAAATTACCAAAAGGAAAGGCAGGTAGAGACAAGTCTAGAGGAAACTAGGTTTAAATTTCTAAAAATACTTTCCATGAGGTGTCACATTGGACATGGGTAATTCTTCTAGCATTGAACTGTGATGAGAAATGTGAAATGCTATCTATCAGGGAAGCTCATTAGAGACTCAGCACCCAAGGATTTTACTGGGTTATGGTCACGTAGATATACTCTAGTAACAAAAATTGGAGGTTACCAGAAGGAAAGCAAATGACTTAAGCATAACCATATTATTTGCACATTCAGTTACAGTGAGCCCATCTAATCAACTAGGGAAAGGTTGAGAATGATTCTGAAATCCAAGTACCCAGATGCCAGCCAAGGACCAACCTTGTAGGCAGGGCTTTCTGAAGTTAGAAGTCTCAGGTCTGCTTTTCAATTCTTTTATGTACAGAAACAAAATATGGAAACAAATTTTATTGTATACATCCAATAGACGCATTCTTCTGTGTTATATTTTTTATTAAGCATTTTCATATACAGTAAGCCATTTAAATTTCATAAAATCTCTGAGAAACTCTGAGAAATAAAAGTTGGATTTTTACTGTCTCTATCCAATAAAGAGAGATCTCACACTCTGGGTGGAGTTTCAGAACCTTCTGTGTTCTTTCTTTACATTAGGACTTTGCACAGAGAATGTAAATATAAAAAGAGGGTAGCAAACTAGTCAAGGCTTATTAGGGAAACAGAACCACAGGATGCGTTTGGGTCTGTACACATACACAATTGATTCACATGATTATGGAGGCCAACAAGTTCTAAGATCTGCAGGGTTAGATGGCAAACTAGGGACCCAGGAAAGCTGATGGCCAGATCCCAAGGCCAGAAGGCTGAAGACTCAGGAGAAGCTGATGTTTTGAGCTTATTATTCTGAAGGCAATAAAAATCCTCATTTCCCAGTTTGAAGGCAGTCAGGCAGGAGGAATTTTCTCTTAGGAGCAGGTCAGGCTTTTTGTTCGACTGATTAGATGAGGGCCAGTCATATTAGGAAGGGCAAATGGCTCTTCTCAGTGCACAGATTTAAATGTTAATCTCATCCAAAAGCATTTTCACAACATCACACAGAAAAATATTTGATCCAATATTCGAGTGCCACGTGGCCTAGTCAAGTTGACACATAAAATTAACCATCACAGGCAGCTCTATTTCTTCATACAATGGGTATATTTGACAAGCGACAGAGAAAGACAAACACATATTCATGTGTTTAATCTGATAAATTTTATCCCTCATAGCCACTATCTCTCCACAGTTTTAGCAGGGGTCGGATGTTTTGCCGTATCACCTCCCCGGCTTTCTTCTGATAGCCACACACCTTCAATTACTCTTTTCCCAGCCAGATTCTTTCTAGAAACTCTTCCTCTCCATCTTGTCCGGCTTCTGGGAGATTTTGATAATTTTAATACATCGTGTTCCTGGCATAGAGTTGATCTTATGTTCAAACTAAGCCAATCAGAAACAATTTCTATCTCCCACAATTATTTGAAAATGGAGTGAGTTAGGAAGAGCCATTTTCCCTCTGGAAGAGAGGTGGAAGGAAATAAGCTTAGAAGGTGCTTTTACATATGGGGCCGGGGGGGGGACGGGGGACAAAGACAACTGTAGAGGAAAACAGGAGCAAAAAAATAGCATGTTGTTCTTGGCCTCAGCTCTGCCCTCTCCTTCCTATATATATATGTAAGCCTTTTTTGATGGACTAATTCAATTTAATTTCTTCTATTAGAAGTCAGAGTGCCTTTAACTGTTGCAAAGTACTGTTATAACTAAAGGTCTTTGTTAAGGAGGGAGAAGAAAATGAAACATGGGTATCAGACTGTCTCAGTGAGGCGATAAGGAAGGTTCTTTGGGGAATAAATTTTCATCTGAAGTCAAATCTTACATGATAATGAAGAAGGAATAATAATGCTTCTTTTACAAATAGAAAGCCAGAACTGATTTGAGATGGAGAGAATAAAGAAAAATCTAGAAGCACAGAGAGCGGACCAGCTCTAAAATGTAGCAGGACACATTTCCTTCTATTTGGAAGACTAAGTCAGAAATTACAAGGCAGGCGTGAACTAGTCCTGGTGTTGAGGAGAGGGTCTAAAGGAGGCTGGTCCCAGATGAGCTCTTATTTTGAGGTTGGGGTGAGGTCCAGGCTTTCCTATGAGAAGTCTGCACCCTTGGCAGGAGCTTATGAGCACATGCCAAAAAAGTATATGACTGCTTCTCAAATTAGATTCATGCTTCTCTTACTTTTCTAATCTCTTTTTAATATCTATCTCTGTAGGAAAAATGGAATTTGTTTAATGCTTAGTATAGAAATCTAACTATCAAGCAGTAAGGAATTTGAAAGACAAAATTACATAGAAGAAAGAATGCTGAATATTAGCTTTTAAAAGTATTTAAAATATGATTTTATGTATTTTCTCCACATGATCTGAAAGAGTATTTTATACAACTTTCTTTTCTAATTAATAGGAAAGGCAGACACTTTGCCTGTGTCTGTGGATGTGGAATGCATCACACAGAAGTGTGTAACAGTGTGTTTCTACCTTTGGGGAACATATTGAGGATTATCATTTCCAAATACTTGCCTGTGCCAAAGTAAGGAGGGTGTGTTGTTGTTGGTGGTGGTGGTTGGTTGTTTTTGTTGTTATTTATTTTTACTTAAAAATAGGGATGCTAATAGTGAAAGATTGTGAAAGATTTATAAATATCCATATTTTAATGGGATAAACACTGGATGATTTAATTTCTTTTGGAAACTGGAAATCATATGACAATTTAAACTGATTAAATATCCAATAAACTTGGTTATTGTGAGAAAATTATGGCAAAAATCTATTGTTAATTTTACACATTTTTTGTGAAAAGTCACATAGTTCCCTTTCAGATAAATGGGAATTTTCTCATTTGAGTAACAAATCTAAAAAGGTACCATATAATATGATCAGAATGGTCCAAGTAGCTTTCTGTTCACAAATTCAGATTTTTAGATGTTTGGACTAAATTCTAAAACTCCTTTCAGTAGATACTTTTTTTTTTTATTTAACCTTTCACCACTTACAAAAATGGATTCAGGATGGATAAAAGATTTAAATCTAAGGCACAAAATAATAAAAATCCTAGAAGAAAGTGTGAGAAAAACTCTTGAAGATGTTGGCCTGGGAAAACATTTTATGAAGAAGACTTCTGTGTCAATTCCAATAACCATAAAAAGTAACAAATGGGACACAACAATTAAAGCAAATAGCCTTCGAATGTGAAAAGATATTTGCATATCATGACTCTGACAAATGTATGATCACTAGGATCTATAGAGAACTGGAATTAATCAAAAACAAAGCTAATAATCCCATCTATCACTGGGCAAGAGACATGAATAGAACCTTCTCTGAGGAAGACAGACGAATGGTTAACAAACATGAAAAAGGATCATTGTGCCTAATCATCATGAAATGCAAATCAAAACCACCCTGAGATATCATGTAACCCTAGCCCACATCACTAAGTCCCAAATTTGCAGATGCTGGTGCAGATGTAGAGAGAGTGGAACACTTTTACACTGTTTGTGGGATTACAAACTAATACAGCCTCTTTGGAAAGCAGTATGGAGAATCCTAAAAATACTCAAACTTCCCATTTGACCCCACAATCCCACTACTAGGCATCTACCCAGAAGAAAAAAAATTATTGTATCCTAAGAACATATGCACTAGATTGTTTATTGCAGCTCAATTTAAAATCGCCAGGATATGGAAATAGCAGACACATTTTATCATAACTAGTTTATTTTGTTTTCGCTTTTATTTTATTGTGGATTTATTTTTTCTCAGTTTACTTACCAAATTACTCTCCTTTCTGTTAATTACCATTGTGTTTGGACATAATGGATCAGAATCCACCAATTTGTGTCTGATTTATAAATAGCTACATTTTGCATGGAAACACATGCAAATCAAACCACAGATACAATGCAAAGAAATTATGTTCTGTAAGAGTTTCCTTCCAAAGTCCTTTGACCTCTGTGCCATCCTGATTGCCATAGTGTGGTTGTACCTTTTCCAGGGTAACTTTGGAAACTGCCCTATTTTTCACTGATGTACATGAAAATGGTTTTCCCTCTAATGTGTTATTGCAAAGTAGCTAGAGTTGGTTGCTGTGGGATGTTTGTGTATTTGCATGGTGCACATTTTTCCCTTGACGACTGCTGTCATATCGACTCACTTTGATAGTCAAAATAAGTATTTTAAAATGTTTCTTTATGCACTCCAGACTAATCCAAATCTAAAACAATCAGGCTGACTTTGTTTGCCTCTTTTAGCACCAGCAACATCAAGATAGCAGTCAACACTTGCAGCTTCAAGAATGATTACTTTTGCCAAAGATGTGAGAGCCTAATAGAAGGAAGCTCGACTTTCATAATAGAAATTGTCTCTGGAGGGCTTAGAGTGGCTCAGAAAGAGCTTGCCTGGGGAATCAGAAAGATGCTATCAATGGCATAGACTCGGGATGCCATTTCACAAAGAGCTTCTTTCTCTCTCTCTCTCTCTTTTTTTATTCCCATGGTTGCCACCCCCACCAATGTTGGCAGAAATTCTTGCAAAGTTATAGAATGAACGTGAACAGGACAAAATTAGTAGATTCCTGTGAGTCATGACAGTTTCAACACAACCCCTAGCTGTTCTTCATGTTAAATTATAGTGTGAGGTATTTTAGCATGTATCCAAATGATTAACCATGGGGCAGGCTTACCTCTCAAGGTGGTACTTTATGTCACTGTGTAACATAAATTGAGAGAGAAATAGAGATGGAGAGGGGGGCAAGTGATTTGAATTTATACCATTTTCTTCTCATTATCTTAATATATGGTACAGGTGGCAGACTTACTAACTTCAAACCTTCCTATTAACAAAAGGATTCCATAATGAGACCTGGGATACACAATGCCAGTGTTCAAATGGCCCACAGACATTTCTTAAAGACCTGATATTAACTATGGAGTCCGGACATGGCATTTTAAACAACAGTAAAACAGAGGTATCTTTCAGGGATGAAGCATCAAAATGATGTCTTATAATCTCTGCAGTTTAAAAAGGAAGGATCAACTGAACCTTTTATTTTCCTTACTTCTTAACTGCATTCATATGGGAAGGAAGAATTTTTGTTTTTATGGTCTTACAGCAGAGCAGGATGGCTTTGCAATAGCAATTGCTAATCATTATTGAGCTCTTACTGCGTGCCAGATGCCGTGTTAATTGTTTATCCTAATACATAATAGACTTTCATTTACTCTATGAGTTAAGCATGTCCTTACTGTGTCCGTTTTGTAGACTGGGAAACTGAAGCTTAGATAGATTAATTTCTTTGCCTAGGGCCACACTGCTAGGCAGTGGTGGGGCTGCTCATGTTTTCTTTTCTCTTACTGGGAAAAAAAGCCAGAGCTAGCTTGACCTTGGGAATGTGAAATCGTGAGTATAACTGGGAGGCAGAATTCTATGGTTCATCTTGTTGCATTTAGCATCCTAATCAAAATGGGTCCCTGATTTTCCAGGCAAACTCAGCCAGTATCAAATACCATTTTTGCTTGGCTGCAGATTAGAAATATGAATGCATTTGTTTCTGTTTGCACCCTTTTCCAGCTGAAAACCTCTCTTGTTAGCTGTCGACAATGTCACTTCCACATTTTCATGTGATGGGTTTCTACTGCTGCTTATTTTGAAACAGAGGTGATAATTAATCTTCCCACATTCAAGCACTGCAAACATATTTCAATTTCAAATGAGATAAGACCCAAGCTGAAACGCCTACACTTATATCTTAGATAGCTTTGTACCATGCATTGTAACTGGCCTGAATTTTCTCCGTGGCAGTCGCATTATTAATAATGAGTGTAGAAGTATTATTTCCAACGGAAAGTCTCGGCAGAATAGAGAGCTGACACATTAGCAAATTCTCTGAGATAGCAGAAGTTAGAGAGAAGAAAAGAAATGGGAATCAGGTTAATGTTAGTCATTTTGCTCACCCCATACCCTTCCCCTGGATCACCCACTTGTTATTCAGTAGCAGTATAATGTTAAAATTTACCTGTAAACATACAGCTCCCTGTAGTCACTGGCACTGATTTGGAAGGTTAGATACGGTCAGAGCACATTAGAATCAGAACTATAATAGATCTGCAGGTCATATAGTTTATATTTACACACATGTGCTTGGATACTTATTTCCGGACTATGGTTTTAGCAAACATTATTTACAGATGCCCCCATGTCATTAAGGTTTCCTTTTAAGCCATGAGAATAGACAATACAATGTCTACAAGAGGTGACGTTCTTACACATTACCTATATGTATGATACATATGGTTCAGTTTTTAATGGAGTTTCTCTTAAAGAAATCAGAAACCCCATGTAAAACCCTAGAGAATATTAATATTATTATAGGTACTCTTAAAGAGCCCAGCTTGGAAGTCTCACAAAGCAAACACAGCATTCTTCAAGGGTGCATATTATAGGTGCTTACAAGGTGGGAAAACTCAGTTTATAAACTCATCCTAGAAAAAGTGCTATGTACTGTAGTCACCTTCAAAATACTCCCTTTCAGAGGCCTTGCACCACTGCCAGCACCTAGTCCACCCTTCAAAGCAATTTTGGAAGTGTTTTTCTGGAATGACCAAAAGGGTTGTTGTCGTAGGAGATCTGGCAAGTAAGTTGTGAACTCATCCTAGGAAAAGTGCTTTGAAGGCGGATTAGACGCTGGCATGGGTGCATGGCTTCCCAAGGGGAGTACTGTGGAAGGGACCCCAGAGAAAACGTGAAAATATCCATCCCTTTTCTCTTCATTTCCTTTTCCTTCTCTTAATCTCTTACATGTTAGCTGGCTGTGGCTTCCAGGAAATCTGAAATTCACCATGCAAGGCATGCAGACCATGGCTGAGGGTCCCACAATGTCACAGCACCTCTACTGGGAAGCGGTAAGTTTTTCATTCTGAATGTTACTATTTTTAGAAACACTTGAGAAGATTTTCTGGTAAATAAAATTTTTTCTCGTATAGATGTATATGCATACATACATATATACATCATATACGTATATGTATGTAGATATGTTATTTACAGAAACAAAGATGTTTAGTAACCATAACTAAGTGAACTAAAACAGGAGCATAGAGCAAAGGAAAAGGGAAAATGAACTAAAAATGGAAGTAATGTATTGTCTTTCCTTCCTTGTCCTGTGACTCAATACTTCCAGTGTCATGTCTTGCTTGTTGATTCAGTTTTAAAATATTATTTTAATGTAAAAACACTCAGCATTGTTTTTGTATTAGGTTTTTAACTTTCTTTATACAAAGAGAAATTGAGGCAGTTTTGAAGAAAAATAAGTCCCATTTGGGAAAGTTTCTATTTGAAGCGTGTCCTGATGTAGACATTTTTCTTACATCTAGGGAATAGTGTAACAAAAAAGCATGAGAAGACGGGACAGCAGACAAAGGGGGCTAGAACTAGAGGAGGATAAATCGTGAAATTTGGGTCCTGGCAACTTGAGGTACTAGATTTGTATGTAGGAGGACCTTCGCAACATAAATTAGGAACTTTGAAGATAAATCACAGAGGGGAACTGAAAACTTGAGATGTTAATTTAAAAGCCTTTGATCTGCAATGGGTGCTGTTTAAGGGTTAAGGACAGTGACCAGCACACGCTGAACATGCCTTGTATGCCAGGGTTTGTCCTAAACCCTTTGCATGAGTTGGCCTATTTGATCCACACGGTATCCCTAGAAGGTAGGTGTTTGGCTGTGCCTATTTGACAGATGAAAGAAGAGAAGAAAAAAAAAAAGGTTAAGTAAATTCTATAAAATCACTTAGCTACAAAGTGCCAGAGTCAGGGTTTCAAATCTATTCATAGAACCCAAATTTGTTGAATGAGTAAGCATAAAAATGCATGAAAAATGAGTGAATGAACACGTAAAATCCATTTAGACCAACACAACTTCAAAGGAGTGAACCAGATTCTGATTAATCCCTCATTAAGTGATGTGGCTCAGCTCACAGCAGTTACTGATTTGGGGGTTATTTTTTACTCTCTATAAGATAAGGAAGATATTCAAGATTGTTTTTAAGCTTCTCTACTCAATATATTCAGGATTCTAAAATTTTCCACTCCAGCTCCCCCTCATTATATTTTGGGAATGAGAAGTTGTATCCTAGTTTAGTAAAACCAAGTGTCTGAAGGCTAAATCTGGATCTGCTTGAGACGTCAAGATGCCTAAATGTGCTCCGATGCACCCCTGTTGGCCCCGAGTCCTGCGTGAATCACTCCACACGGCAGGAAGAGCTGCCTTCTGCCTCAGTTGCTCGGTTCACTTTCTTCCAGCACAATTTAGTGCAGCCCAGGTCTTTATAGCTGGAGGTGTGATTCCTCTCCTGAGATTATTCATCATTTGTTCACAATCCCATCTTATAGTCTAGTTTTATTTTTAAAGCAGAATTTTCATTGTCAGGTGTCATCTCTACCAAATGAATGTACCTGGGTATTTCTTAGTTTTTAATCCCACAGTCTGAGTTGCTATACCCCATTAAGTACAGAAGACTAGGATGCCTCGTGTGTAGGGATGTGTCCATTGGGTGAGAAAAAGCCACCTTTTTCGTCTTCAGGTATTATAGGTAATTATATCATGCATATTTTCTAGGCTTTCTTAACATGTATTCTGTGAAGAAACCAAGTCTTAATTTCTAGCTCTTTTTGGATCTTGTCAGGAAATTCTTTTACTCATTCTACTTAAGGCATTGAATTTTAAAGAGCTGGGCTTGCTTTAGGAAAAGAGCAAAAAAGCGAGAGAGGCAATGGGGGAATGGTTTTCTACAAAGACTATGCAGAGCACCTATAATTATTTTCTGTATATGAGAGGCAAAGAAGCACGAGGACTGTGATGATGAGGTGACTTTATGTTCATTGAGAAAGAGGAAAATGTGTTACAGTCTAGGTCTTCGAGGTTTAGAAAAAGATTATATGTCTTCCTCAACCCAGTGGCATGATGTGTGATGGTTTCTGCAGGGTGTTTTAAAAACATTATAATAGTTATGTACAAATGAAATAGAAAAGCATGGATTGAGGATCAAGGCAGGTAGGAGGCTCTGTGACAAGTTAAGAAATGTTCATTTAAATAATACTTTTGAATAAATCACATCATTCAATTTCAAAATCAGGGTATAACAAAACAAATGAAAGGATTAATGTCATCTGGATTCTGCCCCCCCCACTATCATGTCTCTTAAACTGGTTTTATGTAACTTTATATTTGTAAATCAAACCATGAATAAAGACCTAGAGGATAGTATTATAATTATCTCCCCACTAAACAGAGAGTCACTCAATAGAAGAGACTGTTTCTTTTTTGTGTTTAAATGCCTGGTACCTGGTATGACTGATTTTCACTAGACAATCCATATGTACAACACAGAAAGGACACGCAGTCGGGGGCCTCCCCGCTTGCTCTTCATGTGCAACCGTTTTAAGAGGGGCGCCTCGCTGTTCTCCATAACATTAGGAGTATCTTCCTATTCAACATACCCCTTTCCAAGTCCCCAGAAGTTTCTAAAATGTGCCTAGTGATTCATCCATGTGTAACAATGAGACAACTAGGGAAATTCAAGCCAAGAAGAGAGAGAAAGGAAAAGAACAGGGAATTTCTAATTCCAGTTCTTATGAGAATATTGGGGTCTGTGCCTATGTCTATTTGTAAAAGAAAAGCAACGTGATTCCCTAGCTTAACCTTCTTCAATAAAGTAGCATGTTTCTCTTTGTATCTGTGCACGTCTTCAACCAGTGAAAATTAATCTGGATGTCAAAATACAATAAATACCTTGCACGAAAAATAGCATTGCTTATCAATAACATATCTTCCAAAGTGTGTTCTAAAAGGTGTTTTATTTCTACTCCATCCGTCTTAGAAACCTTTCTCTGGTGATCAAATACTCCATTTGGACCTTTTCTCTGTAAGCAAAATTGGCAAAAGAGAAATAGAAGGTGAAGGGACATTGTTACGGGAACAGGGAGAGAACATTAGGCAAAGTAGGAGGGAAAAGTTTAAACGATTAGCGTAGGGATAGGGATGATTTATACTTTCAAAAATACCTCCTTGATTTGGGTGAGAATCACTTCTGAACTCTCACTATTACAACTAGTAAATAATTTCTTACCTTCCTGCCAAAGCGGCTGGAGAGTAGGATGCTTCCCTTCACGTTCCGTTACTCAGGGGCTATCACTTGCTCCAGTAAAATTTTCAGGTTACCTATAAGCTTCCAAAAAATCACAGCCCTGCCCTCGGGATAACCCACTAACAATGTAAATTATATTTTTAGGCTTTTGAATGGTAAGACGTGAATAATGCATTTCATTTGTAGATGTCTATGGATTTGTGCCTAAAGTTGTCTGGGTAGATACAAACAATAATGTTATACACATCTGAGCGGAGGAATAATAATATTTTTGGTAATGTTAATTACTGAGTTTACAGGAGTTACTCAAATTGTACCTGAGGGGAAAACCTCAGAGCTCGCTGCTTTTGATTTTTCTGGAGCTTTTCAACAATTTTTGGATAATTTCTGAAAGCTTTTGAAAACAGAGTACATACAGAAAAGAAATTCACTGGTAAGATGGAAATAGATATCACAGTTTTTCAACTTTAATTTGGTACAAGTTCATATATTAATTTGCTTTTAAATTTCCTAAAGATCATTCAGAAGCTCTTAATTTATAGTGTTTGTTTACAGATACATAGGAAAAACAATAAATGTCGCAAACACCATCTGCTTGTATCTTCCCTAAAGGGCTTTGCATATTTTCAGCAAGAAACAAGTCTAAATCTCTTGTAATTTTCACCAAAATGTTCCATGATTTCACAGCAGCCCTGCTAATGAAGTACAGTGTGAGCCTTTATAATAAGCCAAAATGATTCCAAATAGCAGACACTGCCTCCTAATATTTTGAAAACATAGTGAGGACTGCTGGGGAACAGGAGAGTTATTTCCTGCTTTGGGCAGAGAAGAAGGCTGAAAGGAAATTTCATTTTGAAAGGAGAATGAGAAAGGTTGATATGTGTATCCACCTTAGACGAAGTTCAAAGAATTCAGAAACTTGGAGAAATGAGTTGTGAGGACTCTTAATATTAGCTGTGAGCCCTGAGATCTAGCAACAATTTTGGAGAGAGATACCAGATCATTTCCTCATATGTGGTGTATGAACATCAGTGTAGAAAATCAACATTTAGATACCTGAAGAAAGGAATATTGGAGATTGCAAAATTGGATCTGAAATTAATTTCCTGCTTTGCCACAGTCATAAATCCAAGCTTTCAACACAGAACAGAGATAGGACAGCATATGAAGGCTTATGAAGACTGGACTCATGGCAGCAGTATTATCTGAAAGTTTGCCCAACGAAGTAGAAATGCAAACATAAACAGTTATAGCAGCTAGTAGCTCTAATTTATTGAGAGCTTACTATGCTCTTAACATTGAGTGGGTCCCCAACAAAGTATCAGATCCTCATGACTCTCCAGTTTGCAGCAAAATCTAAGACTCAGCGAATGTGTTATTTTCTCAGGGACTTAGCACTACTATGTAACATGGGTAAGCAAAATATCTGATACGTTCACTGAACACACCACTTTCTTATCATGAAGCCCAGTGGACATTTAGTGTTAATTACTCAGACTAGAATGAATATCTGGACTGGTGTGAATGAAAATATTTTAAGTAGTATTGGCTGCAAATTATTTTATTTTTAATAATTATGTATTTCTCTTAATGTGTACTAACATTGTTAGCGTACTCAAATAAAGTTGTATCCAGCTATATTACTTTCTAGGATGAAGTAAAAGGTAGGGACATTGTAGTCAGGTTTACATAGAATGCACAAGTTGCTGATGTAGGACTGAAAAAAAACATAAATGTTTCGAGCTTTTGTTAATCGAATGTTAAGCTGAAAGCCCTCTGAGAATGATTCAGCTCTATTCATCCATCTGTCCATCTGTCCATGTGTCTGTTACATGTCTATCATCACTCTACCATAGGATTTCACTTTCTGAATTTCCAAGCCCTTCACGGTGTTCTTTTAGCAATAGTTAAATACCGCAAAATTCATGAGATAGTATGTGAGACACTGAGATTTGAGAAACGTCCATTAATATAGTAGATTTCAAAGTTTTCTGAGTATATACCATCAAGAAAATTAAACTGTCATAAATTTATATATTTTGTGTATAATATGAGATATATATATATAAATTTCCACCTTAAGAGAGTGTAATAATAAATAGCATCAGAAAATTGAGAAATTTCTAAACCAGTGGAACCTCTTTTCACTGAGTCGCCCATGTGCCTATAGTCTACTTGAAGAACACTGACTCTTACCACTTTTATAATTAAGGATAGGAGAAACAAATATTTCTTAGTAACCATTATGTGCCAAGTAGCTTCATATATCTTATCATTTAAAAATGCAATAAATTTATTGTCAAATAGAGTCACAAGGGGAGAAAAGTTTTCTAAGTACCTCCCTGTTGTGTTGAATATTCTAGGTTCTCATAGGTAGTGGGTTAGAGGTGCTGATTATTCTCCAAACGGAATAAAGACATTATAGGTGAAGTTGCAAAAATATATTAATTAGCATGAAATGCTAGAGACTGGATCACTATAGAAGGAAACAAAGTAACAAGGTTAAGACACTTAAAATGTATAGGAGCCGTGTATTCCTATAAAGGAGACACGAAAATGGAACAGCTTGAAATAGCAAATAGAGCATCTAAATATGGCTTACAAAAAAAGAAACATCTGTCCCAAACGTGGCAAAATCTGCCAATCCTATGTTGGTGGGATTAGTAATTTAATGAGAAATAAAATAATCGTTTAAAAATATCACTGTCATCGTCAAAGGATTACTTATCATCATCTCTGTATGTACAAGTGCACGTGCTTCCAAAACAAAATTCAACAGCAGGTTCATACAGATGTCAGCCTATGACACACTGGCTGATATTCCACAAATCAGAACACTATAAAAATGCATAATTATTTTACATTATATGAAAAATTGTTCTGAGCTTTCAAATAAAAAGTAATTTCAAAACCAAATAACTTAGTTTTTGTGAGAAAAAAATAGTATATGATGTGCTACCATGGCTGGTGGAAATGTTGCCCATGCCATGGTCCAAAATCCTTATGACTCTAAATCAAAGATAGAGTATGTTCCAGCTTCAGACCAAAGTGATAAAAGAATCAAAACCTGAAAGGGATATGTGTTTGCTTGAAATGCACATAGAGAACCACCCCTACCCTAATAAAAAAGGCGATAGGCAGCGAGAGGACGAAGAGTTTAATTGTAATTATGTTAAGCAAAATTAAATATTTTCCAGTCTTTTATTAAGGCAGAGTTCACTTTCAACATTCTTGAACCTAGTTCATTAGTGGTGATGGTGATTAAAATAATGGTATTTTATCAAAGAGATGAAATTCAGTGAATAATGGTGTCTAAAAGAACAGATCTGGTCTTATTATTAATGAAGACAAGGGTGTAATACAACCTAAGGAAGGATATTTTTATAGTTCTGAAATACACATGAACTGGGTTTAAGTTTGATTTGTTCCTCTCTTTTCTCATTCACTCTGTGCGTACATTTCTTCTCATAATTCTTATAAAATAGGCAACCTAGGTTATGTGTCCATTTTCTCCATTAGTATATGACTCCTTGAAGGCCAGACTGTGTGTTAGTCATCTCTGTATCTGCAACATACAACATAGAGATAGATACACGGGAAAGTGGGAAATACTACCTGAACTTTGGAATAGAAACAGATTAACAACTTGTTGCTGCTGAAACTTCAACCTGTATTTGTTCACATTAAATGAATTTCCCCAAATATAGTTTGAATAACTGAGAATTTGCAAGTAGGAGCTGGCTTCAATTTACCTGGATCCAAGCTTTGTACCAATTCATTTAAAGCTTATACATATTTTCTTACCCTGGAGAAAACCTGTCATTAAACAAGGTGTCTGGGAAGTAAACCAGTGATTTTAGTGATTTATAATAATAACTTAGTTTGGCTCCATCATTCAAAGGTATTTTGTTTAAGCACAGAAAACTGATAAAAGATTAAGTTTAAAAAGCTCTATAAAAAATCACTCAAGTTCATATTATATAAGATTGATCTATTATAGCTAGGTTATAAAAGAAATAATAAAACAAAATTTTTTACCTAAAAAATTGATCAAAATCCCAGTTTAGATGACAAGTAGCAGTTTGAAGTATTCAAGGGTATTTGAGCTGCAATGTCTCAGACTAATGAATCATGCAAAGATAGCAAATTCCTCTTGAATTAAGAAAGAGCTAAAGACAGTTACAAGGGCAAAAGCATTACCAATAAATTTAGGTCTATTATGGCAATGAAAGAAAAAGTTACTCCACTGATACAAAATATAAATTATCATGAAAATTAAACTGAATTGTCAAATGCCAGTAAATATTGAATTGTAATGTGTTAAGTGCTATGCAGAAACAGGGAAAAAAATAAAAGGACTGATTTATATTTTAGATGTTCATAGTGTACCTGGTTGTTCTACCATAAGTCTTCTTCAAAGTGTTTTCATTATAAAAATTTAAAGACTTTACAACACATATGAATTTTTTAAATTTAATTTTTAATAAATCATAACTGCATGCATTTATGGGAAATGATGTGATGATTTGATATACAATGTGGAATGTTTAAATCATTAGCTTAAATGATTAGCATAACCATCACCTCACTTATTTTTTGTGGTAAGACATTTATAATTTACTATTAGTTGTTTTGAAATGTACCCTTGCACTGTGCACAGTAGGAGATCAAGTGCCCTGCCTCCTCCCTCCACTCGCTCTCATATGAACTTTTAATATAATTACATAATGTTAAGCTTAAATTTTTGATTAAAGAAGTAATCTCGCGGTAGCCATAGCTCAGTGGGTAGGGTGCTGGCTACGTACACTGAGTCTGCAGGGTTTGAACCTGGCCCGACTAGCTAAACAACAATGACAACTGCAACAACAATAAAGAAATAGCTGGATGTTATGGTGGACACCTGTAGTTCCAGCTACTTGGGAGGCTAAGGCAAGAGAATCGCTTAAACCCAAGAATTTGAGGTTGCTGTGAGCTGTGATGCCACCTCACTCTACCAAGAAAGACATAGTAAAACTCCGTCTCAAAAAAAAAGGAATCTGTACTTATTTTAGGAAAATGGTGTTGAAATGCACAAAGATTAATGTGAACGCACTATGATTCTATTAACCACAAGAATAAATCTGTTAACATTTTATATTGTGTTTTCTTTTATAAATTTCAGATGAGTGTAAGGGCTCATACAATTAGGTTACATTGTTTGCATTCGTTAGGTAAAGTCCAAGTTGCCATTGAGCCTTCCCCCAGGAAGTGTGCCATACCGGATAGGCAGGAGCTTACCACACCTCCTCCCTCCTTCTTGAATTGTAAGGTGTTTTTTCCCGTCTGTGCAGGTAGTCGTTATCTACTAGTTCCATATTAATACAGATCACAGTGGATGCTTGCTTTTGCATTCTTGTGATACTTTACTTAGCAGGATGGTCTCTAAATCCTTCCAGGTAAATACAAAAAAATGTGAAGTCTCCATCTTTCTTTATGACTGAATAGTATTCCATGATAGACACATATCACAGTTTATTTATCCATTCATGGGTTAATGGGCACTTAGGTTGATCCACATCTTTGCAATGATGAATTGAGCTGCTGACCCCATTTATCACTGGGTAAGAGGCATGAACAGAACCTTCTCTGAAGAAAACAGATAGCTAGGCAACACGTGAAAAAAACATGCTAATTTGTCCCTATTTATCAGAGAAATGCAAATAAAAACCACCTTATAAACAGTAACAATAAAAAAAAGTTGAGATATCACCTAACCCCAGCAAGAATAGCCCATATCACAAAGTCCTGAAGATGCAGATGCTGGCGTGGGTGTGGAGTGAAGGGAATGGTGGCATTGCAAACTAATTTAGCCTCGTTGGGAAGAAATATGGAGAAGCATCAGAGAGCTAAGAATAGAGCTCCCATTTGATACTGTAATCCCATGACTAGGAACCAACCAAGAAGAACAAAAATCATTTTACCATAAGGACATTTTTACTCGAAAGTTTATAGCAGTTCAATTATGTTGTATTTTCATTCAGAAATAAGTAAAGAGTAAATAGAAATATGTAACTTACATAATTTAAAAATCTTGCATATTTTATGTCTAGCATTTTTCTGTCAATATTAAATTGACCAATTTCTTGTCTTTTTAAATGTTTAAAACATTATTTTTCATCATAGAAAAATATACCCCTACGTAACTATGTTGTGATTTATTTATTCATTCTCTACCTTGTGAATTTACATCATTTCTAAATTTTTGAAATTATATAATAATAGCATTGAAATAAATTTCCACATCCATTAAATAAATTTCCATTATTTTCTTGGGTTCCATTTCAAGGAGAAGGATTACTGGTTGAAAGAGTTTGACAAGTTCTAAGTGCCTTTGTTCACACACTCAAATTTTTTCCCATGTAATTTTCCTGCCCTTGTTTATTATGAAAAAATTGAAACCTAAAGAAACGTTTGAATTTCTGTAGGGTAAAAGAATACAATCCCATATGCCCACTAACTTAGCTTAAGGAATTATTAAATTATTTCCATATTTGCTTTGTGTGTGTATGTGCACGTGAGTGTAGACATGCATGCACACACACACATATATGTATTTTTAGGGGGTAAAATTTAGAGGTAGAATCATCTGAAAGCTAGTTGCAGAGCATGTCACTTAACTCCTAAATACTTCAGCTTGCATAAAACTGTGGACAGTTGTCTTGTCTTAAAACTGTGGACATCCTGACACATAACCACCATAATATTATCACAACTGAGAAATAGTTCCTAATAACCATCTCTGTTCCAATTTGTTTTCAAAACATATCTATGCCACCAAATTGAGTTTTATACATTGCATTTGTTTTTCATGTTTCCTTAGTCTACGTTAGCTATTGCTATATTTTTTTAGTTTCAGTTAAATTTTTTTCTCTGTAGTAACCACTGGAGTTTTCTAAGGCTTTAAGAGATTACCGGCAAATTCGATGTCTTACTACAACAAACATTATTACATCACAGTTTCAGTAGGTCAGGAATCCCGGAACTGCGTGGCTGGTGCTTCTGGCAGGGCTCTCATGAGGTTCCACTATAGATATCTACCTGTACTGCAGTCATCTGGTGGCACTACTGGGGCTAACGGCTGCCCTTCCAATTTCACTCAGGTGGTTGTCAGTAGACAGGCTGACTGCCTGG
>NW_003852401.1:5189975-5231623 GCF_000181295.1 Otolemur garnettii
CCATCAAAGGATTTATGAACAACATCTATTATTTAAAATTGTCACATTGATTACTTCTAAAAATCCAGGGGGTAGTGCTTGTAGGACACCCTAAATGGTGAATTTGTCCAAATTTGACCAGAACCTCAGGTCACCATTAGAGAAAACACCGGTAAATGACTGGTGGTGAATATAATGATTATTTCATAATAAATCTAAGATTAAAGCTAAGGATGAATGCAGAAATGGTACCTCTGTGACCATTAGCCACAGGACAAAGCAGGACCACAACACAATCATGTTGGAACACCAGAAAAGCCCAGTGTCAATCATAAAGATGACCACAGGTCCCGGTCTCTCATTTCAAATGTTGACTGTTTATTTTTATCAATTACGGTTAAGGTCTATTTAGTTACTTCTGCCTTCTAAATAAAATTTAAACTATCCAATCATTGAATTGCCCCTGCTTTCTGATAATTCTCAATCCTGGAAAAACCCTTGTTCTTTGACCTTTCTCCCAGGTTATCTAGTGTAGGGCAGATCCGCTAACAAGCGGTGCTTAACATCCTCTTTTCAGTCCCCCCCTGGTTTTCTCTGGTGTGCAGACTCCCTTGCTGCAGCAAATAGCAAACTCAATCTTGTTTGACTAGAGATGTTTTGATTATTTGTAGCTTCTCTTGTGGGCATCAAAAGAAGGTTACAATTACTTTGTTACACTTTTTAGTTTTAAAATATATTCCAGATTGCAAAACTTGATATACATCCATATATTATAACTCATTAAATTGTGTATATCTTGACTCTCCTGATTACAGTAAATCCCTGAGTTACAAACATCAGGCTTACAAACAACTCATGTGTAATGAACAGGAGCTTTTATAGTAAGTCCCCGAGTTACAAACATCTGGCTGGTATATGACTCACACCCACAAATGGGGATTATCTCAGATAATAGGTAAATGCACCTTTTCCAGTTTACACAAAAACTCAGCTTAAGAACAAATCTATAGAATATATCTCATTAGTAACCTGGAGACTGCTTGTGTATATATATATGTATATTTTGAGACAGAGCCTCAAGCTGTCGCCCTGGGTAGAGTGCTGTGACATCACAGCTCACAGCAACCTCCAACTCCTGAGCTCAAGCAAGTCTCCTGCCTCTGCCTCCCAAGTAGCTGGGACTACAGGCACCCGCCACAACACCTGGCTCCTTTTTGGTTGCAGCCATCATTGTTACTTGGCGGGCCTGGGCTGGATTCGAACCTGCCAGCTCAGGTGTATGTGGCTGGAGCCTTAGCCGCTTGAGCCACAGGCACTGACCCTGCTTGCTTGTATATTTTTATGGTCTGGAAAACCCTGCTTGCTTGTATATTTTTATGGTTTTCTTGGTCTGGAAAAGTGACTTCTGTGTCAAAACGTACTATTATCAGCACGTTTTGTAATTTTTTTGCATGACCTTTCATGGTAGGTCATTTAAAGTCATAGACCACTTAAATCTATATTTTTATTGTCACTGATACATTTAGTTTCTGGTTTGAGGTGTGGTGTTTTGTTTCTTGTTTGTTTTTTATTTTGATTTTTTATGTCTTTGGGTATGAACTTCTGTATTTTTGTTCTAGTGTTAATTTTCATCGTGATAATTTTATTCAATGAAAACAATCCCTTTTTTCCTCTACTTAGTGTTTGTTTGAGGGTATAATAGTAATAGTTCTGATTAAACACCTGTTCCTGTATCCATGCCCTTTACCATGCACTTTTGTAGTAATTTGACACTATATTTAGGCAGACTTGCGTTTTTCCCTGTCCTTTGACTTTTAGTTTAAATATGTGACTTTATTTACTAATAAAATGAGATTAAAACAGTATGACATTTTAAAATCAGGCTTTTCAGAGATCTTATGTGTTTCCATGGGCCCTACTGTACCTTCCCTATGGCCATGAGAAGAATAGCCCAGGCTTCTCCTGATGATCCTGAGCCAGAACATCCCAGAGTGAGGACGAGAGAAGGGGAGTGAAGCCAAACAGCCTTAGCCTTCCCCAGCCAACACCCAGATGTAAGAATGGGATGAGCCTAGATCATTCTAAGACCATGTAGTCTCGTCCAGTGAGTTTAGTCCAGTTCATTAAAGCATGATTATTGCTTTAAGCCACTAAGGTTTAGGGTGGCTTCATATTATACAGTATTATGTAGTTAAATGATAAAAGTTTGCCTTTCTAAATGATATCCTTTGACTACCAACTATCTGGCCATCAATGACTTAACCAATTTTCTCCTTTCTCTTTCCTTTCTCTTGCTACTAAAAATATTATGTTATTTCCATATTACTGTATAGTATTTACATAACATTCTCCCGCATTTACCTTTATCTTTACTTTAATCCTAGATTTATTATGAAATAATTGTTATATTCACCACCAGTCATTTACCCATGTTTTCTCTAATTCTATATTGGTTGAATGAAGCTCTTACTCAAATATATCTCTCAGGAAGAACTCCTGAAGACAAAGTTTCCTAAGTTTTATTTTTTTAATTAGAATTGTATTTTTATAGCTTTGATATACAAATCATCTATTAATCAATTGTTTTCCTATTTTTTTTAATTTTCTTAATAAAATATTGTTTCGCTATTTTCTGCATGCATATTGCTGTGGAGAAGTTAAATGCCAACATTTTTGTTTTTCTTTTTAATTGGTTTGGGTACAGCCTAAAGGGTTTCTTCCTTTTTAGTGTAATAGTTTACTAAGATATGACTTGGACTTAGCAATAATTGATTTATTTTTTTACATACAGTAGAACCTCGGTAAGTTGCTACCTAAGGGACTATAACAAATGGGTCACATATAGAGTTGGTCAACTCCAGGCCTACTGTGCTGATACATACAGGTGGTACATGTCTGATCTGTGAAAATTAGGTCAGTTTAAGGAGGTGGCCAATGTAGGGAGGTACTCAGCTATGGAGGTTCTGCTGTGTTTGATAGGAGCTCTCAATTTGAGGTTCAAATATTTTATTTCAGTAAAGTTTTCTTCAACTATAATTTTTTATATTAAACATTTTAATTATTTTCCTTTTTAAAAGATTCTATTTATATAATTAACACATCTTCTTTACTTGAGTTTTATATGAGTTTCTTTCTGATCTGTTACTATACTTTTAGTCTTATGTCCCTTATTGTAATTTTGATTATAATTTGTCTCCTTTGGATCTTGTAATTTATCTTCAGTTTCTTAAATCATGTGCTTATTCTTTAAGTTTTTTTTTTTTTTTGAGTTTAGTTGGCTCTGATTTTATGTCCTCCTAGTCTTCAACCAATAGTACTATTCTGAGTTTTTAAATTCTATGTTTATATTCTTTCATGTCTGCAATTGCTTTCTTAATGTTACTTATTGCCTCTTAGAGTACTGTACCCATGTATGATACTTTCTTTTGCTTCATACCTACTTTTTGACATTTCTTTCTGCTGAAAATTTTTACTCTACTTTCTGTTTTCTTCTTTATATGGACTTCCACAGATACTGGATTCCTTTTATTTATTTGTACTTATATTGCATATTCTTAGGCAATAATTGATAATTTAATGGAATAGCATAAGGGCTTTAGATGGTCCTCTTGGTGCTTAGCACCCTCTTCTGAACCACAATAAAGCACATATTTGTAAAAATGTGCTTGTATCTTTTATCTAATTTTTGATACTTCTTTCAGCATCTTTTTATCTTTAGTCATACATTTTTTTTTCTTCGCTAACAAACCTGTAGGGAATACCTACCTTTTCAAAATTGCCTCCATCTTTCCTCCATGCCTTTTTAAGATGGCAACCAAGCTCCTTTGTGTTGTCCCCTGGTGGCTGGTGAACTGTGGTACCAGATCTTAAGGCTCTTCTCATATTTCTTCACTCCTAGAAGGGGTGATATCTAGGAGGTGCTCCCTTTGGTGCACTACCGTGACTTCTCTGCACACTACTTCTGTTGCAAATTTCCCAAATTCTTTCTACTCATGTGGGCCCTGTTGGATCCAGCTCCATTGGTTTCAGGTATCATGTAATCTTGATGCTTTCTATACTTGGTTAGGCATGAATTTTAGCGGATTTTTCATTCTTTTTGTACTTTTGTAGTGCTTTCATGAGGATGTATGAAGGGATTAACCTATAGGTAGCCATTTTTATCCCACAGAGTACTGAAAACCCTATATTCACCTTAATTATAACGAAACTCTATATGGTTAATTTAAGAATTTCTATTTACCAAACTATTTGTCAGTTAATGTTTTGGAAAATATAAACATTGTAGAAATGTAATTCTTTTGTCTTTTTCAAAAAATAACATTGAGTAGATACTATAAAATCATAAATTCTTAAAGGTCTATTCTATATGTCACCTACTGTGCTTTAGTCAATGCAGTGAGCCTTCTAATTATATATTGATGAGGAAAACACTCTATGAGGCAAGTCAAATAATATGGCAAAATTATCTTCACAAAATTATTTTGAAGTTTTTTTAATTCTTCATATTTTATTCTTATTTTAATTTTAATTCTTCATATTTTAATTCTTTTATCAGTGATTGGAATTTCATTCAGGAATGCATTGTAGGCTCTGGGTTCTATGTTCAACATCCTAGAACTTCTTTGATAACAAAGGCCAAATTAATTTGTTAGCTTATCTAAGGAGACACATATGGTAATATAATTGTCCCTACCCATTCTCATTTTGTTCACCTTTTTGCAAAGATCAAAATTTGATCCTTGTTTCTCACTGAGGTAGATAACAATGTTGACCAAAGTACTTGAGGTGGAAATAAAAAAAACTGTGGGAAATCATAAGGGTTCCTTTAAGTTTTATAGTGATAATTTGTTGAAATGTCTTTAAGTCTTGAGGGTTGTATGATGCTTGTATTCTATAGAGTGTGTCTGCCATCAAGGTGCTAATTTCATTGCCTACAGTACAAAAGAAAAAATAAAATAAATAAAAGTGACATTCTCTTATATTCAATTATTAGGCTCTTAAAAGAAGCAAAATTAAAGGAAGAAGTATACTATATAAAGAAAAAACACACAGAGCAAAAAATTATATTCCAATGTGGAAATTAGTAAGGACAAGAGAGAGGACAGCTAAAATTTATGTAAGTTTTTAGATTCCTTGTCAATATACCATAAACAATTATTAAGGTTGTAGAAATGTTATACTTAACCACTAAGCCTGGTACCCTCAAGAGACATAGATGATAACATCAAAGGCACAGTGAAAAAGAGGTCTCCTAGCATTCAACATTTAATAGTAGTGCTTACCACATTTTTTTCTACTGTAGTATAATTGAACCAGATATTAAATAGATGGAGTAAAACTAAATTCCCCAATGATATCTGGTAGTAAACATGCTGAAACATAAAATTCAGAATAAGAAAATCCCCAGACATTTCAATCAAACATTCTTTAAAACATACATTACTGGATTTTAAAAAAAAGAACTATACCAATTTAGATAATTATTTATAATTCAAATGATTAGTGATAATCATTAGCTTTCTATAAAACCAAGGTTGATTATTTTAAAAGATTTATTTTTCTTTGCAGTCATATATTTGCTTATTCAATAGATGTATGTTGAGTACCTATAATGTTCTAGAGATTGTTCTAGGGATTGTTCACAGTAACAGCCTAAGTAGACTTGTTTCTTATGCCTACTCAGTGGGAAATTTATAGAAAATTTAGAGAACATAAAACTCCAAAATATTCATCACATGGAGATATTTGAGTAAGTAGAGCACCATGGAAGAGGACCACCCAACAAAATTTTATAACAGTTGTGGAAGATGATGGCAGTGCCCGCTGCTCAATGGGTAGGGCGCCGGCCACATACCCCCAGGTTGGTGGGTTCAAACCCAGCCTGGGCCAGGTAAAACAACAATGGCAACTGCATCAACAACAATAACAACAACAAAAAATGGCCAGGCATTGTGGTAAGGGCTAGCTACTTAGAAGGATGAGGCAAGAGAATCGCTTGAGCCCAAGAGTCTGAGGTTGCTATGAGCTGTGACATCACAGCACTCTACCCAGGGTGACAACTTGAGACTCTGTCTCAAAAAAAAAAAAAATTCATGAAAGATGACTCTCAGGATTTTAATTCCCTATTTTTTAGTTCTAAAATAATATTTTTCTTATGGTGCAATGAAAGTGGTATAAAAGTGGAAGTCAAATGAACATGTATTCAAATTTTGACTTTGCTCCAACGACAAGCTATTTTATTTTCAGAAATATTTTTCAGTTATATTGAGCCATATTTTCTCACTGTATAACATTTATTAAAATCTTTTTATTATCACATTCCTATCAGGGTTAAATGTGCTAATATGTATAAAGAGCATAGTAGAATAGTAGATTATTAATAAATCCTTATTATTAGCTCCCTCCTTTTTAGGTAGTAAAGGCAAAAGTTTATGATATGATAGCAAAAGAAAATATAACTTGATCTATTAATCTTATACAATTTATTACCTCCATGAATGAAAAATGCTTTCATGCTAATTATTACATGTTTTAAGTACTAGCTTTCAAAAGATCATGGTAGAAGGATTTAATCAAAATAAAAAGTCTTCGTTCCAACAGGAGAAGTAAGAAGATGTTCAATAAAGCTCAATAGTCTATACAAATAATCTGAATTTCCCAAATTCCAAGTCACTTCTACTATCTCCTTTAAGTCATGAGTTTCTAAGAGTCAGAGATCATGTTATTTTTTGTTCAGTTGCTAAGTGACTCTTAAAATATATATCCAGTATAAAAAAACAATATTATTCCCTCTTCTCTCCTATTATATATGCATCCAGAGTTACAAACCATTCATCGCATTACATTATTTTCCTCCCAATAATCTCCAGTAACCTGTCTATGCACTTTAATAATAACATATAGTGAAGGTTCAGGAGAGAGAAAAACTATTTTACCTGTAGTTTCCCAGTGAGTCATTAGCAAACCAGACCCTCTGTGTCGGTAGCATAAAGTATCAGTAGAGCCTAGCAAGCAACAGTGCTGGAACCTTGACCTAAGAGATCATGGAGATAAGTCAGATTTGTTATTCTAGGCTTGGTGTGTTTTTCAGGAATATCTTTAAAAAGTTATACTAGTTTAGGAAAGAGCAGTGAGCTGAGACAAAGCTGATAGACATAGGCTGGAACATTCAAAATGTCAGACACTAAGAGAAGAGAGCGTTAACAGTACACATGAGCAAAAGGGGACAAGAATCTGGTGAAGGACAAACACAGGCAGCAAATGCCCAGTGGAAGGCACGCAGAGTACATGGATATGACACCATGCAGATTCTGCTAGAGAGCAAATACAGCATTTCAACCAGGGCAGGAAAAAATATCTCCTGGCGAGCCAACGATTTAATTCTCCCGAAGGAGGCCTTATAGTGTTGTATCCTATTAGGGAAACGGAATATTCGAACACAAGGGTGATGATTTGTCTGAGATAAGGATCTACCTTAAAGAATAAAGCAAGTAGGAAACCTGCCCAAGTTCCCTTATCTTTCGAGAACTTACCTCTCTGAGCCACAGTCCTTGTGGTGAAAAGAGTCACCCACAAGATTAGTTCCATTTCTAGCACCTTGAAGGTCTTCCTCTACTGCCTCTGTTTTTCTTCTCAAAAGTGGTTTCCTGGACTAAAATCTCCATGATGGCATAGACTAAAACTTTCCACTTTCACTTTTTATTATGAGCACCTTGCGAGATGATGCCTACTGTAGTCATTGCTCAAAATGTTATTATAAAAAATAATAGTTTGGGGGCAGTGCCTGTGGCTCAAAGGAGTAGGGTGCTGGCCCCATATACCAAAGGTGGTGGGTTCAAACCCTGCCCCGGCCAAAATAATAATAATAATAATAATAATAATAATAATAATAAAAATAAAATAGTTTTGGCAGGAAAACTCTCTCATCTCTTGTGTTTTCTGTATCTGAATAAAGTTGTAGGTTGTCTTGGAGAAATTCAAAATAGCTTATTTGAGTGTGTTTAGGTTATCATAAAATATTGATCCTCTGCATTTGTCTTTATTATTTGTGCAGTCTAGGTGCTTTTGCTTTTTGACATGTAAAAACTGGACATAGGGCCTTCGGATGCACAGGAAGAGCTAAATGCATTTACTTTCTTCTTGGTGATGCTATAAATACTGAGATGCTGAAAGTTCACACAAAAGAGGATAAGAACCATAAAACGGAAACTTCCAAGTAAATCTTAAGGATTTCTACTCCGCTTTTCTTGAGAAACGTTTTATTTATTATGTGTATGGATTGTTTTGGTAATAAAAGAATCAAGTTAGAAAAAAGAACGAGGATGATGGGGCAGCACCTGTGGCTCAAAGGAGTAGGGTGCTGGCCCCATATGCTGGAGGTGGTGGGTTCAAACCCAGCCCCAGCCACAAACTGCAAAAAAAAGGAAAAAAAAAAGGATGATGTGGAACATATAGGTGAGGATATTCTTTTTCACATGATTTATTGTCTTATAGGGACTATAAGAGATTATAGTTATATTTACAAATATAATTTATTTCAATCTCTTTTCAAAATGTCATTCTGATTTATATCTTAATTAGAGAGTGATATTAGGTCATACAAACAAATTAGGAGACAGATGATACAACTTTTCAAAAAGAAACAATCACTGCAGGCTAATAAAGTACCCACATTCATAACAATATGTCCACATTGAGATGTCCTGCTTTTTTTCTTTAGCTATGCAATGGAAATCTCAAGAGAAATATATTAAAATATCATATTCATAAGGCCACGTACTTGCTGAATTCACAGGATGTTGCAACCTGGATTGCTGCCTTGCATTTAGTAATATATCTCACAAATAGGCCTCCATATTGGAGCCTGTGATGGTTAATTTGTGAGTTTGTGATGTGTCAACTTGGCTAGTCTATGATACCCAGAGAATTGGTTAAACACTAGTCTAGACATCCCTGAGTCAGTATTATTTTTTTGTGTGAAACTGACATTTAAATCAGTAAACTTTAAGCAAAGCTGATTACCCTCCATAATGTGGGTGAGTCTCATCCAATCTGTTGAAGGCCTGAAGAGAAAAATACTAAGTCCCCAGAGGAAGAAGGAATTCTGACTTCAAATTACTTTTAGATTCAAATTGCAGCATCTCTCTCTCTCTCTCTATATATATATATATATATAAACACACATACATATATATATATCTTTTCTGTACATGTATCTTTTCTGCATATATGTATCTTTTCTCTCTCTCTCTATATATATATGTATCTGTATCTTTTAATATATTTTTATATATGCACATACATACATATTATATGTATATATACATGCATTCTATTGTTCCCATTTCTCTAGAGAATGTTGACTAATACAGGGCTCTTTAAGGAGCCTAATTTAAATCAAAAGAATTCTCAGAGTTCTTAAATAAGTAAATAAATTACCTATTACCATACTCATATAGAGTGGGATACCCTCATTGTCTGGTGTATATGTTATTTTTCTCTTTCTCCATATTCTTTTCTCATTCATTTCAGCCTGAATAATTTCTACCCATATTTCTAACCCACAAATCTACCTTCTCTCCAAAGCCTGTTTTCATCTCCAGCCTTGCCTCACCCTCTTGCAGGGTTGATTTTCTTCTTTTGTCCTAGCCCAGTACTGGTAACTACTACTATGGCCTATATTTCAGAGCGGACTCAAACCTTTCCAAGTCCCTTAGACCTTTCTCTGTAATCGTTGGTTCTCGGATACACACCCTTCCATTTGTTGTTGTGACTCACTGTCCTTCATGATTTCTTCCTTCCTTGAGTTCTTTGGACATGCACACTGTGCGCATCTTCTGCAGGAGTCGTTTTGGTAAAGATTTCTTCTAATTGCAAAGTATCTCTATAGGGTATTCCAAGTTTTCCCTTTTAGAACTGAAGTAATTTTAGTGCTTTTGGACCAGTTTTTAAATTAAGTTTTATCTTGGCATGAATAGTATGAATTCAGACCTCATGCTAAGGCATCACTTTGGCATTTTAGTTTTTCTCAGGTGGCCTATTTCCATCTCCATATGGGGAGATTTTTGCCAATTACTCTCACAAAAAGATTATTCCAAATAATACATAATTTTATTATAGACAGATAATGAGCAGACATACAATTAATTCTACATATTTCTTTCTGATAAGGGGTATTTCAGGATGGGTTGGGTAAAGTTATTCTGCAGAAGTCTGGGATGAGGGCTCTGAGGGCCGGAGCAGGGCAGATCTTGAGGTGGTGATATGTTTGAGGTGTTAGAGGAACAGCAAGGAGGAGCCTTGAGCAAGGAGTGGGAATAGCACATAGTGGGAATAAGTATAAAGATGATCTCAGAAAAGCACTAGAAGCCAGTTTATAAAGGGTCTTATCTGCCTTAATAAGGATGGAAGCAGAGAGGGAAGACAGTGGCTTAGAGGAGGGTGACAGCAGTGGAAATGGTGAGATTCTTTTCAGATTTTGGATATATTTCGAAGTTATAATTTGTTATTGGGTTGATTATGGGTTTAGAAAGAAAAAAAGAAGGGTAAAGACTACTTAGAGGAGATTTTTAGCTATCAGACATTGGGCTAGTAACTCCAACTTTTTCTAGATGAGCTTCCTCATGTATAAAATCCATTTTACAGCAGCCGTTTCCTGCATAGAGTTATTTACATTAAAGTTAAAACTAATTAAAATTAAATGAAATAAAAAATTTAAAAATTAGTTCTTTAGGGGTATTAGGCACATTCCAAGTGCTCAATTGGAATGTGTCCAATTAGCCTATTTTAAAGGCCTCTGGATAAAACATTTAATCATTGAGGAACCCTGGTGGAAAGCATAGAGGGATGATATGGTTGCTGTTTGTCAGTTAACTTATTTTGGCTAATATGCAGGCTCGTTTACAGTAGGTAGTCAGCAAATGCTCACTGAATTGAATGAAATTGGAACCAGTGCAGAAATATGTAAGTGACATTTCGGTGACCTAAACTGAAGATCAATAGCTATAGTAGAAAAACGTGTATGTGGAAGGGATGTGAGACATCGGAAAAGGATATCATCAGGTCTTAAAAAATGATTAGCTCTAGGAAACTATTTGAAAAAGATGCCAAAGGCAACCAAAAGTTCACAACTACTGCTGAGCGGAGAAAAAACAGGTCGGATGAAGGAGCAGCGGCAGGCCAGGCGGGAATGGGTAGGTCTTCCAACGAGGGCATCTGCGCTTCTGAGACGCAGTCTCCACGTTTACTGCTCTGGAAGAGACCAGGAAGAAGGGAGACTCAGGAAGAAAGACAAACAAAGTAAATCAATCAGTTGATTGATTTAAGGAGATTATAATAATGATCTGGAACGGCTCTTACTCTAATATAGTCACCAGAAGAACACATTTCCTCCTCTAAGGGGGCATTGGACAATCTGCAGGAAGGAAATGTTGAGGTCAGCTTGCCGCTGTCACTTCAGTTAACAAAGTACTAGTTCAGGCCCGAGCAGTGACAGTTGTACCAACATTTGCTATCGTTAGCAAATAATTCCCATTTTTCCCTGGGAATTATTTCTCAGGAGGGATATTTTATCAGCGGGACAACTCTTCCTCTTACCGCTCCTGTTTTGTTTCATCATTGGTCTCCATATCCGGTAACAGCTCTATTATCCTAACCCTGCCTTAAAGAATAATAATTATAAAACTCCCGATGATTAATATTCTGCCTTAAAACCAACCACAAAAAAATGATTTAAATTCAATGCAGGAAATTTCTACATATACCATAAAAAAAAGACCAAAGAATGAAAGGAACATTAACAAAACCATTTCCTAAACCTGTCACTTTAAAGATGGAGATTCTAAGATTCTGGAAATATAATAATTTACTCAAGCAATACACTTAGCTTATGGCAGAACAGAGGCGAAAACTAAATTATCTCAACACCCACCAATTCAAACAATTCTTCATTAGGCCACTTTCCCAAAGAGTTTCCTGATGACGTCATCATCATCTCCAACCAACTCCTACCACCCTTTTTGAGTGCCCGCCATATTTTAGTGCCATTCTCTTTTACACTTTAACTCTTCAGCTAGTTTCAGACCACTTTTCAAATTAATTTGTTATGTTTTAACTCAGTTCTTTCTTATAACAATGTTACAAGGTAAATTCTCTCATTAATAGTTTTCTTAGAGATGAAGAATTTGAGGCACAGAGAGATAGATGCTGAAATTTAAAAATTATTGTTCTGCACATTTTTCTGCATATATTCAAATTATTATAAATTTCCTTTTTCAATTCTCACAGTGTTTTACTATTTCAGTAATAATATTTTGTCCATTTCTTGAGCAGAATAGGCATCTTCCCCAGGCCCTAGGAGCTCATAGTCTATTGACTGACACTCTTACCTAAGCCAATAACTACCTCACCCATGATATGTTAAATTAAGTTTTTTATTAAACACATACGTAAGAATCTACTCAGGAGCTGGTGACATGGAGGAAATACTCTTGAATTGTGGATTGAAGGAAACAGGGCTGAGAAGTGGGGTAAAGCATTCCAGGCCCCAGAGTTGTAGAGATGTGGCCAAAATATTCTTAACTAGGCAAAGGACACTTGATATTTAATGAAAGAAAGAAATCTGAAAACAACTTTTGGTGCCTAAGTATTTTCTTTCTTTAAATTTCCATGTCTTCACTTATTCCCATACCCCTCAAAATGCATAAGAAAATTTACACATTGTATAAATACTTGCTGAATCAAAGGTGATTGATTGAGTGTGACTATATCTACATTTTTCCCTCAGTTATACACAAGGTTGTGTGTGAAAATATTTTAGTCTAGCAAACAAGAAAAAGCTGTGAATCTTTAAACTAGTTTATGCATAGTAGCAATAAATTATACATTTCCACTTGGCATCTGTTTATTAAATAATTCATTTAGTTTAAACTGTATGTAAGTATCTTTCCCCAATAAGTTATAAAATCTCCTGACAGTCAATGAAATAAAATGCACCAAACTTATTTTCTCCTTTCTTTCCCTCTTGTCTTCCTATCCACCCTCTTCCCCTCATACCCTCCTCTCTGCAACTCCAAGAGATGATAATACAAGGGGCTGAAGTATACCAAAAATGTTATTAATTTACTTTGTGTTATATAACAGTGTCAGAATAGAGAGAACATTTTAGACAAGTGAAATCCATGATTCATATGTTTAAGAGCCCTGGGAAGTTTTTAACAGAGCTCTGTCTTTTTTTAAAAACTATAACTCTCTTTTATTTCTTTGCCATCTGTTTCCCAACCCTTTCTACTAATAATGTTATAGAGATTGAGTAAAACACTTTTTAAATTCAGATCATGTAGATTCCCCTTGTAGTTTACTTTTCTTGTCTCTGCAGTACAATTCTAGGATATAGCATGTCTTTTGGGTCTTTGTTTTCTCTGAGGGGACGCAGACCTGGTGGATGGGCTACTAAGTCGTTGATTGGCTGGATCAATCTGACTTAATGGATTGGCTGTCAAGTCGTTTTCAAAGGAGCCACTGCTTGTGCCCTGTTAGAAATGAGAGTACAGGACACAAATGGTAAAAACCTAACAATGGAGAATTCTTCTTCTCTTGCTTGTATCCTGGCACAAATTTGTAATACTAATAATCAGCTTTAATTACTAGGTTACTATGCCTGAAGTCAAAGTTCTCCTGACAATAACAATTTATATACAGGGCATATTAAACCTTTTGTTGCTGATGCCCCAGTTATCTTTTAAATAATATGAGTACCACAATACTATACATGTAACATGCCTGATCCACCATAGTTGCTAAAAAAGAGGATTTGATAGGCTGGGCACTGTGGCTCATGCCTGTAATCCTAGCATTCTGGGAGGCTAAAGTGGGTGGATTGCCTGAGCTCAGAATTTTGAGACCAGGCTGAGCTAGAGACAGACCTGTCTCTAAAAAAATAGACAGGCACTGTGACAGGCACCTGTAGTCTCAGCTACTTGGGAGGCCGGGGCAAGAGAATCGCTTGACCCCAAGAATTTGAGGTTGTTGTGAGCTATGACAACTCAGCACTCTATGGAGGGTGACAAAGTGGGACTGGACTCTGTCTCCAACAACAAGAGTATTTGTTGAATAAATAAATAAAGTCTGAACTCTTCTACATTCTATTTGTATTCCATTTTTTATATAATAATAATGCCAGATTTGATGAGAATTATGATGACAATAATTACATTCTCTGCATTTTAGAGCACTTTCAGTTAGCAAAATATTTTCATATGAAATACCTCAACTAATTTTCATTGAGAAAATAAGAAGATTTGTTGAATTCCCTCATGTTTCCACAGGTGGTTAGCCTGGGTAACAACCATCCAGGTATGTGTCTTTGTCACTGAGTCTAGTTAGTGCTTCTTTAATTATACCAAAAGAGACCACCATGAATTGCCTTAACTGTAAGATATTAGGAACACAGAGGGTTTGTGATGTGAAACACGTGAAGATTTATTTAAGGAAGGATGTTAGGAAAGAAGAGGGTACCATCAAAAGTAGTAACTTTCTACTTTGATGCTTTGTAAATGCTATTTCAAATAAACGTAGTTCTTGAATAACTTAAATTATGAGGACCAGCCATCGAGTACCTACACAGAAGAATAAAAGTTACATCAGAGAGCAGTGATCTTATACCTCAGTGTTCTAAATCTAGCAGATTAATTAATATTTTGTTTGAGAGAGATACTGCTTACTCTTACAGGTTGAGGGTATCATTTTCTAAAGTGTTTTATGCAGGATAGAAACCAGTATAGACAAATGTGACCAAAAGGAGATGCATCCTCCCCAAAGAAGGACTCACTGCTCAGCTACAGGACAAGCAGCCAGCAGACTGTCATCAACAGACCGCCTCCCGCTCCCTGCTCCTTCAGGGTGGGCCTCAGCTGCAGAGAGCCACCCTCCCAGGCTTTCTTATGTGGTGACTGAGGGAAAAGATGGTATAAAGAACCTGGGCCAGGCAGAGCCGCTGTGAAGGACAAAGTTTCCCCTCAACACCCCAAACTCCATCTCAAAGTCTACTTCAAAGAGCACAACCTCCACTACCAGAAGAATGAGTGCTTATTAAATACTTACGAAACACCGAATTAAGTACAATCACGTGGGTTTTTTCCACTTCTGCAATTCTTAGAGACTGAACATATCTCTATGCTTTGTGGATCACTGAAGCCAGACTGCTGCACAGTGTTTCCCAAACTTGACAGGCACTTCCCTCCAGAACATTTTACCTATTAAATTAAATATGCAGTCCACATATACCCAACAGAGCAGACCATGCCCAAATAAAGCAAATATCTCGTCACATCATGCCTAAATAAACTCAGATTCATCAGGTGATTTTTCTTTTATTGATGAGCCTATAAAAGCTTGTTGCTCACCTGCTAGGTGTAGCTCCCTGAAACTCTTCTGGTGCTGAGTGCCGCCTGATCCATGAATTCTTCCTTAGTCTAATAAATTCTGTTAAATTTTATTTACCTAAAGATTTTCCTTTAATGAGCCAGAATATTATTCTAAAATAAGTTAGAGAATCAGCACAGCAATGTGAGCAGTCCACTACTGACTGATTTCTCAGCTCTGAACTTAGTTATATATTTTTGAGCATATTACATTGCAGGGTATCATCTGTTAGAGAATAACAAATTTCTTTAGTTTTCTTTATGCTCTGCAAAAAAAAGTTATCTGCTATTTCTATATATTTTCCAAGTGACAAGGGAGAATTTCTTCGTCTTATACATGTTCTGTGTCCTCGGAATAAATTCAAATTCTTCACAAGTTCTTTTTAGCAATCTAAGAAACTCCCAACTTTTTTTCCCTTCCTAGATAAAGAACTGCTGGTATGTGCCATATTTATACTACTTTAATTGTTTTAATTTTTTATTTGTAAGTTTTAACTCAAAACTTGCAGAAAAGTTACAAGTATACTATAAAAAAAATCTATGTACCCTTTGCCTAGATTTCCCTGTTGTTACTACTTTGCCCTAGTTGTTAACCACGTGCCATCTATGGATACATTTGTATATAGCTATATAAATATATATATTTACAGACTTCATGTATATATACTTACATGTATAAATTTTTCCTAAACCATTTCTAAGTCAATTGTACACATTATCACCCTTTATCTTAAATACTTCAGTGCGCATTTCTTAATTTTGTCAATTATTCAGTCATGTTCTTATAGCATGTTTTCTTTTCCTTTCCTTTTTATTTTTTCTTCCTGCAGCCATTGGCTGGGGCTGGGTTTGAACCTGCCACCTCTTGCATTTGGGACTGGCACCCTACTACTTTGAGCCACAGGCGCTGCCCCTAGCATGTTTTCTTATGTACACAAATCAGTCTAGGTCAATGGTTCTCCACCTTCCCAATGCCGTGACCCTTTAATACAGTTTCTCATGTTGTGGTGACCTCCAACTATAAAATTATTTTCATTGCTCCTTCATATCTGTAATTTTGCTACTATCATGAACTGTAATGTGAATATCCGATATGCAGGATGTGTTTTCTGATGGTCCATTGGGGTTGTGACCCACAGGTTGAGGTTCACTGGTCTAGGTTCATGTATTGCTTTGAGTTACGATGTCTATTTAGTGTCCAGTACTAATAGTACTAAATACTCAGGTTTTATTTGTCTTTTATGAGAGTAAAACAGTTTTAAAGAATACAAACCTTTAATATGTATTTTTAGTTGAATTTTCCTTGTTTAGTGTTTGTCCGATGGAAGATTATAAATCCCCCCAGGAGTGCTACATAGAAGATGGTGAGTCCTTCAGTGTATTGTACCCATAAGCACATGATGTCCACTTCCCCCTCATTGTCATTAATTTTGATCACCCAATCCATATATTTTCATTTTTCCCTATATATGGTAGGTATATTTATAGTTTTTCCTTCACAAGTAGTAGGTGATTGGTGAGTAGACTCATGAAGATTTTCCAAATACTCTGATCCTTATAAAAATTTCAACCCTAGATTTAGCATCTTTGTTTTATGATTCTTTACCATGATGTTTGAAAATTCCATTGTATTTATGTGGAATTCCACGGTGAGCAAGAGTTCTTCAGTCTTTATTTATTGATTGATTTCTTTGGAATAAATAGCAACGTGGACTCATACAATTTTAGTGACTCATTTTCCTCCCTAGCAATTTATACTATATAATTGTCTCTGTTTTGGTTCTCTGTTCTCCTAGATTTGGGTAGTAAGAGCTATTTGAATATTCAGCATAACTCCTGTATATTTATGGCATACTCTAATGATCTTTTCTTCTAACATTTCTTTGATTTCTACCATAAAAAGATGTTCACTTTCATCTTGCATTTCCCTGTGTTGTCCTGGGAATAGCCATTTTTTTTTTTGAAGATCCTTTAGTGTTACAAACTCAGACCTACATTGTGTGTTCATTGCTTTTGAAGTATCTTTGCATCAAGGCTCTTCCAGTGAACTGAGATAAACAAACACACATATACATATACACGTATTTTAAAAATCACATGTTTCTACCAGTACCTCTGATTCCATCTATCCTCACAGGATGTTTTATTGCTTTCCACCTTTCCATTTCCATATTTGTATTTCCCTTTTGCTGGAGGGAGAATCTTTCATCCTAGCAATATTAATGCATATCAATATGCAAAATTATATAATTCATCTAAAATGGTTTCAGAATTGTTTCACCTATACTACAATAATCAAATCTGCTAAATTTGGTTTAGGATTGATTTGAGTGGTGTGTTGCAATCCCTACTCCCTATCAATACTGGAGGGATTCAGTCTAAAACTGTGTTCATAAGTTTCTTACATTTGTTCTTTTTTGTTCCTTTCTTTTTTATTGTTGGGCTCATACCCCTTTCCTTCAGGGTAGCTATGTTCTTCATTATGTTCACATTGTGCACATTAGGTAAGAGTACACCAATCTCCCTCACTCCTCTCCACTCTCCTCTCCCTGTGCCCTCCTCTGTGCCAATAGAATTTAGCTGTGTTTTTCTTTCATGTGGACCTGTAGGTGTTTTTCTTTCTATTGGTTTCATATTAGTATTGTGTACAACTGGATACTTGCTTTTCCATTCTTTTGATAACTTTACTAAGGAAAATGTTCTTCAGCTCCATCCAGATTAATATAAAAGATATAACCTCACCATCTTTTTTATGGCTGAATAGAATTCCATGATATACATACACTACAGTTTATTAATCCATTCCTGTATTGGTGGGCACTTGGGTTGATTCCACATCTTGATTATGGACTGAGATGTGATAAAATTTCTAGTGCAAATGTTCTTATAGTAAAATGATTTTTCTTTTCTTCTGAGGAGATACATAGTTCTGAGATTGTGGAATCAAATGGAAGGTCTGCTTTTAGCTCTTTGAGTGTTTTCCATACTTCTTTCCAAACAATCTGTATTAGTTTACATCAGTGTAAAAGTGTTCCTTTGTGTCCACATCCATACCACATCCACATCTGCAGCTTTGGGGTTTTGGGAGGAGTGCTATTCTCACTGAGGTTAGATGATATCTCAAGGTGGTTTGTATCTGCATTTATCGGATGATTAGGGACAATGTGCACTTTTCGTGTATTTGTTGGCAATTTGTCTTCTTCAGAGAAGGTTTTGTTCATGTCTCTTGCCCATTTATAAATGGGATTATTTTCTCTTTTCTTGTTGACTAGTTTGAATCTCTGTAGAGTCTCGATCTCAGCCCTTTGTCAGATTTGTAGCATGCAGATATCTTCCCCCATTCTGAAGGCTGCCCGCTTTAGTTGCTGTGTCCTTAGCTGTGCAGAAGCATTGAGCTAGATCATGCTCCATTTATTTATTTTTGATTTAGGTCTTCTTCATAAAATGTTTCCCCATGCTGATATCATCAAGAGTTTTCCCCACACTTTCTTCTAGATATTTTTATCATTTCATGTCTCAACATTAAATCTTTTATCCAGCAAGAGTTCTTTTTTTATGTGATGAGAGGTGTGGATCCAGTTTGGTCTTCTATGTGTGGCCAACCAGTTCTCCCAGCACCATTTTTTAAATAGGGATTCTTTTCCCCAGTATAAGCTTTTGTTTGGTTTATCAAAGATCAGATGGCAATATACATCTGGTTTCACATCTAGGTTCTCTGTTCTATTCCATAGAGCTCTATCTTTATTTTGTGGCAGTACTGTGCTGTTTTGATTACCACAGACTCGAAGTCTAAGATTTGCATTGACTATTTTTTTTTCTGGTTTCATATGAAATGAGATACTACTTTTTCAAGTTCTTCAGGGTATAACGATGGTGCTTTGATAGGGATTGCATTAAATCTGTAGATTGCTTTGTGTAGTGTGGCCATTTTAATAATGTTGGTTCTTCCAGCCAGGAGTAGGGTATGTTCTTCCTTTTGTTAATGTCTTCTGCTATTTCTGTTTTCAGAGTATTGTAGTTTTCTCTGTAGAGATCCTTCATATTGTTTGTTAGGTATTTCATTTTCTTTGGAGCTACTGTGAAGAGTATTGTATCTTTGCTTTTATTCTCACCTTGACTATTCCTGGTTTACATGAAGGCTACTGATTTGCGGACCATAGATTTTTTATTTCGAAATGTTACTGTATTTCTTGATCTCTTTCAGAAGCCTTGTAGTTGAGTCCCTGGGGCTTTCGAAATCATATTATCAACAAGGAGTAAGAGTTTGACTTTCTCTGTTCCTATTTGAATGCCCCTGATATCTTTCTTTTGCCTGATTACAGTGGCTAAAACTTCCAGATCTGTGTTGAATAGCAGTGGTAATAGAAGACATCCTTGTCTGGTTTCAGTTCTAAATATTACTCTACTCTGTATTTGTGTACCTTAGTTTTTATTTTTGTTTTTTTTTTTTTTTGAGCCTACCTCCTATGTTTGAGTGTATATTTATTTCTATATGTGTAATTAGGTCCTTTTAAAGAAGAATATGGAGTCTATTTCTGTGTTACTATCAAACAGCTCTGACACGTAGCAGCCCCTTTTGAAATGTTTGTGCAGCAGATGGTTAAATATATATTTGTGTAAAGTGTATGCAAACACTAATGCCTATTAAGGCTATTACTAGAAATATTCACACTCCATATTTCTAGTAGAGTGCAGAAAAATAACTGTGTTTTTTCAGATTAATCAAGGAAGACTTCTTGAAAAAGGTAGAGTTACGGGAGTTTCTCAAATGTAGAAAATAAAATATGTGTGTGCATATGAATATATGAGCTATACACAGATAAAATTAAATATGGCCGCATTTCTAGGCTTCCTCCAGAAAAAATGCCAGAAGAGATTTTTGGCACCATTTTGTTTGAACTATGCAGTCAAGCACTTCTACAGATTGCTACATTTAATCCTCACAACAAATCTATGACTTTGATGCTATTATATAGCTTTTTGACAGATGAAGAGATCAAAATTTAAGATGATTAAATAGATTATTCAGGTTAATTATTATATTCAGGAATCTATGTTAATTTCACTTTAAGTGATCATTGGAAGTAAGATCATGGTGCTTGAACCTAGGCAAATGTGTATTTTTCTTGAGAGCAGTAGAAATAGCTGACCCAGCTGCCTACATTAGCCCAGTGTACTAGTTTCTCTCTGTCTTTATGTATATGTATACATAGACACACACATTTATCATGTCCAATTTCTCCTATTAGTAACATATTAGCATGATACATTTGTTTCAATTAATGAAGTAATATTGATAAATTGTTATTTACTAAAGTTCATACGTGAATTAGACATTCTAAGTATTTATCTACAGGCCTTTTTGGTTCAGGATCACATCTAAGGTATCATATTACACTGAAAAGTCAGGTATCCTTACATTTTTCTTGACTAAGTTTTTTTCAATTTTCCTTGTTTTTAAGGATCTTCACAGGTCAGGTATTTTGTAGAATGTCCTTTAATTAGAAATTGTCTATTTTTCTCTCATCTTTAGACAGAGATTATGTGGTTTGAGGAATAAGACCCCAGAGATAAAGTGTCATTTTCATTGTGTTATAGCAAGTGTATGTACTTTGAAAATGATTTATCACTACTGATGCTGACTTTGATCTTCTGGCTGAAGAGTGCATCATTACTTTTTAATTTCCATAATTAAAGCCTGAATAGGGAGGTATTTTATTCATTTTAAAATGTACAAATATTTTATACACATTTATTTTAAAAAGAGACAAAATTATCAAGGAATTTGATCCTAGTCACTGGCAGACATTTGGGAAATTTTCCCTTTATAGCACTAACTCAAGCCCTTAGAAAGCTGAGATTAGATTGAGTGATACAATGTTCACTGTTTTATTTCTGTTAAATCTGGAGGGAAATCATTATGAAGTAACATTCCTCAAATACCTGGGATGTACCGAACAGTTTTAGGCTATGACATAATAGTATCTCCACTTAGTAAAGGCAAGGAGTGGAACTCAGGGAGTTTAAGTAACTTGACCTGGTTCAGAAAATAGTGGTGACTAACCCTTTAAACTAGCCCTTGGGGACTTTGGTTTTTCACTTTTGCCTATGTCACAGGCCCTACAGATTTTAAAATCTTTAAAATTATATGTTAAATAGGCTAGCTGAATGAACAGCTGGATGAAGAGACAATACTAAGGTAAGGTAAAGCAAAAGAGTCTCTAATTCCAAATGCTGAAATGTCACGCAGTAGAGGAAACTTGTATGCCATATTCTGAGTGCCTTACTATAGTCTGGGGTATAATGACAATATTCTGGAAATAACCAAAACATTTGCACCCCCATAATGTTCTGAAATTTAAAAAGACAAGTATTTAAATCCTTAAAAATATCTCTACTAAGTTGTTTCTTGGAGAAGTCTAATACTTTATGAAGAATTAACATTTCTTGGCCAGTGAATTAGCTTAATAGAATTGTGATGTTTATGTTTGGACATGCTCCAACCCCAAGGGTAATGAAAGCCCACAAAGAAACCCAAGAAAGAGAAAATATAAAATAAAATAAATTGGAGTAGGCCTTATGAGGTAACAAATTAATGAGACTATTACAGAGGGTATAACTCCTCAAAACGGAGAGACTTTTATTTTTGCAAAGGGGCATCACTAAGTATTTTAATTACATGTACTCAAGGAAGAATATCTGTGAACCATTTAAAAGAGAGTTTAAGCAAATTTATGTATTATTTTTCCTAAAGAATGTAAAAAAACAATGAGCAGTTCTTAAAGTGTATGCATAAAGCAGCATCAATCAGCAGCTTTTAAAGTGCGTTTGGGTATAGTTTGCATGGAAACACCACCATTATTCAAAAGTGACAATGTCAGTTTTGTCTCATCAAGGGATTAGTTTATCAGTGGGAGCTATTTGAATTTCCAGAAATTCCTCTTCTGGCTGGTCCTGGGTCAGATTTGGCTCTGTATTTTCCCTGAATGAGGGAGAAGTTTTGAATTCTTTTCTTTCTATTCTTACCCAGAGCTCTGCAAAAGAGAGTGGAACTACAGTCATTTGCCTTCCATCACTCTGAATATGAGTGAATTGAATTCATAAACCCCCACTGCTACACACCTCTGTGGCCTTGCCCCTTAGAAACAGCACTCAGGAGCTCTTGTTTTTGAGACTGTTCTTCCTGCATTCAGATTTGGTACAGCAGGGGATAGAAGAAGCAATTTTCAGATTCCATGGTGGGCTGGATTAAATTACTCCACAGGCCATATGTCTCACAAACCTACTAGAGTGGATTAAGTGTTTTGCTTCCTCTTTGCATTTGAATTTTTTGATAAAAGAAAGAAAATGTTAATGTAGGCCTAGTAGGGGAGAAAGAGATAAACAAATAAACAAATCCAGTTAGCAAAGAAGCATCATGAATATTTCCTATTATTGTGTGACAGCCAGGACTAGATGAAGTTGAAGATGAAAAGGCTGAAGCAGGCCGTTCTGCTTAGATTTCAGTAACTATTAATTTATGTTCTATTAAAGACCAAGAGTAACCATTAGGTTTGGGGGATTTGTATTTATTTTTATTCTCTTCCAGAGCTTGATGAGCAAGATTATTAAAATCTAAAAGTAAAACATTTAACATATCTATATTTGCATTTATAAGAAAAATGTAGTTTAGAGATAAAAAGACATATATTATGATTTCCCAACCAGGTTAACTATGATATGGAATTTAATACCTTGGTCTTTATTTCTCTATAGTAAGGTGGGAATATTATTAACTATTTCATATTGAACTTTTAACAGTAATGTAACATTTATTGTGTAGTCACTATATGGCTCATACTTTGCTTGTTATTTGCTTGTTTTTCATCCTCAAACAGAACTCTGAGAATTGTTACATCATTTTAAAGATGAAGAAATTGAGGTTAAATATGCTTGATGTTTACACAGTGAGAAGGAGATTTGAACTCTGGTTTTGTTTTGTTAACTCTTGAGCTTGGGTTCCCCACCATGACGATATATTTCTACTTATACAAAGAATGTGTAGGGAACTTTAATCTTTTCCTTTGAAAATGTGATTGAGTTTGCTGACATAATGAACAGATGAATAGGAGAAAAGGCACATGAATTTATCAACATGCACATGTACAGGGGAGCCACACAAAATATGAGATTCCAAGGAGGCCTAGACAATCAGGTTTGAATACCCTTTCTCTATTGTGGAGGGAAGTGGGGGATATAGACAATTTTATAGGAAGAGTAAATGATTTTCAGGAGAAATTAATGAACCCCCAAGGTAGACAATAGCCTGGAATAAAGTTCCTGTGGGCTCTGGTGGTGGTTGCTGCAAGTTATGAGAAGGTAGGGACAAAACTGTCCTGTGATCAACAGTCTTATTATGAAGATAAAGTCTCTTAGGAAACAACCTTTAGAAAAATAGTTGAAAGAACAGATGATACGTCAGCTTAGGCCTGAGAATGGAGACTTTAATTTTCCCCTCTTTTATAATAAAACCTAGTCAATTCTAGTTAATGTAGATTTGGGGTGGGAGGATACATACCAGTTGCATTTCTTTGGGAAAACTTCTCTCCATCATACAAGGGAACTAGAGAGAGCTACTCCCTGCACTTAGGGGGGAAAAAAGGAAAGGTCAGAGAGGCCTAGATTCTAAGACAGATTAGATTTTAAGGCTTTTTAATTTTTTTTTAATTCAATGTGTTTAGTGCACCAAAACACTATGTTTGAGGGTTTTATTTTCTGAGCCCCAACAAACAAAAATAAAGTCTTAGGAACCATGATATTAGCTTGCTTCCTTTTATTAGATTTACAGTTGAAGAACGCTGTGAGTATAGGTGGTGAAATAAAAGTGAATAAAACTCAGGAAGAATTTAGACTTCTGGATGTTTCTGTTCCACTTTTTATAAGATCAAGAAAGGCAATAAAATTAAGGTCATCATTTATAAAGAAGTAAATCTCGGCTCAGAGCTGTGGCTCAAGTGGCTAAGGCGCCAGCCACATATACCTAAGGTGGCGGGTTCAAATCCAACCAGGGCCTGCCAAAACAACAATGGTGGCTGCAACCAAAAATAGCCAAGTGTTGTGGTGGGCACCTGTGGTCTTAGCTACTTGGGAGGCTGAAGCAGGAGACTTGCTTGAGCCCAGGAGTTGGAGGTTGCTGTGAGCTGTGATGCCACAGCACTCTACCCAGGGGGATAGCTTGAGGCTCTGTCAAAAAAAAAAAGAAAGAAAGAAATCTTAATAGCAACAAAGCACTTTTCCTCTTGCCATCATGGCTTTCCAAGATAATTGAGTCTAAAGATAATAGACGCATATCATAAACAAAAAACTAATAGACTAAAGAGAAAAAGGTTTGGGTGTTTTGAAGCAAAACATATTGAGGATATAATCGAATATATACTTCTATGTGTTTATATTTTTATAGAGAAAGTAAACCAACCCATTAAAAGATTCTCCAATGTGAGCTTCTCAAATGTTAACATTGTTTACAATGTGATGTTTTGAAAATGAACTTGATGGCATCATTTAGATAAACCCTCCTTTGTGACTACCAGAATCTTTGGCATGGCAAATATCATTAAGTCTAATTTTCAGATCAAGAAAATAAGAGGTCCTAAGATGACATAAACAGGTAAGGATATTCGTGGCCCCTGAAAAACCTTGTCTAGGGCTTTAATTTTGCCTTTCATCTCAAGTTTCTCTCAGAGAGTATTATTTTTAAAATATGCATTATTTCTCTTCAGGTTCTTCTGAAGAGATTAGTAAGGTCAAACATGCAGCCTAATTAGTGGGATGTGAAATGAACACTCTTTAAGGTCCCTTGGCCCTGTGAGAGGACAAGCTGCCAGTCAGAGTAGTGTGTGACTGAAGAACAGCTAGGCAGAGCATCATAGAGAACCACACGTACTAGGTTTTGCTCAGCAGCAGAGAAAATAGTAAATGAATTGAATTTTAAGCCATCTTCAGACTAGGCCATTATTCAAAGAGGCAGTTAAGTGGGCAGAGACACTGACTCTGCATATTTAATGGTTTTTACTTTACTAACAAATATCTTAAATATGTTTATTCTTTGCTTTAAATTCTCTTTGCTTTAATTTCCCTTTTATGATGGAGAAGTTTTCCCAAAGAAATACAATTGGCGTGTGGAGTTTGGATGACAGCAAAACGTGGCTTGGTTAACCCATTGCTTCCCAATTTTATGAATGTCCTGTCAACACACAGATATTCAGTATTAAAAATAGCACATATTACTCCAGAAGTCACTCATGAAGCAAGTTTGGATGCCACTGGAAAAGTTTATAAGCTGCAAAATGAAATGTCCAAATTATGCAAAGATTTTGCCTGAACCAGTGTATACCAAAAGCCCTACCCTACATCATACCTAAACCCAACAGTCCACAACTTGGGTGCAGTGCAATGTTTTTTTTTTTTTTGGATTGGAGCACAATTTCCTTTAGAAAACTCTTGCTTGCCTCCTTGTGTTGTGGAAGATGGTTCACCTTCTGCAGTCAGCCGCTGAAGTAGGGTCATGCTGTGTGTACCCCAAAGGCACAGCAAGTGCTGAACATTGCTTACTATTGCTGCTGTCTGTGAAGACTGTGGGGTGCTCCATTCTTCAACTCTCCAAGAATTCCTTGAGGAGGCTACTGGGAACAGGTGTGTACAAATCTAGGGTTTTATGTTTACCCCAGGCCCCCCGGATGCATACACTCAATGTCCTGTCCCCCACGTAGAAGCATGTGCAGAGCACAAACTTGAGCTCAGATTACTTTCCTCAATATCTTTGCATCCTTCTACTGCCACCTTAATGCCAGAATAACAATGGAGAATTAGCAAGTAAAATCAGTCCCATAAAGCATCCCTAGTACTAAATGTTCTGTGTGGAACAAGAACAATGGCAGCTGTAAAGCCATAGAACTTGAAACTGGTTCAGGTGAAAGAATCTTTTATGAATTGCTTCTATTATGTTATAGCGGGCAGTATGTCACCAGAATCTGACAAGGTTACAAATAATTTCATAATTTACACTCCAGGAAAACTCGCAAAAGCAATCTGAGGTTGAGAGTTCACTGGGATAGAGTAATAGTTTCACTTATAGTGACCTAAGTTAAAGGGTTATAAATCACCATAAAAATTAGCAGATTTTTTTATAGTTTGTTTCATTCGGGTAACATTTATTAATAGTAGTTTTACTGTTCATGGGAAATTGTGTAACTAAAAACTGAAGTGAAATAGCTTTTACTTATAATCTGATCACCCAGAAGAAATTAGTAACTATATTGAGCACATGTTTCTGGTAATTTCTGATGAATAAGGGTGTATATAAATTCTCTCTCTCTCACATACACACACACACACACATACACAACCTTAGTACCTATTATTTGTAAACTATTGTTTTAATTGAGTCCATTTTGTGATGTTGTGAATTTTTCTCCTCTTTATTGCTTTTATAATAATATGCATAGTACTATGGATTAAATTGTGCCCTCTCTAAATTCATATGTTCAAGTCTTAATCCCCAATGTGACAATACATGCAGAGAAGACCTTTAAGAGGCAATTAAGGCTAAAGTCATAGAAATGGGGATCTAACCAAATAGGGATACAGCTTTTAATACAAGAAAGAGAGATCTCTCTCCCTGTTTGCCATATGAGGACCCAACAATAAGGCAGCTGTCTACAAACCTGCAAATGAGTTGTCACTAGAACCCAACCATACGTGTGTCCTGATCTCAGACTTCCTAGCTCCAGAAATCTGAGAAAATAAATTTCTGTTGTTTACATCACCATTACCCAGTCTATGGTATATTGCTATGGCAGCCTGAATGGGCTACAACAAACAAGCAGACCTAAGTCATACAGTACATCCTCTGGTCATCTGTGGTCATGTCCTTCTCTGTCTATTTCCATTTCTTCCCTTCATACAAGGATTAGTCCTTGATACTAAGATATTACATTCTATTCTTTTTTAGAACTTCTGTGTAAATGGCTTGTATTTGGGACTCTTATAGACTAGGTACAGATGTTTGCTGTGGTACCTAAAATATAAAAATGAGAATCCTAAGTTGTATATGGTCAGGGAGAATACTTAGCAACATACTTGCTTGTTTCAACAGCATACATAGCAGACAAAAAAAAAAAAAAACACTGAAGAAAGGTGTTTATTCACTTTTAACGCATTTGTTTAAGTATGGAGAAATGCCAAAAAAATATCATGGAAGATGTGAAAAAGACAATGAGAGTGACTTCAGTTGAGAAAACATGTATTTGTAGGAAACAAATAGTTATAAAACTTTCAATAATGTTTAAAATAGGAACACTAAAATATTTTATTTATGCATTCATTTATTTGTTTATTATTTGGTTACCAGCAGACTTTTGTATTATATTTCAAATATTAAAATGAGTTTATTTTCCTCTATTTATATCAATGACATTGAAGAGAAGCAATTCCCAAATGTACTAAGAGAATGGGAAAAGAAAAATCACGTTATGATTTTAAAACACACTCCAGAATGAGGTACGAAGTAGAAATTCCCCTTAAGATAGCAGGTGCGTTAGCAATAGGATTAGCAATATCTTTAAAGTGTCTATTTCAAATGACAGTGTCTGTATATCAGTTTTATGCTATAAAAAATAGGGAAGCTGCTGAATGGCAAAGGAAGTGTGCAGAGAAAAATTAACTGTCTAGAGCTTATAGCTCATGGGAAGTTCTTGCTGAGGAACTGAGGCTACTGAGGGGCATATTAAGCCATAGTTTGTAATCCTCAAAATTTTAAATGGGGGAAACAGAATCCCAGGGAGTTAAACAACTTTTCCAAGGTTATACAACTAGTGACAAACCCAGAACTAGAATTCGACTCTCCAGAAGCTTATGACTCATTTTTCCTCCTTCCACACAATGACAACCTCAACATTCCATATGTACCAGTGTGACAGTCTTCATTTGAAAGATTTCAAATCTACGTTTACTGACTATACAAATTCTTTGAATCAAAATAGACAGAAAATCTAAAAATAAAGTTGACATTTTGTGTATTTCCACTTTCCCTTTTTTTCTGTTCTTCCTCTGTTCCTATTTTTTTTACACTACAGACACTTATAATAATGTTACTTTCTGGAAAAAAATACAACACCCTAAAATTCCTTAGTTAATATTGTTAAATTCTTCATTAATTAATTTGGTTTCATAAGCACTACAGGAGGAATATAAATAACACCTCTATTTAGAATTGATTTTTTTTTTTCCTGCAGTGTCTTGGCAGGGAGGGGTAAGTTGAGAGAGTGGGACTATTTGGTAAAACTCTTTGCCCTTTTATTTTTGTAAATGTTGTCTTTTTTGGTAAATGTCAAGTCCAAATTATAGGTGAGTATTGGCAGAGTTGCAGAGACTATCTGAGACCCATTACAGCCTCTGGCATTTGTGCTGCTAAATTTGTAATGAGTTGCAGGTGTTTGTGATTGAATTTTGTGTTGCCTTTAGATGGGCTTACTGCTTCACAGTCCATTAAAGTCTATGCTTTTTTTTTTGTTGATGTAAAACTTTGATGATGCAAAAACATCAGTTAAAAGAAAAGGTAGATGGAAATAGTTTTAACACAGAACTGAAGGTCTTTATGGTTTATACCAGTGTTGACTTTCACACTCATCCATATGGAGAGTCATTACTTGAGAAATATAGTGGCAATAGCTTGATATATTTCATTGAAGAATGAAGTTGATAGATACTATTTGATCCTTCCATACCACCAATACTAGGTATTTAGAATATCTTAGATAAGAATTACCTGAGATCTTTTTTCAAATGTCTCATGAACCCTGAAATCACCACATCTGGCTCACATTTTTTGCTTTGGTGATGGATGAAGACCAGAGTAGAGATCTGTTCAGAGTTCCTGATGATTTTGTGGAAAACGAGAGCTTACTCAGTTAGCCTCACTTTCATTTCAGAACCATTGTTACTTTCCTAATATTTATTCACAGGCTTGACTGGGAGCTATAGAGTTTAGCCGATTATGCTGTTTTAGTATAGAGGTAGCATTCACTAGACTTGATCAATCAAGTCACTATATAGTGTAATCATATATATATAATGGAGGTTGTATGTGTGTTACCTGTATAGTCTACAGGTAACATGAAATGATCATATGGAACATTTTAAGGAATGATTGATTCAGAAAAGATATCAAGTGCCCTATGCTGTCACAAATATGGAGCCCCCTCCACAAATTTTGTTTCTGAATATCTTTCCAAGTCTTACACAGCATTATCACTAATAATAATCACACTAGCAGTGACTGCTTTTTGAGCATTCACCATGTTCTTTTGATGAACATTCAGCATAATTTATTTTAGTCTGCCATTCACTTAGCAGTCTTAAAACTAGCACTATTATATATTTCTATCTCCTTTATAACAGGTGAGAAAAGGAGGTTTGAAGAGTACAAGCAGTTTATCCAAGGTCAAAAGCTAGTAAGATGTGGATTTGAGACTTGAACCTAAGATACTGACCTTAAGTCAGAGCCCTTGAGAATCAATGACCTGATGCATACATGCGAGGAATGTGTAGAAACACCACTGCACTATTTGTATTTGCTTCATCTGATTCAGTGCTGCATTTTTAACTTAATTTTTATTAAATCAAAGTTGTATACATTTATGAGGTACAATGTGATGATTTGACGTACAACATAAAAAGCTAAAATCAAACTGAATAACATATCTATCACCTCACCTTCTTATTTTTTTGTGGTAAGACATTTATTATATACTCTTATTTGTTTTGAAATGTACCCTTGTGTTGTGCACATTAGGTAAGATCCCAATCAAATACCCTTCCTCCACTTTCCCTTCCCTCTCCCTTCTACTCCCACTCCTCTCCCCTCTTTCTTTATGGACTATATTTGTGTTTTATCATTAGTATGTGTGTATAAGTGATTATATACTGGTTCCATAATAGTATTGAGTATATTAGATACTTTTATTTCCATTCTTGAAGTACTTTACTAAAAAGAATATGGTCCAGCTTTATCCAGGCAAACATAAAATATATAGTGTCTCCCTCTTTTATGGCTGCATAGTATTCCTGGTATACATATACCACAATTTGTTAATCCATTCATGGGTTGATGGGCATTTGGCCTGTTTCCACAACTTGGCAATTATGAATTGGGCTGTAATAAACATTCTGATGCAAATGTCTTAGTTGAAAATGAATTTGTTCATCTGGTTAGATACCTAGTAATGGAATTGCAGGATCAAATGGTAGGTCAACTTTTAGTTCCTTGAGAATTATCTATACTTCTTTCCAAAATGGCTGTATTACTTTGTAATCCCACTAGCAGTGTAGAAGTATTCCATTCTCTCCATAGCCATGCCAACATCCACAGTTTTAGAATTTTGTGATGTGGACTAATCTTACTGGAGTTAGGTGATATCTCAAAGTGGATTTAATTTGCATTTCTCTGATGATTAAACATGATGAGCATTTTCTCATGTATTTGTTGGCCATTTGCCTATCATCTTCAGAGAGGTTTTTGTTCAAGTCTCTTGCCCACAAAGAAATGGGTGTTTTTGTTCTTTTCTTAATGATTAATTTGATTTCTCTATAGATTCTACTTATCAGATCTTTGTTGGAATCATAACCACAAAAGTCTTCTCCATTCTGGATGCTGTCTGTTTGCTTTACTTGCAGTGCCCTTAGCTGTGCAGAAGCTTTTTAGCTTGATCAGATCCCAGTTATATATTTTTTGTGTTGCTTCAATTGGCAGGGGGAGTCCTCCTCATAAAATATTTTTCCAGGCCAATTTCTTCAAGCATTTTCCCTTCACTCTCTGCTAGTATTTTTATGGTTTCATGTTTTAAGTTTAAATCTTTTATCCAGTAGGAATCAATTTTTATAGTGGTAAAATGGGAGGGTCCAGTTTTGTCTTCTACAGGTTGCCAGCCAGTCTAAGTAGGTGGTGTGCCACCAGGTATTGGTCCATTTTCTCCTTTATCATTTGTGATTAATTTTATTAGTTATTTTACTTTTCTGTTTCTGGTTAGGCTAGCCTAGGGTTTAATAATTAATAATTTTAGTTCTGACAATTCAGCCATTTGTCTATGAATGACATCTTCTGTTGTATCTACTTTATCATTCCTTGGAGGAGTTGATCTACTTTGATTATTCATGTTACCAGAATTCTTCTGCTCATTCTGCCCCATGAGAATTTTCTGTAATTTTGTAATTAAAACTGATTGGGTGAAATTTCATTGGGGGCCCCAGAAAGTGGAGTTAATCAGTCCTTTACCAATGAGCTGGAGCTTGTGATTGTAGCTGTTCCCCTATGGCCTTACAAAGGACCATTTCAGAGCTGCAGCCAGAGGCTCTGAGGAGATAGCACAAACTGTCTCTGTCTTCAAGTCAGCCAACCTCTACCTAATCCTAACAAGTCACGGTATTAAGCTGAAATCTCAGCTGGAGAGAGATACAAGTAACTGCAGTGCCCTACCCCCACCAGCAACAGCTGGAGGAGGAGAATCAGTCCTTTCCCACTACAAATCAACTCCCACTCAACCTCAGATGGTCCCTGGGTAGATACCCCAGGTCAAGAATTCTAATCAGATTGTCCTGGGCAGTACACTGCTCAACAGGGAGAATTCAAAGAGTCTACAGTGACCCAATAGTAGAAATACACAGGCAGTTCTGTCCCACAAACTGAGGGGATGGAGCCTGGATCCGTCCAGTAAGCCACCAAATCAGAAAAAATTGTGCATTTTGCACTGTCAGGGCACATCTCTATCTCCTGGGTATCTGTCTCTTCCTGTACCCTCAGCTTCCACTTGGGTCACTGTTCCAATGCTGCTGTCCAGCAGCCCACACAATGCCCAGGCCTCTCACAGAATTAATTGACAAACACTCTGGACTCTGCACGGGGCAAACTTTCAGACCACTAGGTGAGGGGGGAGAGGTGGACTGGGAGTTTGGAATTGCAGAGAAACTATTTGTTCAATTTTATGCCACAAGGATGACGCCTATGCTGTAAGTGGGACCTTTCTGGAGAAGGAGGCCTGCTGTTTAGTGGTTCTCTCCAATGGGATAAAATGAGAGGTCTTTTGTTCCCTGCTCACTTGCAGAGAGCCCACAGCAAGCCTCCCAATTCCGGGAGGGATTCTCGTCCTCTTGGTGACGGCCTTTGTTCCTCAAATTTGTTTACTTGGGGTCACAGCTTGCCTCAGCAGAGATGATGTGCACTTGTATATCTTCTTTCTTAGCTCAGCTCCACCCTTTTGGTTTCACTGAGTCCACTTCTATCCACTCCTGTCTTCCCTGGACAGGAGCCTTTAGTGAACACTGCCTATAGTTGGCCATCTTACTTTCTCCGCTCAGTACTGCATTTATAGATCATGCTAGTGAATATATGTATAACTGCCTGTGTATTACTTATTCTTGAAGTTTGATAAATTGCAGCTACAAGTATAAATCAAACACAAATAAACCTATTTATTTATGTATGTTTACGTGTCTGTATGTATATGTACTTTCTTTTTCCATGATATGTACAATCAACAGAGACAGTAACAAAAGCAATAGTAACCCAGTAGAACACAAATCTTTTGTTGCATTTTCTTAACTCATCTTTTAATTTGGTTATGCTTTATTTTGAATTTTAATTATGCCATAGTTTCTTGTTTAATTAAAATGTATGCATGACATACATGTCTATAGATGTTAGATCAATATAATGTTAAGTACTTATTTAGTTCCCAATATGCAATAGGTGCTCAATAAATATTGCTGAAATAAATTGTTATTAGAAAGTACAGAAAATGTCCACATGCAATCACAGTGTCAATCCTAGTCTGGTAAGAAATAAATCTCACCTGAAAAAGTTTAGCTAAAGTTAATTAAGGAAAGAACTTGGCCATCACCTGTGGTTCAAAGGAATAGGGCACTGGCCCCATATACCAGAGGTGGTGGGTTCAAACCCAGCCATGCCCCCGCACAAAGAAGAACTGTTTGCAAATGTAAGGGAAATAAGGCATCTAGTTACTAAAAACAGTGGAAGATTTTAAGATCCATCCCTGAAAAGGTAAGAAGAAGGAATGGCATTATCAGTGCCTGACAAGAGGTGGGACTTAGAAGGGAATAGAAGCTGCCAGACAGAAGCTACTATCATAGTCACTTAGTAAAGAAATCATGGCTGGACAGGAAGAGTATGGGGAAAGAATTCTACCATTGCTGGATCTCAAAGAGAAACCTAAGGGAAAATGGATCTAGGAGATACAAGTCATGAATGCTAGTCATAGTACAGAGTAGGATGGAGCAAGGTAGGGAATGGATCCCAAGTGGAAGACAATAAAGAATAAGCTACATATCATTTCATGCCATCTTCCCAACAATAATATATCTGAGTGATTATCTCTGTTTAAAAGATAGGAAAAATTACTCTAGAAATTAAATGAGTAGCTAAAGTTCATTTGACAATAGCTGGAGCTACAGTTAGGGTGAATAACAGTAGTCCACACCACACTATTTAATATTTTTATTTATTTAACTACTATCACAAAAATATTTATTATGTCAGCATATACCTAAACATTGGCAGAAAGTCACTTAACAGAAGAGTCAAGTCCATGTTCTCATTAAAATTGCTAGGAAACAAAAAGAGATGGAAGATAAAACCAATAAATCAAAATGATAATTTCAGATAGTGAGAAGTGTCATGGGGAGAGGAGATCACCTACTTTGGGTTGGGTGGTGAAGACAAGACTCTTCACAGGGATGATATTTAAGCAGAGCCCTATAGGCTATGAAGAAGCAATGGAGAATGAAAATTTGGCCCTCTCTCCAAAAAATTATGCGTCTGTCACAAGGAACAGTAAACGCAAAGGCCAAAGATAGGAATAAGTGTGGTGTGCTTATTTGAAGAATAGCAACAACAATGGCAAAAGCCATGTGTTTGGAATGCTGTGAATAATAGGAAGAACAGTTCCAGAGATGGAGGGAGAGATAACACAGGTTCTTATGATGCATTTGGGTTGTATTCAGAAAACAACAAAAATTTGGGGAATATTGTGCTGGGGAATGATGCCACCTGATTTATATTTTTAAAAGGCCTCTCAGGTTGCTGCATTGAGAATGAATTATAAAAGGGCAACAGAACAGGCATGGAGGTCATTGAAGGCCATATCAGTGAGTATGAAGAATGACTAGAGTCAAGATGTGTTTTTATAGCCAACATTCTGAAATAAATAGTAAAAGAAATGAGGGGGGAACATAACACACACAATCACTATAGTTTGGTTTAGATAAATGAATGAGTGGCACTATCATTACTGAGATGAAGAAAACTGAGATGTCATGGGTGAGAAAATGTAGAGTACTAATTTGTATATTTCATATTTAAAATACCTATTAGGTATCCATATGGATATGTATGCATTTGGGGAAGTCAGTGGTAGAGAAAAACATCACTTGCTTATCAATGGAGTTTAAAACAACAGAATTTGACTGGATCACCAGGGGAGAGAGTGTAGGCAAAGATGAGAAGGCTGAGGACACAGTGAACTCAATGTTAGGCCACATACAACCCACCAAGATTAAACCTGGAAGAAATGGAAAACCTAACCAGACCAATAGTGAGTAATAAGATCAAAGCAGAAAAAACTTCTGTCAAAGAAAAGCCCAGACCCGGATGCCTCTACTACTGAATTTTACCAAACATTTAGAGAAAAACTAACATCAATTCTAACCAAACCATTAAAAGAATGAAGAGGACTATTTCTAAACAGACAGACACAACAAAAAAGGAAAACTACGGGCCATTTTCCCTAATGAATATCAATATGAAAATATTTAACAAAATATTAGTAAATAGAATTCAACAACACATTAAAAAGATTGTTCACTATGGTCAAGTAGAATTTGTTATCATCAGTCCTGCAAAATGACACCTTCCCTATGTTATTTATTTTCTGTCAGACTTTACTAGTAAAGCCTAACAGCCAGACTTAAATCGCCTCTCCAGAGGACTCATCATATATCCCCAACACTAATTCTCATACCAGACCACCTGAAGACCCCATGACTTCAAACCCCACAGCAACCTGACCTACCTTCTACAACCCACCATGATAGCTCTTGCCCCTTAGGCAGATGGAGAGAAAGATTTGAGACTATTTCCCTCATCCTTTCAACAGACTTTATTCACATTAAAAATATCTTTCTTCTTTGGCAACCCTCATTGTCTCAATAATTGGCTTTTTGTGCAGCAAATAACATGACCTAGGTGGACCCTGTTTTGAGTTTGGTAATATTATCTCCCTGAGGCAAGTATAGTTCAACATATGCAAATCAATAAATATGACATATCATGTCAGCAGAATCAAGGACAAAAACCATATTATTATTTCAATAGATGCAAGGACAAAAATCATATGATTATTTTAATAGATGCAGACAATTATTTAATAAAATTCAATACTACTTCATGACAAAAAAAAAAACCCCTCAAAAATTGGGTATAAAGGAACACACCACAAAGGCCATATATATCAAGCCCACAGTTAATATTATGCTAAATGGGAAAAAATTAAAAGCTTTTCCATTAAGACCTGGACCAAGACAAAGATGGCAATTTTCACTAATTTTACTCAACACAATACTGGAAGTCCTACCTGGAGCAATAAGACAAGAGAAAAAGAAAAAGGGAGTCCACATTGGAAAGGACAAAGTCTAATTAGTCTCATTTGCAAATGACATGATTTTTCTCATTGTTTTTGGTTTGAAATAACATACATAGTTTTAAGGATACAATACCATTTTTGCCACAAAGATCGAAGATAGTAACAGAAAATAACTGAATTACGAGTGAGGATTAGAGTGATCCGTGAACAACTGCTCACATATCCCAGGCTTCCAGTTTTATGACACGAGCTTCAGGAAGCACCCACTGTGACTCAGGTGAGATCTCAGATACTAGGTTGGCAACTGGATGTAGTTTTAGGACTCCTATCAGTTTTCAAATACCAGATACTTGAAGCCACTTCTTACATTTAAAGACTTTTCCTTAGAAAAGAAATGGGCATCACTAAAAGATCCTGAACAAGGAGTTAGGTGCAGTGATATGAAGCTTTGGCGTATCCTCTTTAGGGAAAAGAGTTGCAGACTACAAAATGCTTTTGCAGGAGGGAGAGTTGCATTAGGTTGGACAGGAACAGATATATACATTTAAATAAAGAGTGAAGAGTGAATTTTATAATGGGGGAAACAAAAGGGTGAATCAGAGCAGAAATATTTATTTTTGCTGCTTAACAAATTAGTCACTGCTATAAACACCAGAGCATGTGCTTCCCAGTCTGACTGATAGGCTCATAGTGAGGGTACAGGAACCTGATCGAGGCTCCCTCTAAGTCTATAGATGACATGATTTTATCATTAGAAAAACCTAAAGATGATAAAACTCTTAGAACTGATAAAGAAACTGAAGTCAATGCCTCAAACCAGTAGCATTTCTATGTGATGACAGCTAATACCTGAAGAGGAAATCAAGAAAGCACTCCCATTTACAGTAGCTCCAAAAAAGAAAACCTAGAAATAAATTTAATCCAAGAACTGAAATATCTGTACAAGTAAGACTAGAAAACAACTGATGAAAGAAATTAAAGGTTTCAAAATATAGAAGGATAGTCCATGGATTAGAGGAATTAAATTTTAAAATATCTATACTATCCAAAACAATCCACTAATGAAATGCAATCTTTATTGAAACACCAATGACATTCTTCACGGAAATAGAAAAAGTAAATTTAAAATTTGTAGGGAACTGTGAAAGACATTAACTAGTTAAAGCTATCCTGAACAAAAAAAAAAAAAAACAAAGATTGAGATATTATACTACCTGATTTCTAATTGCACTCCAAAGTGTTACTAACCAAAATAGCATGGCACTGGCATAAAAATAGGCACACAGACCAATAGAAAAGAAGAGAGAACCCAGAAGTAAATCCACCCACTCATAGCCAACTCATTTGCTACAAAAGTCCCCCTAAGGTACATTGAGGAAAGGGCAGTCTTTAAATAAATGGCAATGGGAAAACTGGATATCTTTATGCAGAAGAATGAAACTAAACTGCTATCTCTCATTGTATACAAAACCCAACTAAATATGGGTTAAAGATGCATGTAAGACCTGAAACTATCAAACTACTAGAAAAATCTTTGGGAAATGCTCTGCTGTAGAACATTAATTTGGGCAAATATTTCTAGGGTAATACCTTAAAAGCACATACAACCAAAGCAAAAATAAACAAATAGCACTACCTGGAACTAAAACAACCAAACAAACAAATTTCTGCCCAGCAAAGAAAACAACTAACAAAGTTAAGAGACAACTTAAAGAATGGGTGAAAATGTTTGCAAGCTATCTATCCGACAAAGGATTCATTATAAGAATATATACAGAACTCAGTTTCATAGCAAAAGAAAAATCAAACCAAAACAAAAACCACCAAAGCAAACAAAACCACCCAAATAATCCAATTTGATGACAGGCAAAAGATTTGTATAGACATTTCTCAAAAGAAAACTTACAAGTGGCCAACAGGCATAGGAAAACTCAGGAAATGCAAATCAAAAGAGCAATGAGATACTATTTCACACCAGCTAGAATGGCTATTATTAAAAGAAAAAGACAAGAGATAACAAATGCTAGTGAAGATGCAGTGAAAAGAGAACTAACTTTATACTCAGTTGGTGGAAGTGTAAATTAGTGTAGTCATTATGAAAAAAGCGTGATGATTCCTCAAAAAAAAAAAAAACAAACAAATAATAGAACTAGCATATGATCCAATAATTCCCTACTGGGTATATACCCCAAAGAAAAAAAATTAGTATATTATAGAAGTACCTGCACACTCTAATATTTATTTCAGTGCTGTTCCCAAAACCAAGATATGGAATTAACCGAAGTGTCCTTTGACAAATGAATAGATGAAGAAAAACTAGTACATATACACAAAAAATACTATTCAGCCATAAAATTGAATGAAATTCAGTCATTTGCAATACCCTGATAGAAGTGGAGGTCATTACGTTAAGGAAAATAAGCCAGGCACAGAAAGACAATACTGCATGTTCTCCCTCAAACAGAGGAGCTAAAAATGTGGCTCTCCTGGAAGTAGCGAGTAGAATGATAGTTAGCAAGGGCTATAAAGCGGTAAGCAGTGAAAGAATGAAGAGAAATTGGTTTATGACTACAGAAATACTGTTAGACGAGAGGAATAAGTTCTATTTGACAGTATAGTAAGGAAATTACAGTTAACAATAATTTATTGTGTATTTACAATAGCGAGAAGAGAAGAATTATAATGTTCCTCACATCAATAAACAATTAATGTTTGAAGTGACAAATATTCCGATTACTCCTATTTGATCATTATGCACATTGTATCATCACATCACACGTACCTCCAAAATATGCACAGCTATGTGAATAAAAAATGGATGAGAAAAAAACAAAAAGAAACACATGCAGCAAGACGGAAGTGCTCTTTATATACCTGTACATAAAACATTTATTTTGGTGCCTTTACTCAAATTGATGGCAAAGACTTCTTTTTTCCTTCTGGAAGGTATTTAGCCTTTAAGTCTGTGGATTTTCAAATTCGTTTATTGTTTTAGCATCAGAAATCTTTTGGAAGCCAAATATTATGAGTAAAGATACAATATAAAATGTGCTGAAGTGTTTATTATATAAAAGTGGGTGATGGGTACATCAGAGGTTTATATAATATTCTGGCTACATTTAAATATGTTAAAACTCTCATTTAAAAAAAGGCATTAAAGAGATAAAAGTGGAATTACACCGACTGAAAGAGAGGATGGAGAATCCCAGGCTTATCAATTGATCAACTTAGCTGCTTTTCCTTAGACTCACCATAATTCTTCAGAACAATTTTTAAAATTCCTGCCCTTACTGGATACTTTCAAAAACTCAGTGATATACTTATTAATTATAAATAGAAAATATTACACAATCAATATCTGTGGAAAATGCCTTGCAACTGTTCTCTCTTTTTTTTTTTTTTCCAGTTTTTGGCCTAGGCTGGGTTTGAACCCCCCCACCTTCAGCATATGGGGCCCGCGCCCTACTCCTTTGTGCCACAGGCACTACCCACAACTGTTCTCTTATTAATGTTTTTTCCTATCTTCGACGATGGTTACTATTAATATTCCCATTTTGCAAATGGAGCAACTGTGGTGCACAGGTCATTTAATTGGCTCAAGTTCAAATAGCCGGTAATTGGGGAATCTGTGATTCAGCTCATTCTGCTTGAATTCACATTAATAACACCATTAATTACAGCAGTTGACACTCAAATTAACTTCAACAACAAAAAAATAATGACCCCAAATTCAGTCAGTCCTTTATTTAGGATGAAAATTTTCTAATTAAGATGGTAAATCCCGTCACGTATCTCTTTACATCATAAACTTTCTCTGCAGTATGTTTCCCAGAGCTACAAAGTTTCACTCTTTTCTCTTTCAATTTACAAAATACTAGCAGTGAAAATGAATTTCAAATAGATTTACAGTGAATGGCATTTACTCCTAACCTAATGACAGTACAATATTGAAGTTCAAAGAAATGATTAATTAATTCAGTCGTGCACCAACCACATAGAGTAACACCAATTCAAAGGCATTTGTACAGGTTGCTTTTTCTTGACTAGACTATTATCACTTTATTTTAGTTGAGATTTATGTCCAAATGATGGAAAACTTTGATCCTGGTATTGTTTTGGAGATCAAAGTTTCACATGTAACCCTGTGCTCTGCAAGTCTCAGTGCAATGCATACTGTTCTAAAGTATTAAATTTATGCAAAATAACAGCTTGCTTCTGTGTTGAGAAATGTAACTTAGATATGTGAGGCCTCCAATGTCTTATTGTAAACAATAATCTAGTTAGAATATGGAAAGGAAAGTGAATGTGCTATAAAATACACCTAAATCCAGTTTTTCCTCTTTACCTGCTATCCATTTGCTCCTAGATTTTATGAGAGCAGTTTGCCTGCTTTTGGGGCATGTGTACATTTGTTTGTGCATTTTATTGTTTTCTCCTAGCTTTAGGGGTGAGAAAGAGAATGTCAAAAATATTTAAATAGACTTTCTCGTTCTTTCTAATGATTGATACATGATGCAGGAAATATATTGTTGCTTTTTTAACATAGACTCAATTCATGTGTAAAACATCCAAGCAAGTACAATAAACACCTTATTACTTCCAACCTTGTAGTTACAGCCAGAAGAATGACTTAAAAAAATTATTTATTTTTCTTTCAGGATATATATATCAGTTTTTGGTTGGGGCTGGAACCCACTACCTCCAGTATATGGGGCCAGCACCCTACTCCTTTGAGCCACAGGTGCTGCCTTTTCTTTCAGAATATTGTGGGGGTACACTTTTTTTTGTTTATATAAGTTGCTTTTGTGCAGTTTGAGTTAAAGTTATAACTATGTTCCCATCACTCAGATAGTGTGCATTGTACCTCTTAGATGTGAATTCATCCATCTCCTCCCACCCACCATCCCCTGCTTGATTTCTGATGAGTGTTATCTCCCTATGTGCACACAAGTGTTAATCAGTTAGTTCCAATTTAATAGAGAGTATACGTGGTGTTTGTTTTTCCATCCTTGTGATACTTTACTTAGAAGATTGGTCTCCAATTCCATGTAGGTTAATACAAGAGGTATTAATTTACTGATATTTTATGGCTAAGTAGCACATATACCACATTTTATTAATCCATTCACGTATTGATGGACGGTTATTTCTACATCTTTATAAATGTGCTATAACCATTTGAGTGCAGTTGTCTTTTCATAAAATATCTTTCTTCCTTGAGGTAAATACTTAGTAGTGACATGGTTGGATCAAATGGTAATTCTACTTTTAGTTCTTTGAGGTATCTTCAGACTATTTTCCATAGAGGTTGACTAGTTTACCATCCTACCAACAGTGTATTAGTGTTCCTATCTTTGTGCATCCATGCCAGCATTTATTCTTTAGGGACTTTTGATAAAATTCATTCTCACTGGAGTTAGGTGGCATCTCAAAGTGGTTTTGATTTGCATCCCCTGATGATCAGAAATGTTGAGCATTTTTTCATGTTTGTTTGGCCATTAATCTATCTTCTTTTGAAAAGTTGCTGCTCAGGTCTGTTGCCCACTTTTTAATGGGATTGTTC
>NW_003852401.1:5231701-5249157 GCF_000181295.1 Otolemur garnettii
TTTCATATACAATTTGAAATATTTTCATCAAACTGGTTAACATAGCCTTCATGTCATTTTCTTAGTTATTGTGTTAAGACATTTATATTCTACTTTTAGAAAGAGTCACTTGTACCCTTGTAAGATAAACCATAGAGGTGGTTATCAGTTCTTTATCAAATTGATAGCATGCAAATATTTTCTCACATTCTGTAGGTTGTCTGTTCACTCTAATGATTGATTCCTTGGCTGTGCAGAAGCTTTTGAATTTGATTAAATCCCATTTATTTATTTTTGTTGTTTCTGCAATTGCTTTTGGGATCTTCTTCATAAATTCTTTGACTAGGCAGATATCTATAAAGGTTTTTCCTAATATTTTCTTTTGGAATTCTTATAGTTTCATGCCTTAGGTTTAAGTCTATTATCCACGGTGAATTAATATCTGTGAGTGGTGAGAGATGCAGATTCTGTTTTGGTCTTCTACACATACATATCAAATTTTCCAAGCACCATTTATTGAATACAGATTTTTGTCCCCACTGCATGTTATTGTCTACATTGTCACAGATCAGATGGCAATACGAGGATGGTTTTACAACTGTGTTCCTTGTTCTGATCCACTGGTCTATGTCTCTGTGCCTGGGCCTGTGCCAGTGCCATGCTGGTTTGTTACAGTAGCCTTGTGCTATAACTGGAAATCTGATAAATTGATGAAAATTGATGCCATCTTGTTTATTCTTTTTGCTTAGGGTTGTTTTCACTGTACAAAGTCTTTTCAGCTTCTATATAAAGCTTAGAATTATTTTTTTTATATTTGTGAAAAATTACACTAGTATTTTAATGGAGATGGCATCGAATCTGTAAATCACTTTGAACAGTGTGGCCATTTTCACAATGTTGATTCTGCTGATCCATGAGCATGATATGTTTTTCCATTTGTTTAAATCCTTTGTTATTTCCTTCCTCAGTGCTTCCTAGTTCTCCCTATAGAGATCTTTCACTTCTTCATTAATATACTCCTAGGTATTTTATTTTCTTTGTTGCTGTTGTGAAGGGTATTGAGTCTTTGATTTGATTCTCAGCTTGACTATTGTTAATGTATAGGAATGATACTGATTGGTGTACATTGATTATGCAACTTGAGACATTGCTGAATTTAGTTATCAATTCCAGGAGTCTCAAGGCAGAATCTTTGAGATTTTATCACTATAAGAGCCTATCATTTGGGCGGTACCTGTGGCTCAAAGGAGTAGGACAGTAGGGCACCAGCCCCATATCAGAGGTGAGGGGTTCAGGCACAGCCCCAGCCAAAAAAATGCCAAAAAAGAAAAAAAAGATCCTATCATCAGCAAAGAGTGGTAGTTTGACCTCCTATTTCCCCATTTGGATATCCCTGATTCCTCTCTTTTGCCTGCCTGATTACTCTATGCTTAATAGAAGTTGTGACAATGGGCAACTTGCCTGGTTCTAGTTCTAAATGGAATGCTTTTAATTTTTCCATGTATGTGGTAAATTGTATTTATAAATTTGCATATATTGAACCAACCTTGTATCTCTGGGTTAAAGCCTTACTTATCATGGTGGATCATTATTTTGGGGGGGGATGTGCAGCTCAATATGGTTTGCTAGGATTTTATTGAAAATTTTTCATTATTCATCAGGGACATTGGTCTGAAGTTTTCTTTTTGTTGTTGTATCCTTTCCTGACTTTGGTAGCAAAGTGTTCCTGCTTCACAGAATGAGTTGGAGAGGATTCATTCCTTCTCAATATTATGAAATAATTTTGGAAATGTAGTTCTTCTTTGTAGGTCTTGGTAAAATTTACTGTGAAACCATCTGGTCCAGGAAATTTTTTTGGAAGTTTTTTTTTTTTTCTTTTAATGCAAGTTTTGTTCCTTCCTTATTCAGCCTAGGGAGGTTTTGTTTCTATGAAGTTGTTCATTTCCTCAATGATGTTTTATATTTTCATGGTATCAGTTGTAATATCTCTTTTTTCATTTCTGATTGAATTTAGTAGGATCTTTTCTGAGTTGGGTTAATCTAGCAAGAAATTGTCAATTTTGTTTATCTTTTTAAAGAAATAACTTTTAAAATTAATCTTCTATATAATTCTTTGGAATCAATTTCATTAGTTCTGCTCTGACATTAGTTATTTCTTTTCTTCTCCTGGGTTTGGGATTGGTTTGTTTTTCTTTTCCAATTCCTTAAGATGATTTAGTAGCTTGTTCATTTTGATTGTTCTGTCTTTTGAACATAGGCTTTTAAACTATGAATTTTCCTCTTACGACTGTTTTTACAGCATCCCACAGATTTTGCTAACTTCATTCCCTTTGTTATTTAGTTAGAAGAACCATAGAATTTCCATGTTAATTTCTTCCTTGACCCAATAATCATTAGCAGTAGGTTGGTTAATTTTCATGACTTTGTGTAGAGTTGATGTTTCTGTTGCAATTGATTTCCAAGTTTATTCCACTTTGGTCAGAGAACATATATGGCATAATTTCTGTTTTTTTTTTTTTTTTAATTTATTGAGACATGTTTTGTGGCCTAGAATGTAATCAGTCTTAGAAATGTCCCATGAGCTGATAAGAAGGATATATATACAGTAGTTTTGGAATAGAATGTTCTTTAAATGTCTGTGAGAGCCATTTGTTCTAGTCCTGTTTAAGTCCATTGTTTCTTTGCTTATTTTCTGGTTGGAGCATCTGTCCTGCTGTGTCAGTGGAATTCCCTGACACTTGCAACTATTTATCATTTTGTTTAGATCAAATAAGGTTTGCTTTATGAATATGGGTGCACCTATGTTAGGTGCATAGAATAACTTTTATAATCCTTCAGCTGTGAGGTGAGGTAGACTAGTTCTTTTCATCTAAAATAACTATTATAATAATCAGAATATTGATTAATACAATAAAATTACATATAAATGACATCTTTCTACTGTAAATGACTCCGTGGCCCCTCTATTTCTGTTCCTTGCTTTTTCTCTTTTTACCTTCTCTTCCTGACTCTGTACCTTTTTTAACTTGCCATTCTTCTATTTTTCTCACTCTATATATTTTCCTCTTTCTCCCTTCCCTCTCTTTCTTCCCACCCTTAATTGTAATGTAAAAGTACAGATGATTCCACTTACGACTCTTTTGGCTTATGAATTTTTGACTTCGCAATGGTGTGAAAAGAATACACAGTAGAAACCCCACTTCAAATACACAATGACCATTTTTTTTCACTTTAAGTATGATATATAATAAATTACAAGAGATGTTGAACACTTTAATGTATAGGCTTTCTCTTAGATGATTTTTTTCCATTTACAAGCTAATGTAAGTGTTATGGTACGTTTAAGTTACCCTAGGTTAAAGCTAAGCCATTCTGTTGGTTAGGTATATTAAATAAAATTTTTGACTTACAATACTTTCAACTTACAATGGGTTTGCTAGAACATAACCCCATTGTGAGTCAAGGAGCATCTGTATTGCAGAAAGACAGATTTAATTAGTCACAGTAATGACTCAAATTACTCAAAGATCAAAGCCTGTTTTTGTTATTCATTTTGTATCTTCTGTGGTGTTTAAAATGACCTAGTTATACAACTGTCATTTATTAAATCTATACTTAGAAAATCATCAGAATAAACTATTTAATAATTAATGTCAAAATATTAGAGTTCACACCTTTGGATGTAAAACTACATCAAGAGAGCACATCTGGAATTGTACCCTTTCTCAGTGGTCTAAAGAAAAGTGAAATACATTAGAACCATAAAAAATACCAATAACTGTCAAACAAAAGGTAGATTACTATTTTACCTAAACACCTTTGAAAAGTTTTTTTTGACACACAGAGAATGTAGAACCCCCCAAAACACAGAAAAATTCATGTTTTTCATCCTCTTCATGTTTCAGAGACAGTGAAATGTGCAAAGATGAGTTCATTACATTCAGAAAACCTCCCATTTCCCTCAACTGAGAGAGAAGAAAAATATAGAGAATGGACTCCCCTTTACTTATTGAAGTAATATGAAAATAACTACTTGTGAAAAGTAAAAGAAATACTAACACTCAATGCAGAATTCGTGTCATGTGCAAAGCATGCAGTTTATTCTGGAAAGCATGAAAAATATGAGGCCTAAAAACAACCCTCAAAGGATTAGAGTGACCCCATCGCAAAAAAGTAATCAATAAGTTTATAGAAAGGAAAGAAAAAATGTCAGGTCCTCCAAAGCAACTTCTCCACAGTTAAATTCCCTTCTCAAACAGTTAAATTCCAGAAGTACCTTGTAGAGTTCTAACAAATGTGTTGACTTTTAAAACCATAAGTATTTGTTGGAGTATATGAATCTCTTTGAGAAAAATTACCGTTTTTGTAATATTAAGACTTTCATCATTAGTCTGATATACAGGGTGGACATAAAGTGTGTGTGCAATTTACAAGAAATGTGCAATTTAAAATTGCACATGAACTTTGTGGCCACCCTGTGTATCTCATTTATTTAGTTCTTTATCGTTAATTTCCAATACCTTAAGGTTTTATATATGTATATAAGATATATATCTGTCACATATGTATCATATTATATAGAGAGTATAATATATAATATATATGTTAACATATATATGGTATATCCTGTTAGATTATTCTTGGATATTTGATCATTTTTTTGATGCTATAGTAAAAGGTTTCCTTTATAAAATTTTATTTTCTAACTTTTTGTTAGTGTTATGAAAATAAATTGTGTTAAGTAAATTTGTTAAGCTCACTATTCAATTTAACAAGGTATTTGTTTATTCTTTTAGATTTTCTACTCATATCTTATGCAAATAATGAGAATTCAATTTACTTCCACTTTAATTCTTATACTATCTATTAGTTTGCCTGCTTTCTCATCTGCTTGAATCTTGAAAAGAAAATGTGGTTTTGGACAAGTTGTTTTGTTTGTATTTGAAAGAGAAAGCATTTGGTATTTGCAATTAAATATATGTTGTAAGTGTTTTGATATATGTCATGAATAGATTTAACAATATATTCAATAGGATTGTGCATATGAAAATTATGCATGATAAGGAATTTTTTTTTTGACCAATGATAAAATTTTTTTGACCAATGATAATGCAGGCTTCTCTTCTTAATTTTACATGCACTTTTTTCCCCCTGAAATGATATTGAATTATATCAGTGTTTTTCTACATCTACTATAGTGCTCATGTGGTATCTCCTTGACTTTTCAGTAAATATGCCAAATCAAACTGAGTTTTATATCTTGGAACATCCTAAAATTTTGATATTGAATCTAACTTAGTTGTCCTATATTATCAATCTAAACATTTCCACATCTTTTTATGCCATTTATCCATTAATTCTGAGTTTAGAATAGAAAATTCTCACCTCTGCAGAATTACTCTTATATGTATGGTTTTCTATATATATATATATTTTTTTCAATATATTTCTATATATCTGATACCTTGTTCTTATTTTTTAGGAATTTCTATAATGCTGTCATATGGATGGTATTCTTTGTTTCCCAGAACTAAGTGTTAATTTTAGTAACTGTTTTTACTGTTAAGAAATTTGAATGTAAGGTAAGGCCCTTATATGCAGGTATTTTTATTAATCCATATGGGTCTAGCTCAAAGACTTTGTTTCAGTTTCCCAAACATGCTGCCTCTTTCAAAATATCCTCATGGCTTTGCATATGCTGTTCCTTTTCTAAATCTTAGCATCAAAAACTTTTTAAACTAATTAATTATTCAGATCTCAGCTACATTCTAACTTTCTAAAACAGTTTCTGATTTCTTTCTTTAATAACCTCAGGAAACACTATTATGCCCTCCAATAAAAACTTGAAACTCTATTTCATAATATTTAACACAGCAATAATTAATTTATTCTGAAATAGTGTCTTGTAGCATTTCTCGCTAACAGAAGAAAAACCTCATGAGGACAGAAACTATGACTACTTTATTCAGTAAATGCAAATTATATAAGAATTTAAGTTTTAATTGAAATGAATTTTTGAGGGGAGGTGCCTGTTGCTCAAAGGAGTAGGGCGCCAGCCCCATATGCCAGAGGTGGTGGGTTCAAACAGCCCCGGCCAAAAACTGCAAAAAAAAAAAAAAAAAAAAAAAAGTTTTGAAGCAGCGAACTCAAACCAAAGACATAATGATAAATGACAGTAAAAATAAATATAAATATTTGAAAGTTAGCTTCCTAATTATTTATTTTTCTATGTAAAATTTAAAGTAATTGGTAGAGGTAATTCTTACATTCATTTTCAATTACAAATTTGAATATTTTTGCACTAATTTTTTACAAATATCTTAGATCTTTGTGTATTTAAAAAACACTGAATTAAGAATTGGAAAATCTGTATTCCTATTCTTGTCATTAATTAGGTGACTTACTTCTTTGATGTATCTATATCATTATTAGGATGCAAGTTTAGATAAAACTATGTACATAAGTTGTTTGGACATTTTAAAATATAATATATGTTTAGCTTTCATGATTATTATCTCAACTTTCTTAAGTGGTTAAGAAATGGTAATCATTCTACTGATAACCAGTTGAATTTTATCTTAAACTTTCTCAAACATTTCACATACCTTCTGAAGGTCAACATAACTTGGAATAAATAGATAATGGCCTTTACAGTTGTATGTATTATATGCTTGATTTTTACTCAAAAGCTTCTTCTTTCACCTTGATACTTCCCAAAGAATGCTACCATGTTACTCTTTTTGTTTAGTTGATAGTTTTTGGAGCCTTGAGCATTTATTTCTTTGATCTGAATATAAATCAGGTCATTCCTAGGCATCCCTACATCAGGATACTCTTTTACAGCACAAGGTACCAGTGGGATAAGTATTCTACACCTAGACTATACCTCTGATAAAGACAGGGGTTTGTAATAAATAGATCCTGTTGAATGTGTATATCTACATGAGTCTACAGTATTCTTTCAGCTCTTCTTTTCTAGCTATTTGCACAAAATAAGGTGTGTGTCTACATAAATCAACAATTGTCAGAGGAAAGAAGTTATGTTCTATTTTTTTTGCTACAGTCCTTTGATTGAGATATCAATCAAAATATGTTGGTCTGGTTGGCAGTACCCCACATTAATACTGAAATAAGAATTATGCTTCACAAAACCATAAAGATAAACTGGAAAGGCACAAACAAGTCATTGATTTTAATCTTATTAAAATAATTATTTTGACACTCAAAAAGTTTATCTTAGAAAAGAAAAACAAAAAATAAAGCTATTACTTTTGAGGTCATTCCACAAAAAGGATCAAGGAAGGAAGAACTAGCAATTGTTCTTAAATGCTACCTTAGAGTTAATAGTTTGCAAATATGAAGCATTTATTGTTTGATTTTTCTTTTCCTTACAGCCTAAGTTTGGCAGGGACCCTGAGCATATTCTCAGGGAAAAAAAAAACCAAAAGAACAAAAAAAAAACTTCGACATTTCAACCATCTGCCAGATATACCTATCAAATTATTCATTTCTCAGGCTGCTTAAGGTTATTTAAATTCATAGCTTTTCAAACTACTGACAAGGTTTGCACACTGTGAAGAAAATGAATATTGTTAAGGGTTAAATGGACAGCTTCACACTTTAAATGCATTATAAATTCACCCCAGGCACTCTCCTACTGATTTTTCCCTTTATTATTTTGTTTTACAATCAGAGACTCTTCATAATTGTGGACCATGCTGACAATCCACATGACAACGGAAAGACTCAAACAAAACTGACCCAGGTATAGGACAATAGTTGCATTATACCTCCAAGGAAACAAGCTTTCAAGTAAATTTTAGATACACAAACAGTGTGCTTCCATATAGAAAGATATATATAGTTAAATCCACAGTCCACCTTGCTGAGCGTATATACCCGACTCTGAGCAATTTTCATGGCTTGACAGTCAAGACCACCTTTAGAAGTGGTCATCATTGAAATGCAGGCTCTCTATTAAGAGAAACTGTCTCCCAGGAATCAATACCTAAAAACTCTTGTGGCTGACTATTCTGCCAGATAGTTTAAAATTTCCACAATGCTGAAAATAGTATCTAGAAAGTAGAGATCCCATTTATTTGATTTCTTTTTATCACTTTCTGTCTTCAATCAAGTTTCTTAACTCACAGACAGACATTTACCACTAGGTGCAATTCAAAGAGACGTTGACCTTTCATTTATTTACAACCCCCCTTAGATTTACTCTGTGCTTTTCCTAAGAGAATGTCCTTTTTCATATACCACAAGAAAAGGCCCATGGAGTTGAGGACTTAATTTAAGATGACACTGGACCTTGCACCCCCTGGTGGCCGACAAGACATGCTTCATTATCATCCTTGTTCTGTTTGACAAAATTGGTTCAGTGAGAGATTGAAAAGTATTCTATTCCTAGGTATTTCATTTTCTTTGAAGCTACTGTGAATTAGCTTCTCATCCTGGCTGTTATTGGCATTCATAAAGGCTACTGACTTGTGGACATTGATTTTATATCCTGAGACATTACTGTATTTTTAGATCACTTCAAGGAGTCCTGTGGTGGAATCTTTGGGGTTCTCTAAGTATAAGATCATATTATCAGCAAAGAGGGAGAGTTTGACTTCCTTTGCTCCCATTTGGTTGCCCTTTCTATCCTTCTTTTGACTGATTTTATTGGCTAGAACTTCCAGCACAATGTTGAATAGTAGTGGCAATAGAGGACAACCTTGTTTGGTTCCAGTTCTAAGTGGAAAAGCTTTCAGTTTTACTCCATTCAGTAAAATATTAGCTGTGGGTTTGTTGTAGATGACTTTGATGAGTTTAAGAAATATGCCACCTATGCCTTTGTATAAGGGCATGGTTTAAATTAAAAAAGAATTTTGAATTTTATAAAATGCTTTTTCTGCATCTATTGAGAGGATCATATGGTATTTGTTTTTACTTCTGTTGATCTAATGAATTATGTTTATGGATTTGTGTATATTAAATCAGCCTTGCATCCCTGGGATGAAACCTACCTGGTCATGATATATGAATTTTTTAATGAAAAGCTGTAGTCTATTGGCTAGGATTTTCTTGAGAATTTTTGTATCTATATTCATTAGTGAAATTGGTCTGAAGTTCTCCTTTTTGAGGTTCTCGTTCTCCTTGAAGTTGGGTCTTTTCCTGGTTTTGATATCAGGGTGATGTTTGCTTCATAGAATATGTTGGGGAAGATTCCTTCCTCCTCAATTTTTTGGAATAATTTCTGCAGTGTAAGTATAAGCCCTTCTTTGAAGGTTTGACAGAATTCTGGTATGAAACCATCTGGCCCAGGGCAATTTTTTGTTGGGAGATTTTTTTTTTTATTATTGTTTCTTTGTTCTCAGTGCTTGAAATAAGTCTAGTCAGGAGATCTATTTCTTCTTGGCAAAGCCTAAGGAGAGGCTGTGATCCCAAATATTGATCAATTTCCTTCACATTGTCAAATTTCTGGGCATAGAGTTTCTTATAGTATTCAAAGATAATCTCTTGTATGTCTGTGGCATCTGTTGTTATTTCCCCTTTATCATTTCTGATTGAGGTTACTAGAGAGATTTTACTGTTCTATTTCTGGTTAGTCTTGACAAAGGTTTATCTATTTTATTTATTTTTTCAAAAAACCATCTTTATGTTTTGTGTTTTCTGAATGACTCTTTTGTTTTCAATTTCATTAATCTCTGATTTAATTTTGGATGTTTCTTTTCTTCTGTGGGTTTAAGATTAGATTTTTTTTTCTTTCCAATTCCATGAGATGGCTTGTGAGTTTGTTGATGTGCTCTCTTTCTGTTTTTTTTGGATGAAGGCATCTAAAACAATAAATTTTCCTTTCAGGACTGCTTTTGCTATATCCCACAGGTTTTGGTAGCTTATGGCTTCATTGTTGTCATGCTCAAGGAAGTTAATAATTTCTTCTTTTATCTCTTCCTACTCCCAACTCTTATTCAGCATAAGGTTGTTTAATTTCCATGCCTTTGTGTGGGGTTGAACGTTTTTGTTGGAGTTGAGTTCCACCTTTAGTGCCTTGTGATCTGAGAAGATACAAGGTAAAATTTCAATTCTTCTGATTCTGTTGAGGTTTGTTTTATATCCTAGGATATGATCAATTTTGGAGAATGTTCCATGGGCCAGTGAGAACATATGTTCTTTAGCTTTGGGTTGGAGTATTCTATATATGTCTTTCAAGCACAGTTGTGGAACACATTATTCTTAGCAAAGCATCACAAGAATGGAGAAGCAAGAATCCTATGTACTCAATTCTGATATGAGGACAATTGATAGCCTAGTACACAGTGGGGGGTGGGGGAAGGGGACTCAGGGAGAGGGTTGGAAGGAGGGTGGTGGTCATGGGGTGTGACACACCTCTTGGGGACAGGACACAATTATAAGCGGGACAAATGCAAGCAGTGTGACCTGGTTCTTCCTACCCTCAATGAATCCCAAACAATGAAAAAGAAAAAAAAAAATACAACAAAACAGGTGCAGTGGTGCATGCCTGTTACTCCAGTGACTCAGATGCAGGTGAATCAGTTGAGCTCTTGAGTTTGAGTCTGTTTGGAGAAAAAAAAGCATATAAAAAGAAAAGAAAAGAAAAGTGTTTTAATAAACTTTGATGTAAAGTGGCAATCATGCATTAAGAGGTCTAACAAGGATAGCATGTTTGGAAATAATTACTTTTGGACCAAGGATCTATTTACAAGGCCACTATAATAACTGTAGTGTTGGACATAGTTGGCAGAAAAATGTTTTTACAGATGTAAGGATCAAAACATAATAGATGACCTAGAATTCTTGGATGCAACAAATGAGATAATGTATTACAAAGGCTTAGCTCCGTGATTTTGTAGTACTGGAAAAATGACTGTTGAAAATGATAGTTGTGCTATTATCATTAATATGATGATATCCCTGTAACAGCATAATTGGTATAGTGGTAGCTGATGGTTATAAATAATAATTGTGAACAGTTGAATGTAAAATGGAGTTAGATTTATTTTACATATTATGGATGTTGTTTATTTACTGGTAGTCCTCAAGCTCATACATATAGAAAGTGTAAATTGGTTTTATTTTTTCCTCTTTCCATAGAAGCAAATCAAAATTATGAATAGCTGAGTCAAGGAAAGGTTACACAAGTCTAAAGCTAACATACTGCCCCTTTCCACTGATAACAGCAGAAAACTGTGTGATCATGATGGCACTTATTAAATCAAAATATGCAGATTTCATATAAAATATGCAGTGTTGTATTAGATATGATTGAATAAAATTTGGATTACTTAGAATGGTATACAGACAAAAAAAGAGACTTTTGCAAAGACTGGGGACATTTGGCCACTTGCAGTGGCCTTTAGCTATTTTGTTAAATGCCCCAAGTTTAGAATCAAGCTCTATTATTTAAGAAAGCTTGTGATCATAGAAAGAGTTCTAAATCTCTCTGAACCTCAGTTTCCACATCTTCACTGGAGGAATAAAAATAACTTTTATCTTATAAGGCTATCTTTGAGAATTACATAAGTTATATATGAGTGTATGCAAGATAACCAATAGCCAACAGCAATAACAGTAGGTAATTCTATATGTACTTCCTCCATACACATTGCCTGATGGATGCTTAGTGACTTTTTAAAAACTTAATTCTTTAGTTGAACATTTTAAATATGTCTGGTCCTAATGTTATGGTTAATAATCATCTTTAAGATAATAAGAAGAGAATGAATAGATTTTTCTATTCCACACTTGAACCTCAACAACAACCTTAATGTATAGCAATAAGGCTTTGGTTAGAGACAAATAGAACTTTTCCAATTTGACATATTAGGCAATTAAGTATGAAATGTCTGATTTCCTTAAGTACAGTTTGTCAGTTGAGATCTCTGATGTTTAATTTGACATTTCTCATTTCATTTCTATTCCAAAGGTACATTCTCATTCTTTCAAATGCATGGTTTGGCTTATGATTATCTTTCAAAAAAATTTTAGAGCAGTTTTTGTGAAATCATGGATAAGTAAAAAAAAAATGAGTTATTTTTGAATATGAGTTCCATTGTGAAACCACTGCAGTGCAGAAAGCTTGCAATATCAATGAAGTGTTTGGGAAGGATGTGGCTAATGAATGCATAGTATATCAATGGTTTGAGAAGTTCCATTCTGGTGAAGTTCTTGAAAATAAGCCACATGGGTGACTTGAGACTGAAGTGGATAATGATGACCTGAAGCTGTAGCAGAAGCAATTCCATCTCATCCTGCATGTGCTTGATCAGCAAGGTTTAGTGTTCCAACAGTATTGGATCATTTGAGACAAATTGGCAAGGTAAAGAAACTGGATAGATGAATTAAGAACGTCGGAAACAAAATAGTCTCAAAGCTTGCTTTTCTTTGCTATCACAACATAAAGGTGAACAGTTTCTACACCTTACTATTAAATGTGATGAAAAATGGATTTTTTCAGGGTGGTGCTTGTGGCTCAAATGAGTAGGGTGCTGACCCTATATGCTGGAGGTGGTGGGTTCAAGCTTAGCCCCAGCCAAAAACTGCAGGGAAAAAAAATGGATTCTTTTACACAACTTAAAATATTCAGGACAATAGCTGGATACAGGTAAATTTCCTCCATCATTCAGTACAAAACTATTCCTCAAAAATCGATAATGATATCAGTCTGGCGGTCCAGCACTGGTCTTATACACAACAGCTTCATGAAACCTGATCAATTGATTACAGCAAATGTCAACTGCAACCAATTGGAAAACATGTTGAGTATACTGTGATTAAGCAGTGAAAATTGGTCAACAGAGACAGTGCAATCCTCTCAAAAGACAATACTCCACTGACAGCAAGTTGCGCAAATAATACTGCTCAAACTACAGAGGTAGTACTTGGAAATGCTGTGTAATACTGTATTCACCAGACCCTGCACCAACTGACTACCACTTTTTCCAGGTTTTGGATTACCACTTGCAAGAAAAAATGTTTGATTCTCAGCAAACTGTGAAAAATGCCTTTTGCAATTTCATTGCCACCATCTTTCCAGGCTTCTTTGCTGCTGGCATAGCAACCTACCCTTAAGATGACAAAACTCTGTTGATATTTTAGGTGCACAGTTTGATTAATTGTACACCTTCTTGTTTGAGCTATAATAAACTGAACTTTTGACTGAACTTTTGACTTAAAACCAGACATTTCATATTTAATGACTAAATAATTATTTACTTTTGTAGAAAACTAAAACTGGACCTGCATCTATCACCACAGACAATAATTGACCCTGTCTGAATTAAAGATTTAAATTTAAAACACAAAATATTAAACATCTTAGAAGAAAGTGTGGGGAAAACTATTGATACCATTGGCCTGGGAAAAGAATTTATGGAGAAGACCCCTGTGGCAAATACAGCATCAAAAATAAATACATGGGGTATGATCAAGCTAAAAAGATTTTGCACAGTGAAGGGTACAGCTAAGGCAAACAGACAACCTTCAGAATGAGAGAAGATATTTGCATTCTATTAATCTGACAAAGAATTGATAATTAGAATCTACTGAGTATTCAAATTAGTCAATAAGTAAAGAACAAACAATCCCAGTAATAAGTGGATAAGAGACTTGAACAGAAACTTCTCCAAAGAAGATGGATAAATGGCCAACAAAAACATGAAAAAATGCTCATCATCCCTAATCATCACAGAATGCAAATCAAAACCACATTGAGATATTACCTAACCCCAGTGAAAACAGCCTGCTTCACAAAATGCCAAAGTTGCAAATGCTGGCATGGATGTGGAAAGAATGGAACACTTTCACACTGCTTGTGGAATTGCAAACTCATATAGCCTGTATGAAAAGAAATATGGAGAACACTGAAATACTTAAATGTACACCTTCCATTTAATACTTCAATCCCATTTTATCACAGGGAAATTTGCAAGCTAGAATGTATATTACAGCTCAGTTAACAATTGCCAAGACTTGAAATCAACCTATCCTCACTAACGTATGAATAGATTAATAAAATGTGGTATACTTATACCACAGAATACTAACCAGCCATTAAAAAGATGAAGACTTTACATCTTTTGTGTTTACATGGATGGGGTTGATGCACATTCTTTTTTAGTAAAATATCACAAGAATGGGAATGCAAGAATCCAATGTACTCAATACTAATATGAAACCAATAGATAAATAATCATATGCCCACATGAGAGAAAAATACAAGTATATTCAAGTGGGGAGGGGAGTGGGGAGGAAGAAAAGTGTAAAGGGGAGGATGAGGAAATGGTAAGTCATCACCTAATGTGTACAAAGAAAGAGTATACAGCACACTCCCTGGGTGAAGGGCTCAACTACAACTTGAGCTTTACCATAGAAACATAAACAATGTAACCCAGTCATTTATACCCTCATATTAATATGAAATAAAAATAAATAAATAAACTTAAACATAAAAAAATTAGTACTTGAAATGAATTATTAAAGGAGGTAGTAAAATTTCCTTCTCAGAAGAACTTTAATAACAAGATTATTAAAGGTGAAATAGATTCTTTTGTAAGTGATTATATGTGAAGGAGCAGGGTCAAAAACTTATACTATCTTATTTTCATTTTTATATTCTTCAGGAATATAGAACTAACTGAAATGACTTCAATCCCAGAACTAGTCTTCCCTAGATTCTAGGGCAGATTCTGGGGATGCAGGCATATGTGTAGAGTCTGAAAACTGACAGTCAGAGTAGGCTGTCAGGATGGTGTGTACCAGTAAGAATTTTAGGAGTAGGGAACCTCTGCCCTAACTTAACCAGCATTATATGATTATAAAGAAAAAGAAGAACCAATGTTTCTGTAGTTACCTACTCATTTTACCCCATCTTTATCCTCCCCAAAACTATAAGCAACTTATACAAATAAAGTCAATTCAACAAGATAAAAGTGACTGCATTAATGCACACAGTGATAATTTAATAAAAGAAAAGAAAAAAAAAACAAGATAAAAGCAAACGAAAAATAATTAGGTGATACTTTCTGGACGTTGTGAGAATGAATTTTGTAGGAAAAGCCAGGGATGAAATGCAAAATCATTGGCTATGAGGTCCTACGTAATTGGAAAAAGTAGATGCTGAATTTTTACTTCCTTTTCCCTTCCCTTCCCTTCCCTTCCCTTCCCTTCCCTTTCCTCACATTAAGTTGCTCCATCTGCATGCTGTAGTAGCCCTCCACCTCCCTCAGAGCATTTTCCAAGCTGGACTTCAGATTTCTCATGGAGTCCAGATTGGTCTCTAAGGCCTGGATTCATTTTAGCCCTGTGAGGGGCATCTCAGCAGCTCTGAACTCAGCAGACTCTGAGCTCAGGAGACCACTGTGGTGCACTATGCAATCTGGTGGAACCAGTACTTATCCAGCTCTTTTCATTTCTTCTGAGCCAGCTCATTATATGGGCCTGCATGTGTGCCATGAACCTGCACAGATCCTGAGATTTGGATCCTCCATGGTCAACCCAGAACTGACAATCCAGGCATATAGATCTTTTACTTCCTCCTCATGGATCTTTGTGAAGAGCAGCTCCTCCTTCAGAGCCTTGATCTCTGCCTCCAGTTGCAGGCAAGTAACATTGGTGCCATCAATGACCTTGTGGAGCCCATGGATGTCACTCTCCACAGACTGACTCATGCCCATCTCTGTCTGGTACTTGTCTCTAAGTCATGAAGTTGGGCATTATCAATCTGCAGAACAATGTGGCCATAGTTACAGAGTTCACAGTGATCTCACTCCTCAGGTCCTCAATGGTCTTAAAGTAATGCACCCAGTCTCTGATCTGGGGCTCCTTCTTATCCGTTTGTTCCCAATTTTGCTCTCCAGCCTCCAATTATCAGTCTTCAGATTCCTCACTCTGTCCATGTAGGTGGTCAGCAGGTCGTTCAGTTCTTGCATGGTCTCCTTCTCTGTCTAGATGTTTCCCAATCTGGCCAGACCCTTGGTGATCCCTGTGGCAAATTCCCCCGACCCCCATCCAACTTGGAATCTGGTGGAGTGGGACACAAAAATCTGGGAGCCTGAGCCTCTGGTACCTACATAGACACTGGGGGGCTGGATACTATAGCTGGGTACCTAGACAGAGTCCAGGGACTGGTAGTTGGTAGAGAAGGTGGTAGAGCAAGTGGGGAAGGACATGATTTCTGAGGAGGAAGAGGACAGGGCAAGACATAAGAGTGAGCTGAGCTCTGCTGAATTTTTCTAACAGTTATCAAAAGGTAGAAAATATCTTTCCAGCTTAGTCTTGTCCTGTCCTTTTCTTCCTCAAATATCATGTTCTTCACCACATTCTCCACCAACTACTGGTTGCTGGGCTCCATCCAGGCACTCAGCTACAGTGTCCCACCTGCGAGCATCTATGCAGGTGCCAGCACTTTGGGAGTTGGATTGCTTGACCTCCTAGTTCAAGACCAACCTGAGAAAAAAGTGAGATCCCTGTCTCTACAAAAAAAATAGAAAAACTGAAGCAGGAGGAACACTTGAGCCTGGAGTTGCAGGTTTACATGGAGCTATGTCACCACGGCATTCTACCTATGGCTATAGCTTGAGTCTCTGTCTAATAAAAAAGGAAAAATAGTTACATAATTCAGAATGTTCACAAAAAACACAAATAGGCCAATAAATAATAAATAATGAGTTTTAGATAAAGTATAATGATTCCCATTTCCAGGTTTAAAAGAGAAAGACTTTGTATGGATTCTCATAAAGAACTTATTGCACAAGGTGATGGGAAATATCCATAGTGGTAACCGCAAAAATGGATTTCATAGAGATGGCTGATTCTTATAATGTTCTTATAGGCTCATGGCATAATAAAACATCATTCAAGCAAAAATAACTCAATGAGTAGAAAAAACAAACCAGTGAAGTCTGGCAAGGGTAGTTAGTACAAGTATAAGCAAGTTTGGGCTGTCAGCAAGTACCAGGACCTGAGTATTCACCTGGAATCTAGAGACCTCATTTCCTCCCCTGTTTAGGAGGCTATCATGAGCATAGGTACAGCCCTAATAGCATTAGGGAATTACTTAGATGTTAAAATAGAGACTGAAGGCAAAGGAAAGAAGAGAGAGACCCTGTTACCCAAGTTGGAATACAAAATGAAGTTGGCATCTCAGGAACATTGCTGGAGTTCAGTAATATATCTGAAAGACAAGGTCCTTCAAGCAAAAAAATCTGGATGTGCAGTTCCAAAATCTTGAGACGGATATATTACGTCCACTCCAATGAAAGTGAGAGTAGGGCTGGAATAGATTTATAGGTTGAGTAACCTCAGCTGAAAGCAAAGACATATTATAAGACAATAGCAGACATTATAAGATGACTTACTTTGCCTTTATCTCAAAATAATCTAATATCCTGGAAGACTCAAAGAGTGAATAGTGTATATGTATAATAACACATTAAAAATATTCAGAAGATAATTTGATGATTCTTCTC
>NW_003852401.1:5249177-5250516 GCF_000181295.1 Otolemur garnettii
TGTTTGTTTTAAATCTCTAATAACTTTGATATAACTCCAGTAGGTGATACTATTTCAAAATCCCTAACTTCTTCATTTTCAATTTCTATTATAATTTCAATTTGATTTTTTTTTTTTTTTTTTGCAGTTTTGGCCAGGGCTGGGCTTGAACTAGTCACCCCTGTTATATGGGGCCCTACACCTTGAGCCACAGGTGCCACCCTCAATTTGATTTTTAAAGACTCTCAATCTTTCTTCACTGTTTCCCTTCCCTACCACTTGTTCTATAAATCTGTGCTTTTTCAAACTGTGGCTATATTATTCTTGCTTACAATATTGGATAATGAAATCTATTTAACCCATATAAAAATAGCTTCATTTGTTTACTATCACATTCTATATTTTCACTCTTAGTATGTTAATTTGGATGCTTTAGTGTACTGTAATCTAGCAGGTTGTGATATTTATGATAAGTAGAATTTTAAGCACAATTATTTTATATAATAGATTTAATAACTGTATCTTCTAATGATTGATTCAGCAAAAAAACAAACAAAAAAAAAATGGAGAAGGTAGACTCTAGTCTCCGTGGTACATTAGAGACATATTCTTCCCAGGTACTCATGGTGAGATGAGGAAAGTGGTCCCCAGCCTAGAAATACCACTCTGGTGGCACAGTGAATCAGGAGACTTTAGAAGCCAATGAGGAGGTCTAAACCTGAGGCAAACCAATGAGAAAAGCAGGTGCTTCATAGGGGCAGAGGCTGGCTGGTCAGTTGGTGCTCCCATGGAGGTCTGGGGATGGGAAAGGACAGTCATGCAGTATTTTGATTTTGGACTGGGATGTTCACTGGAGCAGCAAGTTGATTCAAATAGCATCTGGCAGCTAGGGTTAAACACTAGGCAGGGTGGTTATCCCATCAGTTTGGCCACTGGTGGGGTGACACTATTGTGGAAAGACCATGTGGGTGGGAGGAATAGTCTGTGGGGTCCTAGTGCATAGCCACCTCTGGTGTACCTGCTAAGCTCTACCACCATCCCTTAGATGAGCTGAGCAGTTTTTCCACCCCCACTCCCAGGAAGGCCACTTTGTTGTCATAGGATACTCTCTGATGGACTTCCTGGGAAGTCTGGTGAGAGTTTTGGGACCCCAGTTCTAATGCTGAAGGAGCAAACAGGAACAGATTAAGGGCAAAGAAGTAAGAAAGACAATATCCAGTCCCCTTTGCAGCTAGAGAGTGACTTCTAACCCCGGTCATATATAGTAAATCCAGCATGTGTTCCCCATCGCCTAATACCACAATGCCACCTGGTGTTCAGGAAATATATTGCCAGACACACACACACACACACACACACA
>NW_003852401.1:5250761-5254159 GCF_000181295.1 Otolemur garnettii
AAAAATATTATACAGTTATATTTTTAATTTTTTAAACTTTTTTTTATTTCTTCTCTTACTGAGGGCTGGGAGTGGTCACAGCACTAGTCTGTCTAGGGAATTATGGCATTAGTCTGGCCTAAGAAAGCAAGGAGATCATGGTATTGGGTGTCCTTCGAGCTTTCATCTTCATAAAGAAGGTATTAGAGGTTCCCCCCTGCAACGTACTCCCGATTTTTTTCTACAGTTGACAGAGTTGTGATCTTGTTTTTTCCTAGCCTGTTAAGGAGCTGTGACTTCAAGGGACCTGCTCAGCTTGGCTCCTCAAAGTCCTAGAGCTGCGACTGTGGTTAAAGCACCCTGGCAAACACCACCATTTCTCCTGTCGCTCTCTTTCTTTCCTACTGTCATTTTTCTCTCCTTCAATTCTTTTCTCTTCCCCCTCCTTTTTTTCATCTTTGTCTTCTTTGCATTCTTCCCTCTTATTCTTTACCCCATCTTACTTTTGGCCTTATAACAAAACTCCACTTCAATACCCAAACTCTGAGACAAGGTAATTTAAAGTAAAGGATGTAGTAAAAAGGGAAAAGTAGAGGAAAGAAGTGAAAAGAAGAAAATGCACATGAAGGGGAGTTAATGGAAAAATTCTAGCAACATGAGAAACCAGTATAGAGTATCCTCTCCCCCAACAAATCATGAAGTAGTCACTGCAGAGTATGCCACCCATACAGAATTAATGGAAATGACAGAAAGGAAATTTTAAATATGGATGGGAAAAAGAATTAAGGGAATTGATGATAAAGTGGAAAAATAGAACCAAAAAATGGACAAAAGATATGAAGAATATAGCATGGATATAGCAGCACTTAAGGATTTGAAGGACTAAATTGGGGAATTTAAAGATGCAGTAGAAAGCATCAATAACAGATTAGACCATGAAGAAGATAGAAACTCAGAGCTAGAGGATAAAGTTCTTGAGTTAACCCAGGCAGTTAAAGAGGCAGAAAGGAAGAGAGAGAAAGAGAATATTTGCTCAGAGAATTATGAGACTTAAGTTTTCAAACATGTGGATTATAGGAATTTCTGAAGGGGAATAAGGATGCCCCAAAAGAATGGAAGCCCTTCTTGAAGACATTGTGAATGAAAGCTCCCCAAGTGTCACTAAAGACTCTGAAAAACTACTTTTAAAGGGATCATAAACTCTGGGTTGTTTCAACACAAACATAGCATATCCAAAACACATTGTAAGGAATCTGTCCAAAGTCAAGATGAAGAGAAAATTCTGCAAGCAGTCAAGAGGAAGCAGTATTCAGGTCACACTTTCTAAGCCAGAAGAGAATGGTCATCTACATTTAACCTTGTTTTAAACAAAACAATTTTTTATTCCAGAATTCTGTATCCTGCTAACAGAATTCTGTATCCTGCTAAACTAAGCCTCAAAATTAATGGAGAAGTCAAACCTTTTACTTATAGGTAAACACTGAGGAAATTCATAACAAGACCAACTCTACAGGAAATACTTAGGCATATTCTCCAGACAGACTATCATATTGGTCTACCAGCAAAGGAATCACCCAAAAACTAAAGGGCAAAGCCTACTTTCCACAATGGTGGAAAGAATAAAACTAAGCAATATACCTTTACAAAAATAAGATGACTAGAAATCCACCAGATGTATCAATTCTGTCAATAAATGTTAATGGCTTGACTGCACCACTGAACAGGCACAGGCTGGTCAACTAGGTCAAAAAGCACAAATCATGCATATTCTGTCTCCAGGAAACACAACTGACTTTAAAAGATAAAACAAGACTGAGGGTAAAGGGTAGGAAATTAATATTTTAGGCAAATGGAAATCAGAAGAAGGGAGAAGTCACAATCTTATTTTCAGATACAAGTGGCTTTAAAGCAACTAAAGTTAAGAAAGACAAAGAAAGTCACTTCATTCTGGTGAAGGGATCAATACATCAAGAGAACTTTTTTTTTTTGTTTGAGACAGTCTTACTTTGTTGCCCTTGGTAGAGTGCCATGGTGTCACAGCTCACAGCAACCTCCAGCTCTTGGGCTTAGACGATTCTCTTGCCTCAGCCTCCCAAGTAGCTAGGACTGCAACACCCGGCTACTTTTTTTTGCAGTTTGACAGGGCCGAGTGCAAACCTACCACCCTCAGTACATGGGGCCTGCATTCTACTCACTGAGCCACAGGCACCCAACTAAAGTAATTCCAGATTTATGAAATATACATGGAGGAATATGATATCCTATAACACAATAATAGTTAATAGGACTTTAATACTCCTCTGGTTGAACTGGACAGATCATATAAACAGAAAGTAAACAAAGAAACAAGAGATGTAAATGCAACCCTTGAACAAATGGGCTTAATAGACATATACCAAACACATCATCCCTAAGCTAAGGAATATACATTCTTTTCATCAGCCCATGAAAAATACTCTAAAATGGATCATATCCTAGTTCATAAATCAAACCTCAACGAAATAAATTGAATTGAAGTTATACCATCTATTTTTGCAGACCATAAGGCAATCAACTCCAACAAAAATTTTTATCCCCACATGAAGACATGGTAATTAAACTTTATGCTGAATGACAGCAGGATTAAGGAAGAGATAAAGGAGGAAATAGTTAAATTTCCCAAACATAGCAGCAATGAAGCTAAAGTTACCAAGTTATTTTGGAATAATGCAAAAGCAATCCTAAGAGAGAAATTATTGCCTTAGATGCCTACATCTGAAAAACAGAAGGAGGGCAGATCAACAATCTAATGAAGGAAATCAAGGAAATGGCAAAGGAAGAGAAATCCAATCCGAAACCTCACAGAAGAAATAACTAAAATTATATCAGAAATAAATGAAATTGAAAACAAAAGACACATTCAGAAAATTAATGAAACAGAAAGCTGATTCTTTGAAAAGCATCAATTAAGTAGATAAACTTTGGCCAGATTAACTAGAAACAGAATGTAAAATCTGTAATAATATCAATCATAAATTAAAAAGGGAGAAATAACAACAGATATCATTGAGATGCAAAAGATCATTGCTGACTACTATAAGAATCTCTATGTCCAGAAATTTGACAATGTGGAGGAAATGAACCAATAACTGGAATCCCACTATCTTCCTAGACTTAATCAAGAAGAAATACATCTCTTGTACAGACCAATATCAAGTACTGAGTTGGAAGAAATGATAAAAAACTTGCAGCAAAAAAGAAAAGCCCAAGACCAAAATGGCTTCGCATCAGACTTCTATCAAACCTTCATAGATGAGCTTGTACCTATTCTGCAAAAACTATTCCAAAACTTTGAGAAGGAAGGAACCTTCCATAACATGTTCTATGAAGCAAACATAAGCATGATACCAAAACCAGGAAAAGGCCCAAATAAAAGGAGA
>NW_003852401.1:5259923-5264220 GCF_000181295.1 Otolemur garnettii
AAATTCATAAAATGAAAGATTAGAATGGTCGTTGTCAGGAGCCAGAGGAGCAGGGAATGGGAGGTTACTAATTGACAAACATTGCACTTCAGTCAAGAAATACAGGTAAACTCTAGAGACCTGCTTTGCAACTTTGTACCAATCGTCTATAATAATGTATTGTGCTGTTAAAATTTTGTTAAGAGGGTAGAGCTCATGTAAGTTGTTCTTATCAAAATGAAATAACATTTATAAAAGAAAGAAAAGATGTAAACCAAGTAGCACAATAAACCCTGTGTACCCAGAGGCCAAATATTTTCTTTCCCATAACTGGAAAAAATTATTCCCCTCCCTGTAGATATACATAGTAACCACTTCTCCAATTAAGAGGTGAAACTTTTGTCCCTTCCCCTTGAATCTTTACTGAACCTCTAATTGCTTAGTGATGTTCTGGGGATTTTGTGTCCAAACACTATGAAAGTCTGGAATCTCATAAGTTTTATTCTTAGTACAAAATTATTAAGAAACTGCAGGTCCATAGGTCCATGTGGTGAATCTATGTACCAAGGTGGCAGCCCTAATTGAATTTCCAGGGAAATCAGCCCCAGCCCCAGTTGATATAGCCATGCTGATGCCATATGGAGCAGAGATTTTTTCTTTCTTACCATGTCCAGAAAGTAAAACCAAAATGGTGCTAATTTAAATCATTGAGTTTTATTACATAGCAATAGACAACCAAGACGAAGGATAACTCTATACTTGAGCTGAAATCCAAATACTCCTCGATTTGACTTCTGAATGTTATAGTCACTTTGCATTTGATATCTGCAAAGTCACTAAATTAAAAAAAACTGGTTGAGTATAGACCACTTCAGTTCAGGGATCTCTGGGGTGCCTTTGGTTTTATGCCTTGTCTTAGTCTATGTTGTTTTGCCATAACTGAATGTCTCAGGCTGGGTAATTCACAGAGAAAAAAAGGTTAATTTAGCTTATGGTTTTACAAGCTGGGAAATTAAGGAGCATAGCACTGGCTTCTAGTTAAGATTTTCAAGCTGTGTCATAATCTGGTAGCAGGACAATGAGAGAGCAGACATGTATAAAGAGAACCAGACCAGAGGAGGAAACTCACTTTATGGTAGGAACTATCACATTTCTGCGAGAACTAACCCAGTCTTGAAAAAGTGAGAACTCACTCATTAGAATGGCACCAAGCCACCTGTGAGGCATGGGGCTCCATGATCCAAAGGCCTCCTATTTGGTCCCCCCACTTATCACTGCCACACTAACAGGGAAACTTGAACATGAATTTTGGCAGGGTCAAACCACAGCACACCTTATAGTTATGTCATTTGATTGTAAATGATAATTTATATTCTCCCGTATAATCACATTTCATAAATATCATTAATCAATAAACAATCTTGGCAATAATTTTTAGGTGCTTGATCCTGTACATTGTATTTTGGTCAGATTGTCATTTTTCTAGGATCTTGTTATACTACAATTAGTTCCTTGAATTGCTGTTGTAAGGAGGATTCAACCAAAGAACAAACCCTCAAATGTCTTAACGGAAAAGAAGGTCACATACCAACTGCTAATCTCTTCTTTCTATCTATCTTACAGTATCTATATTTAAAAACCTAACCTCTGGAAAGGTATACAAAAATATGTATATGTTGTTATTTAATTGATGGTAACTTTTATTTGTTTATACTCTTTTGTATTTTCTTTTTATTTAACATAATAATATGATAAAAAAAAACTTAGGTACTACTGTAAAAGGGAAGAGAAACCAATGCTTTGGCTCCTTCAGATGTTTGTTGAGTGACTTTCTTAAGACAGAAAGCCAGATTCTTTTTTAAAGTGGAGACCACTTCTTTTCGTGACCTATGCTTGTATGTCGATTGCCATCCAATAATGAAACCCTCTTGGGCTCTTGCCATGTGCTGGCTTTTACTCTGATCTGTAGATGGCAAGAGACTTGCCAAATTGCAAAGTGAGGAAAATATGTGAGGCATGTAGCACATAACCTTTCTGCTTTATTTTATTTAGAAGATGGGAAGGTGGCAAAAGATATTTGGCTTTGGTACTCCTGGCTATAAGGTGATCAGGATGAGGTCACTACATGTGAGGATCTGTTGTAATTCTGTATGAGTACTGCCTGTTACTGGATAGACGCAATGATGGGAGTCTTTATTAGGAAGTCAAATGTTGCTCCATGTTGTTCTTCCTTATTATGGTAGGAATAGTGGTATTTTAAAGTCCATTCCTACCCAAATGTCAATAATTTCTTAAGTCTTCTAAACTTTAGAGCAATATACCCTAAAAATAAGTCATCTATCTAATTAGTGTGAAAAAAATAAATTTAAATGATGATGCCCAAAACTGTCAATATTTGTTTTTACTAAGAGTGAGATTTTAGGCTAATATCAATATATTTATGTGTGTGCATGTTTGTGTATCTACGTGTACATGTGTGTATATGCGAATACATATGTATATGTTATACATGTGCACACGTGTGTTTACCTGTACATGTGTGAGTTTGTATTTGGGTATGTGTGTTCACCGCATGTATGTGCATATGTGTGTATATGCTTGTGCATATGGGTATATATGGTCATATATGTGAATGTGTCAATATGTGCATATGTGTGCATTTGTGTGTACATGTGTATATGTATGTATGTGTGAATGTGTATCTGTGCATGCAAGTGTGGTACATATGCGTATGTATAAATGTGTATTTTGTAAACATGTGTATATGTGTGGGCATGTATGTGTGTAGGTATGTGTGTAACTGTGGGTATGTATATGTCTTTACACATGTGTGTATGTGTATACTTATGTGTGGACATGTGCATTTTGCATATGTGTGTACATGTATATGTATACATGTGTATGCATGTGTACATGTGTGTGGGAATGTGTATGAACCTATGCATGTGTGTATACATGATGACATAATGCATGGATGTGTATGAGTGTGCATGTTTATATCTATCCATGCGTATTTGTGTGTACCTGTTCATAACATATAAATGTGTGCATGTATATATGTGTGTACATGTATATATGTGTGTATATGTACATACATGTGTGTATGTGTATACATGTTCATGGATGTTTATATGAATAAATATATTTTGTATGCCTATGTACATGTATGTATATATGTGTTTATGTGCATGTGATTGTGTGTATACATGTGTGTATATGTATTTGTGCACATGTATAAGTGTGTGAAAGTGTGTTTGTATGCTAGTTTGGATAAATGTGTGTGTGCATACATGTATTTGTGTTTGGTTGTGTTTATATGTGTATGTGTATGCTTGTACATTTATATAGGTGTATATGTCTTTATTACATGTATATAATGCATGCATATGAGTGCATAAGGGTGTGTACATACATGTGTATGTGCATTTGCATGCATATGTATATTTGCACACATTTGTGTAACTATGTGTTTGTATGCATATATATGCACATATGCTTTTTTCTATACATTCTCAAGTGCATATGTGTTTATGCATATGAGAATTGTGCATGTGGGTTTTATGTGTGTAGAAGTGTCTGCATTTTATGGATGCTTAACTGTGTATGTTTGTGTGTATACATATGTAAATGTGCATGTGTATTCAGGTATACATGTGTATATATATGTAATGTGAGTATGTGTGTACATGGATATGCATATGTGGGTTTTATGTATATAGAAGTGTCTGCATGTTATGTGTGCTTAAGTGTGTATGTGTGTATACATATGTAAATGTGCATATGTATTCAGGTATACATGTGTATATATGTATAATGTTAGTGTATGTGTGTACATGTACATACTTGTGTGCAAGTGTGTTTATGCATATATGTTTGAATATGTATATAAGTGTGTTTAGATTGTGTGCTTATGTGCTTTTACATATGTGTGTGAATGCTTGTTTGTGTGCATACATGTGTGTAAATATATATGTATACATGTGTATATGGTTGTGCATGTGTGCCCATGTATTTATATGTGTGTATACATGTTGTGTATGGTGTGCACATATGCATATGCATGCATGTGTATGTACTTGTGTGTATATGTGTGTTTGGGTGCATATTCATGTGTGTACATGTGTGTGTGTATATATATCATTAGTATGTATGTGTGGAAGTGTGTGTACATGTGTGTATGTGCATATCCATGTTCATATACATGCATATGTGTGTAGACAAATGTATAAGTATGTTTATATATGTGTATGCATATGAGCATAGGTGTGTATGTCTTTACAAGTGGGTATATGTGTGTACATGTGTATATATGTTTGTG
>NW_003852401.1:5264837-5267619 GCF_000181295.1 Otolemur garnettii
CCAGAGAGATTGTGCCCAAGTAATGGTTAAGCCAGAATTTCAATTTTGGTCTATTTGTACCAACAGTCCATATGGTTATTCATGGTGTTATACTACCTTACTGTTCAGCTCACAATGGCTGATAATTAAGTTGGGAATTGATGGCTCATTTCTCATTTTACTCCACGTTTATATGACTGGTCCATGTGTGAAGATAAGCGCACCTGAGCTCAGTTCTCATAACAGCAGCGAGCATTCATTTCTCATTAGCAGGAATAACTAGTATCATATTTTTATAGTCATAAAACTATTCTTTCACATCTAATAGTCACATCCTATCTCAGTGGAAATTTTGCTGCTTGGTTTGGGTGTCTTGCCTTCTATATATTCCTCATATGATTGTCTTGCATGTCTTAGATACAGCATTCTGTACATTTAGCCATCTTTCAGTTTCATAATACTCAGCACATTCTCTACTTCTTGTTTATTTCATACCTTACTGTAAAATCAAATGTGTGAAAACGCATAAGCACAGGAATAAGGACAATGTACTGTATTCAATTGTGTGGACTGGCAATTGGTATTAAATTGCACATTAAATCTCACTTGTGTTTTCACAGAAAATTTATTTATACTGAGAAATCAGCTGTGAATGAATTAGACTTAGAGAAAGGATATAATGAAGGTCTGTAAAAACAGATGGGTGTTATTTTGCCACCCATTGAATGTTCTTCATTCAATTCTAATCACGTATTCCTTTAAAAAAAATAAATATTATGAGTTTTATTAAAAAGTGAATTCAATCTAAATTAATATGTATTAACTTTAAAACATTAGTATTTTAGTTGACATTGAAATACACTTTGTTTTGGGCTTTATATAGAATATTGATCCTACTATAGAGAGATGCTGTGCTGTGATCAACTTTGAAAGAAAGTGGTGAAAATCCAGAAAAGCAGTTAGGAAAAATGATGCTGAATGAATGCAACATCAGCAGTAGCACAAATGCTGCCTATTGGAAGGAAGGCCCTTGGGAGGCTTTTCTAGTTTATACACTAATAATTTTAGGTAATCAACCAATACTTTGATTATTCTTGTTGTAAGATGAAGATGATAATAAAGGACTTATCCCATAGGAAAACTTTGGAGAAAACTTTATTATTCTGAAAGATTTTATAATCATATGTAGCAAAAATTTTTGAATATTGATAATGTTGATAAACTAAGTTTAGAAATAAAAATAATACAGTAATAGCCAACCAAATATTGCAGTCCCTTTGACGAATGTATCTAGTAGATTTATCTATGGCCAGTTATTAGACATAAAAATATTCTATTTAAGAAGTAGAAATATTTTTTTCAAGCCAACATAAAGAAGTGAAAAACCAACAATTTCTACTAGAGACTGTGAGTAGGGTTCTTGTAAATATTACTCTTCTTCAAGTAGTAACTTATTTCTTTATTTAGGTATCAGAGATTTAACGCATGCCTTTGTTGTGTACTATTATGAAAGATTAGAGTACAGATAAACAGAATTACATCTTAGTCATAGGAGTTTATTATAATTTGGAGGGTATAAGCATCACCTTTTCAGATAAAACTGGAATCTTTATAAATGAAAGCTGCTTAGGCTTCTGAGATTGAAGCAAACTGTACTACTCTCATTTGTAGAATGATAAAACCACTGGAGAAAAATTGATATAAAATTTTTCATATGTTCAACAATATGAATTGTTAATAGAAGCAAATAAATTAAATTTCATATATTCAAAACAAACATTATACATTAAAACATAAGGTACATCTATTGTCAAACATTTAAAGGTTTACAAATATTTTGACACTCTAAGCTTAGAAAGTATATGGTTCATAGTAAGTGGTTAAAACGTTTTTTAACTTGTATTCAAATTACATTGATGTTTATTTTTCAGTATAGATTTTTAATAAATGAGGTTAAAAAATTAAAGTATTCTCTTTCCCAGAGCAATTTTACTTTAGTCTTAGATCTCAACTTTAAAAAAGAACTTGACATAAAAATTATATTAATAATTCATGGACTATATTAATGGCTGATTTAAAACTTTAACAAGTTGATGTTACAAAACTGTCAAAAACGTAACAGCCTCTGCCTTCTTTAATTTCAACTGCTTCTGATGAAGCGTAGGGAAATGCCTTATTGGTGTGCAATGTTACCAATTATCTGACAGAGCCAGAGTGTATTTCCAGCTAATCAGAAATAAGAGTGCAGAATTAAATCTCCTGTGTGAAAGTCATCATTTACATATTTATGATTCAAAAATGATAATAAGGCTAATGAGAAACTCACATACAGTCTTTAAAAGTCAAGTCAATCTTACAGCTAATTTCCAACAGATAAAACTCCTAATACTTGGTTGTCGAAAGCTGACCTCTGTTGATGACAGTTTAGTTTAATTAAACATTGCAATTATTTGTGTGGAATTACCCATACCTTATATAAAGAAGTTTGTTTTTAAGCTGTCATTCTTTGGGTTAAGAGTGAGATACAAGGTTAATGGAAATGGCTGTAACGCAAGCTTACACACATATAATGCATTAGGGAAAATGGTGATAATATATGCTTGCATTTTATAAATATAACCCCAACCCTACTTTATACACATCTGGGAGTACTAGAAAGGAGGTGACTAGTTGTACACATAGTTGATGAAGATTCTTTAACGCTTTTAAGGGTTTGGAATTGTGTATTGTGTATACATTTCTGAGTTGAGACAGTATATTATATGCTATGATTATGCTCATTAAATGGTACTATCTTCAGAAA
>NW_003852401.1:5269654-5283641 GCF_000181295.1 Otolemur garnettii
TGCTGAATAAAAAATTATACAATGGGTACAATGTATAGTATTCAGAGATGAGTAAATTAAAAGACTAGACTTTTCTACTATGGATTTCAACCATGTAATAATGATCTACTTGTACTCCCTAAATACACTTAAATAAAAAATTTAAAAAATAATGATAGAATACATTTGAATAAATAATTACTGAGAGTTTCCTGACCTAAAAAGAGATGTGATTCACAAATTAAAAATCCATTTCAAGTTCTGATCCACATTTTTTTAAGATGTATTAATGGTAAACCCAATCCAAAAACATTGAAGTAAAATTATTTTAGAAAAGAAGAAGACATGCTGTTACAATAGCCTTGTTGCATAGTTTAAAGTTGGATCAAGTGATACTTTCTGATTTTTCTTCTTTGATTAAAGTTGTTTTGGCTATTTAGGTTCTTTTCTGGTTTCATATGAAGGGTAGAATTATTTTTTCTTGATCTGCCAAAAATGATATTGGTATTTTGAAAAGAATTTCATTGACTTTGTAAATCAATTGGCTAATATAGACAGTTTAACAATGTTGATTTTGCCAATTGATGAGCATATGTTTTTCCATTTGTTTACATCCTGTGCAATTTCATTCCTCAGTTTTTAGTAGTTCTTCCCATAGAGGACTTTCACCTCCTTGGTTAAATATTTTCCTAAGTATTTTACTTTCCTTTTTGCTATTATGATAGATACTGAACCTTTGGTTTGATTCTCAGCTTGACTGTTGTTGGTATATAGGAATGCTAGTGATTCATGTTCATTGATTCTGTTTCCTGAGACTATGCTGAATTTATATATCAATTCCTGAGTCTCCTGGAAGAATCTTTGGGATTTTCTAGATAGAAAATCATATCATCAGCAAAGAGTGATAGTATGGCCTCTTCTGCCCCATTTGAATACCCCTGATTTTCTTCTCTTGCTTGATTTCTCTGGCTACGACTTCCAGCACTATGTTAAACAGATGTGGTGATAGTGAACAACCTTGCCTAGTTCCAGATCTAAGCAGGAACACTTTCAATGTTTCCCTGTTCTATATGATGTTGGTTGTGGTTTCCACATAAATGACTTTTATACTTTTGAAGTATGTACCATCTATGCCTATTTTGTCAAGAGTTCTTGTTATAAAAAAGAGTGCTTAATTTTGTCACAGTACTTTTTCTGTGTCTATTGAGATGATTATATGGTCTTTGTTTTTGCTTCTATAGATTTGCAAATGTTGAACCATCTTTCCTTCCCTGTAATGAAGCCCAATGACAGTGGCAGATTTTTTTTTTTATTGTGATGCTGAATTCAGTTTGTTAGAATTTTATTGAGAATTTTTCATCTATATTCATAAGAGATATTGATCTATAGTTTTATTTTTTGGTTGTGCCCTCTTGTAGCTTTGGAATAAAGGGGATACTGTCTTCATAGAATGAGTTGTGGAGGATTCCTTTCTTTTTGATATTACGAAAATAAGAAAATTGATATTAAGAAAATACTATTAATAGTATTATTAATATTTTGATATTAAGAAAATACTATTCTGCAGTATAGGTATCAGTATCTCCTTGTAGGTCTGATAATATATGACTATAAAACAATCTGATATGGGTCTATTTTTTCTTGGAAGATTTTTATATCAATTTTGTTACTAGATATTAGTCTATTTATGACTTCTAGTTTTTCCTGATTGAGCCTAGGGAGGTTGAGTGTTTCCAAGAATTTGTCCATTTCCATGGAGAATGGAAAAATGGAATTATGGAATTTGTCCATTTCCATAATCTGAAAATTTTTTTCCAGTTTTTGTGCATAGAGGCTTTTATAGCATTTTATGGTATTTTTATAATATTCAGAGATGATGTTTTATATTTATTTGATGTCAGCTGCAAAATCTCCCTTTCTATTTCTCATTGAGCTTATTAGGCTTCTTTCTTTTCTGTTTTTGGTCAATCTAGCATGAGGTCTGTCAATTGTTTTATCTTTTCAAAGAACCATTGTTTCATTAATCTTTGGTTTAATTCTTTTGTTACCAATTTCATTTACTTATGTTCTGACCTTTGTTATTACTTTTCTTCTGCTGGGTTTGGAGTTCATTTGCTCTTCTTTTTATAATTCTTTGAGATTATCATTGGATTGTTGATTATGCACCTTTCTTTTATTTTTTATGTAGGCATTTAAGGCTTTGAATATTTGCCTTAGGAACAGCTTTGAGGATATGAATATTCTCCATGAATTTTGATAACTTGCCTACCTTTTGCCATTTAGTTTGATGAATCTCATAATTTCTATATTAATTTTCTCTTTGGCCCAATAATTGTTCAGCAGTAGGTTGTATTTTTTTTATGACAGTGTATAATTCAGTGTTTCTATTGGAGTTGATATTAATTTTATCCCACTAATACTGACACAGAACAGAGACATGGACCAAGGGAATGGAACTAAAAAAACAGATATAAAACCATCTCCATATTTCTATTTGTTATTTGACAAAGTAGACAATAATATATACTGAGAGAAAGAATTCCTATTCAATAAATGGTGCTAAGAAAATTGGATAGTCACATGAAGAAGACTAAAGTAGGTTCACACTCCTTGCCATTCACAAAAAAATCAATTCATAATGCATAACATACCTAAGTCTAAGGCAGGAAACTATATGAATTCTAGAAGAAAATTTATAGACATCAGCTTAGGCAAATAATTTATTAAAAAGACTCCAGAGGCAATTGTAGCAATAATAAAAATTAACCAAGGGGACCAGATTAAATTGAAAATTTTCTGTAGAGCCAAGAAAACAATCAATAGAGCTAATAGAAAACCTACATGATGTCCTAAAATATTTGCATAATATATATCTGATAAAGAGTTGATAACCAGAATCTATAAAGAACTTAAGCAATTTGCAAGAAAAAAAATCAAATAATCCCATTAAAAATGGGAAAAGAATATGAACAGAAGCTTTTCAAAAGAAGATAGAATAATGACTGATAAACATATGAACATATGAAAACATGCTCAATATCTCTAATCCTCTGGGAAATGTAAATCATAACCAAAAAGAAATATCCTCCAACTCCAGTGATAATGACTTTTATTAAAAATCCTCCCAAAACATATGCTGGGATGGTTATGAAGAGAGAGGAACATTTATTCATTGTGGGTGGGATTGCAAACTAGTACAATCTCTGTGTAAAGTCATAGGGAGATACCTGAAAGAACTCAAAGTAGACCACCCATTTGATTCAGCAATCCCACTATTCGGTATTTACCCAAAGAAAAAAAAAGTCATTCTATCAAAATGACATGAATAGTAGAATGTTTACTGCTGCACAATTCACAGTCTAAAAGATGTGGAAGCAACCCATGTGCCCATCAATACATGAATGGATTAATAAAATATGTGTAGCATGGAGGACTACTCAGCTACAAAAAAAGGGTGAACTAATACCTTTTGTAACAACGTGGATGGAATTGGAGACTATTATCCTAGACTATTCTAGTTTCACAAGAATGGAAAAAAGAAATACCATGTGTACTCTCTATTAAATTGATACTAGTCTACAATCACCTATGTGTACTTTTGGTACTGAAATTCAAGGGAAAACAAGCCAGTGGGAGGGAAAAGGAGGAGAGGAGGTAAATTCATGCCTAACATGTACAACACACACTGAGTGTGGAACACTCCTATAACTTTGACTAAAATGGTACAAAAGCAATTCATGCCACCAAACTTTTGTATCCCTGTAATATTCTGAAAAGAAAATAGAAATAATTTTAAAATCTATTAGGAAAAAATAAAAGCATATTAATGTAAACAAATCAATATTATTAGCAGTAATAGTTTCCAGAGAGAATAATGTGGAAATAATAATAAGAATAACTAATTAATTAGACTTACTGGGGATTCTGAATTATTTGTATATCTCAGGATAGTTGTTACTATTATTTACATTGTGCAAATGAGAAAATTTAGACCCTGAAAACTTAAGAGACTTTCTTAAACTTATATAGTAATTAAGAGAGGCTGTTTACCTATGTTTTTAAATTCACCTTAGTTATTCTTTGAGAGTGACAACTAATCAATACTTTTAAAGATATTATAATAGAAATATTTTAACACTCAAATGATTTGGAGGCTGTACTTAATTATAAATTAAGTGAACCCAGTGAACCAAGAGGGCATTTATAAGATACAAGAACAAAACACATAGAGCTTGACAAGTGATGTCAGTAAGTTTGATTATCTTTTAAATAATAATTTATGCATTTAAAAAAGTAAAATAAACAGTAAAATATTAATAAATATTAATAAGATGTGCTGGTTGAGATGGCCATTGTAATGGGTAAAGCATGGAAAAGTTTACTGCCATATTGGCAGACAAACATATTGAATAACAATTTTATATTTAATATGTAAAGTATATATTTATACATATGTGTACATATATATATATAAAAAATTCCATATAGAATCACCTCCCCATCTGTGGGTTCCACATCTGTGGATTCAACCAACCATGAATTCAAAATATTCAGTAAAATAAATAAATGAATGGTTGCAAATACGTATAGACATTTTTCTTGTCATTATTCCTTAAAAAACACTGTATAATTAGAAGATAATTAGGTCAACATTGTATTAGGTATTATAACTAACAGAGATACTTCATTGCATATGGAAGGATGCACATAGGTTATAGCAAATATGATATGATTTCATATAAAGGACTTGAACATTTATATGTTTTGGTATCACAGAGATTTCTGGAACCAACCCCCCATGGAAAGTGAAGGACAAGTGTATTATACATAATCATGTCCAAATGTAAATGGATAAAAGAACTAGATAAGTTGCAAAAAGTATTAACGGTAGCAGAGGATAAACAAGGAAAATAAAATAAAGGGTAATCATAAAAGGCAGAGTAAAATTTGGTGGAAAAGTAAAAATCTATCATCATAATAAATATAAATCGACAATGTACACCTATGAAAGCATAAAACTATTGATAAGAAAAAAATTTGACTTAGCTATTGTCTGTTCTTAAAAGTCACATCATAATTAAAACTACTTCTAAATGTTTCAGATAAAGAAATGGGAAAAAGAAAAATGGAAGAAAAACTATTGAGAAGAAAGCTATGATACCAATACAATAACAAATACAATTAAAATTAAGGCAGAGACCTCAAAATATAGAAAAGGATAAATGGCATAATAACCAAAATAAAGTTTACCTAGAAGATTATGACATTTTATATACTTAAGAGCATTGTGTAAGAATTAATAAAGTATAAAATTGCAAGTATTGAAATTTCACTAGACATTTATAAATCAGGCAAAAAATATCCTTATAAATCCAACATATTTTTATAAAAAACTGACTAAAATTTCAAAGAAATTGTTGCCCACAAATAAGTTTTTAAATATATAGCATTAAAATGGTACCTTTTATTAAAAGATAATAAAAAATAAAATACGCTTTAAAATAAAATAAATTAGTTTCTTTTGAATCTTTATTATATGATTGATTTTGAAAACGCAAATGCAGAATTTGATGATCATTTCTTTTCAATTTCATCTTATTGAACATTTGGCTCTCTGTTTCAACCTGGCTTGACCATCTTAGATATTAAATCTGTAGCCATAATCAACTTTTTTCCTTCTAGGATTTATGCCAACATTTATTTTATAAATATGTCTTCTATGTATTGATTTGATTCTGTTAACATGAAGAATAGGGAATTTACTCTTCATGTGTATAACTAGTGATGAAATAACACACTCGTCCTTCCAGATAACAAAGATTTTCATTTTAATTATCTTTTAAATGTTATATACTTTTATACTATTATAAGATAGTAGTAATGCAGCTTCTTTTTTAAGCCTAAAGTATGGACATACCTCTTCTGTTATTCATAACATACCTAAAAAAAGTAACACGTTATAAAAGGAAATAGGCATTGCAAAAGTTTTAACAAAGCAAAGAAGAAAACAATGACGTATACCTAAATCAATTAGTATAATGTACTGAAATCATACAAAGAATGTGCTTTTATTATGAACAAATTAAATTCAAAATCTATAAGAGAAAGATATCTGGAAATTCTCAAATAGATGGAATGAGATTATACACATTTAAAAATTAATGGATCAATGAAGGCATAAAAAATAGAAAAAACCATATATACGTATATGCACACATATGTATATACATACACACACACAAACACATATATATGAAGCAAAACTAAAAGCATTTCAGAATTTGTGAGATGCAGTTAAATGTTTGGAGGGAAATTTATAATTTAAAGCTTGATTAAAAAGAATGATCTAAGGATAATTTATCTAAACTTCTACCTTAAGAACTACTTTTTAAAATAGATGTTGTGACACAAAATAAGCCAAACTTATGAAATAAAGAACAGAAATAAAGAAATATAAAATTCAATGGAAAAAAAGTCAGAGACATTAAAAGCTGATTCTCTGAAAAGATCTCTAAAATAAATACTTCTCTAGTCAGACTAAACTCAAGAGAATAAAAAATATACAAATTACTAAAATCAATAATGAAAAAGGAAGTATCACTATGGAGTCTACAGACATTTAAAAAGTGAATAAGGAAGGAAGGAAAGAGTTAAAATAGGGCTTAAGAAAACTTTTGCAGGAAGTGGAACAAGATGACAAACTAGAGACATCTTCTTAGCTGCCACTCCCAGTGACACAGGCAGAGAGGACTCCATCCACTTCTGGTTGGAGTGCCCTGCCGAAAACCATCACTCTGGGGCACAATGAGACAGCAGGGGATTCCAGGAGCTAAGGAGGAGATCAGGAGTAGCGGAAGAACAGCACATAAGGCAAGGTTCTCGGTGTGTGCAGAGGCTGGCTGGCTTTCTGTCAAAGGCCTAGAGATAGAGAAGACCTCTATTGCAGTTTTCTTGGACTTAGGTACTCACCAGAGCTGTCTTGGGAAGGGCTGAACAAGTAAGTGAACTGTAATGGTATCTAGCAGCTGGGATTGAACCACCAGGCAGGGTGGAATTCCCATCTGTTCAGTTGCTAGCAGGACACTGCCAGTGGGAGGGCTGCAGCATAGGTTCCGAGCAGATGGCTGCCTCTGGTGCACCTGCCCAGTTTGGGGAGCCCTCTTGGGGTGAGTAAGGCAGCTCCTGCACCCCCAGGAAAGTCCCTTTGAGGCCAAGGAGTACTGTTTGGAAAGTTGATGGGTGTTACCTAGAAAAAAAAGTCTGGTCAGAACTTCAGGCTCCCAATCCTGTGAGGATTAAACACTACTGAAGAGACCGAGCCTTAATTGAGGGCCAATAAATCAGGAAGATGGAACCAGGTCTCCTCAGCAACTACATATTGGCCTCCAGCCCCCATCTATACAACAGAATCAGCCAGCGAGTGTGTTTTATGTCTCCTAACTCCAGAGTACCACCCACCTAGTGTCCAGGCAATATAATGCTACACACACACACACACACACACACACACGCACACACTTTTTTAAATTTTTTGCCTTTTAAAAAATTTTTTGTTGTATTTTTATTTTTTTCATTTTTATTTTCTTCAATATGTAGGGCTCAACTTTTGCTATAATTTTCTGCACTGTATTTTCTTTCTTTCTTTTCTATTTCTCTCCTTTTTCCTTTTGTAGAGCTTTTTCTACTTTTCTCATCTTTCCCTCATAAGTTTCCTCAACAAAAGGAAATAGGTTATTTCCTTTCTTTTTTACTTTTATATAACTCTATTTTTAATTTTCTTTATTGATTTTTAGTTTATTGTCCTTTTCTTTCTTTCTAGTCTGTTTATTTCTGTTTCAGTTGATATTCTATTTATGGGACAGAGCCTTGCTCTGAGTCCTGGGCTGGGGTACCAAAGCATTGGCCTGGCTCGAGACCTTGTGTCCCTGATCTAGGGCATCCTTCTAGCCTTCACCTTTCAAAGGACTCTACTGGTACATCCCCACCACAACATGCTGCTGATTTACTTTTATATTTGGCAGAAGTGAGGAGCCTTTTCCTAAGGCTGTTAAGGAGCTCCTGGCCTCAAGGAATCCGGCTGGCCTAACCTCCCAGAGTCCTGGAATTATGGGAGTGGGTCAAAGTGCCCTGCCAAATACTGCTATTACTCTTCTCTTTCCATCCTTCTACTCTCTATTTTTATTTTTTCCTTTCACTCCCTTTCCCCCCTCTTTTTATTTCTTTTGTTCTTCTCATTCTTTTCTCTTCCTTTTGGCCCTATGCCAAAAGGCCACTCCATCACCTAAGCACAGAGACAAGAAGCTTTAAAGAGAATGAGGAAGTGAGAGAAAAATTAGGGGAAGGAAGTGTACAAAAAGAAAACAAGAGGAACCAACAAAAGCATTCTGCCAATGTGAAAAACCAGAACAGATCAATCTGTTCATGATTAAGAATCATGAGGTAGCTACCACAGAGGATTCCATCTGTAAAGAAATTATGGAAATGACATAAAGGGAATTTAGAGTTTGGATGGCAAAAACAGTGAAGGGAATTGAAGGGAAAGTGAAAAATCACCGAAAGGAAATTTAAAAAACTGACCAAAGAAATGATTGAAAGACATCCCAATGCAAATGTCTTTATGATAAAATGAATTTTTGTCTTCTGTGTAGATACCTCGTAATGGGTTTGTGAGTCAGATGGAAGGTCTAATTGGAATTCTTTGAGAATGCTCCATACTTCTTTCCAAAAAGGCTATATAAGTTTCCAATCCCACCAACAGTGTAAAAGTGTTCCCTCTCTCTGGCATCTGCACTGGCATCTACAGCTTTGTGACTTTGTGATGTGGGCTAATAGAACACTTTTTTATAAGACAGGCAATTACTCAAATCCTGGTATCACCATATAACAAATCTGTGATCTCAGAAAAGTTTTTCAGGTTATCTATCAGTTTGTAATATTTTCAAAATGATGATTATAATAGTAGTTTATTCATAGTGCTCTGTGAACATTTGAATTTAATATATTCAATGTTGTATAGAAAAAGTCCAATAAATGCTAATCACTATTATCATTGTATTTTTAAATAGAATTAGAAGTCCAAGTATGGACTCAATAGCATAAGGAAGTTTGATGTAACTTATCCTGGTTGCTGTCGTTCTGGTTGCTCATTCTCACAGGGTGTGTTTTACCTAATTAGTTGTTACAAATATACCTATCCTGGAAATTGTTTTATATCTTTTGATTATTATTTTCATCTCTTAATTCTTAAAAGTTACACATTAGTTGTGATTGTCATTTATTAAAATATGTGATTGTTAAAGTGTCTTCTGCTGGTCTTCTCATTTATACAAAGACATCACCGAAATGAGAGGCTATAAGCTTTCTTGAGGATGTGAATCAAAGTCAGCCTCTGAAGCACCTGCATGAACAACTCCTAAGATGCACACTGAAATATAGACTCCTGACTCACCTCAAACTTACTGAATTGGAATTTCTATTTGCAATGGCCAAGGAACCTACCTTTTATAAACTTTCCCCATGCAGTACTAAAATCAGACAGGCACTGGTCGGAGAAGCTGTACTCTGGGACCAAAGATTTGTGACATTGAATACATTATCAACAATTCCCTAGCCCCCAAAGTTCTTTCTATAATGCTAGGTTTTAGATATTGTTTCTAGAGGTGTCATCTTCTTGCTTTTTCTTTTAATATTTAAGTCTTCTAGATGCAAACCATTCACTCTATAGTTTGCTAACCAGTCTGAATGGCTTTTGTCACTTTCCAGAAATCAAAAGCATTGTTATTCTGTTATAGGTTATTTTTAAAAGCTAAGGGGTGGGGGAGCTTAATTTTCCGAAATCAAGTGCTCAAGTTTTCCTTCATCACCCTGACCCCATCTTCCAAAGGGACTTTTCTTTATGATATTTCACAAACACGACAGAAAGCCATGAGATCTTAGAATTGCTTTGAACAGGAAACTTTTCCTACAGCTCTAATTAAAAGGAAGTTTCAGACCTACAAATTAACAGTTTTAATATGCTGTTCCCGGTGATTAACTGCTTCACTTTAACAGGCATTCAGTGTGAACACTACAACTGTTAATTTTAGAGGCTTGATTTTTAAATTCCAGGAAGAGTAAAACTCGTTCAAAACAATTCCTGTAACTTTGTCATTGGCCTAGCTGTCTTTACTTTAAAAATCTTTGTGAATAACATTATTTTCCCTTCAAGAAATGTGTCTCTTTTACCTAGAATAAAATTGGAGCAGAAATCTTGGTGTGTTTTTTGTTTGTTTCCGTTGGTGTTTTTGAAATTTACCTCAGTCACTACCTTCCCCTATTACTGTCCTCTGGAGACTGGATGAGGAGAAAATATTGGAATGAAAATTTTATGTAATCAAACAGTTATACTTGGTAGATTTTAGAAATAAAAATTTTAAAATAAGCCGTAATATAACCAGCTAACAATGACAAGTATTAGAATTTATGGTAAATTAAATCTCTTGAAAAATCTAAAATAAATATATACTGCCAGCTTTAAAGAAAAAGCTGACTCCTGACTTTTAGTGTTTTGCTTGTTCCTTTGAATCCCTAGAGAACAAAGAGCCCTTGATTATCAAGAATGATATAAAATCCACACGTAATCCAAAAAAATTCCTTTTAGCTTCTAGTTTTAAAGCCTTTCCTTAAATAAATCTTTTTTCAAAGCTGCTTATACATAGAATGGCAGATTTAAAATGTACCTCAGAAAATTGAAACTTACATATGTATGTTTACTGTCACTTTCTTGTATCCATTCATTCTCATTTTACTCTCTCTTTTCAACTCATTTCTACCTGTCTTCCACAGGAAACCAATCTCATTTATTTAGTCAGTTTCTGTTTACTTTTTCTGTCATTTCTTTTGGCACAGTGATCAAATATGTGTATATATATGCATAGTTTCATACATGTATTAAAATCCAGAGTAGGTGTACATATCATTACACATATATTTTTTATAAGTCTGTACATGTATATTTTTAATTCTTTTTTGGAGACAAGGTAAAGCTATGGGTATTCTTTTGCCCTTTGTATTTTTCCCCTAAGAATATATGCAGGTATTTTGAAAATTGCTTCATAGTAGTTCACCAACATATCACTTAGACTTTTATATATATATAATATATATATATATATTATATAGCTGTATTGCACTTAGATATGTGTACCTAAGATTATTCAGCTACTCTTCTATGTATATATTCATTTTATTTCCAATATTTTGCGATTATATTATTTTTATTTTATTCTTGAGACACAATCTCACTATGTCACCCTGGGTAGAGTGCCTTGGCTTCACAGCTCACAGCAAGAGATTCTCTTGCCTCAGCCTCCCAAGTAGCTGGGACTACAAGCACAGCCACAGTGCTTGGCTATTTTTTGGTTGTAGTTGTCATTGTTGTTTGGCAGGCCAAGGCTGGATTTGAACCTGCCAGCTCCAGTGTATGTGGCTGGCGACCTATGCCGCTGAGCTACAGGTGCTGAGCCCATTTTGCAATTATAGATAATGCTGTGATAGATAAACCTATGTGTATATATAATGCACCTGCAAATACATGTATACGTATATATGTGTGTATCTGTGTGTAATTTGTATTGTGAGAAACATATCTTCAGGTCAAATTCTAAGAAATGAATATGTAAAATGAAAAATAAATATGTAAGAGATTCTGTGTCCTTACAGTGGCTCCAATGGAAAATTTCTATTTTTAGTTTTTTCCAATGATTGATTTTTATGCATTTTAATTTTTACCAATATGGTACCTTAGAAATAATATTTTGTAGTTTTAGTTTATGTTTTAAAACATTGTGATTGAAGTGAACATCTTTCCCCATGGTTAAGAATTATTTTAACGTATATTTTTGTGATGTGTTCATGATTTTGCCCATTTTTTTTCTGTTGGATGTTTCTGTTTTTAACCTCAATGTGTTCTTCATATTGTTAGGTCTTGATGTGTGATATATAGTACCAGAAGCTTCTCCTAGTCTTTCAGTTGCTTTTTGTCTTTCTTGTATGTTTTGTTAAGGAGAGTTTTCTTAAAATATTTTCCGTTGCCAAATGTGTTAATCTTTTAATTGATTGTGTGTAGATTTTGAGTCATAGTTAGAAAACTATCTCCTACACTCATCAAAGAATTCACCTATGATTTCTTTCAGTACCTACCCGGTTTCATTACTCTTATTAATATTAATTTATATTTAGATCTCTGATTCATTTAAAGTTCATTTTTGTTTATGATGTGACATGTTGATCTAATTTCATCTTTCCCCCCTTAGTAACCATTGGCCTTGGTGCAACAACTCCATTTTTACCCCCAAAATTTAGAAATGCTATCTTTAACAATCCTTAAATATTTATGAATTTTCAGATTTATTTCTGGATTTTTTGTTCAAGTCTACTCTTTTGTCTATTTATACATAATACCATACTGTTTCAGTTACTAATTTCTTCTAATTTTTATTTCAAACAATAAAGGGGCACAAATGTTTTAGTTACATGGATACCTTATACGAGCATAATGTTTAAGTCAGAGCTTTTGGTGTACCCTCCACCAGAATAGTGTTCATTGTACCCAGTAGGTAAGTTTTTAACCTACATCTTCCATCTCATCTTCCCCCGAGCTTCTTGGTTTCCAAAGAACTTGACATATCTTTCCTCAGTGTGTACCCATCATTTACCTCCCACTTATTAGTTAGAACACATGATGTTTTGTTTTCCATTCCTGAAATGCTTCACCTAGGATAATAGTCTCCAGTACCACCCAAGTTGCTGCAAATGACATTGCTACATTTCTTTTTATGGTCACGTTTTCTCTCTCCATTTGTGATTTGGTGGAATCTTAGGTTGGTCCCACATCTTTGCAATTGTGAATTGTGAAGCAATAAATATCAAAGCACAGGTGTCTTTTTTATAAAAAGACTTCTTTTCTTTTGAGTAAATATTCTGCAGTGGGATTATTGGATCAAATAGTAGATCTACATTTATTTCTTTCACGAATCTCCATACTGTTTTCCAAAGAGATTGTATTAATTTGCAGTCCCACCAATAGTGTATAAGCATTCCTTTCTCTCTGCATCCATGCCAGCACCTATTATTTTGCTGCTTTTTAATAAGGACCATTCTGATAGGGATAAGGTGATATCTCATTGTAGTTTTAATTTATATCACTCTGGTGATTAGTGATGTTGAGCTTTTTAAAAATATATTTGTACAATGTTTCTTTATCTGCTTTTGAGAAAAGTTTTGTTCATGTCTTTTGCCCACTTTTTGAGGAGATGGTTGACATTTTTCTTGCTGATTTATTTAAGTTCTTCAATTATTGTTGGGAATTCATTGAGGATACAAGAAACCAGGTTGCACTGATTGCATTTGTTAGGCAACGTCTCTCTTACAATTGTGTCTTGCCCCCAAATGGTGTGTCACACACCAAGACCCCACCTCCTCCCTCCCCGTGTCATTAATTGTCATTAATTCTCCTCATATCAGAATTGAATACATAGGATTCATGCTTCTCCTTTCTTGTGACACTTTACTAAGAATAATGTGTTCCACTTCTATCCAGGTTAATACAAAGACTGTAAAGTTTTCATTGTTTTAATGGCTGAATAGTATTTCATGGTGTACATATACCACAGTTTGTTAATCCATTCCTGGGTTGGTGGGCATTTAGGCTATTTCCACATTTTGACGATTGTAAATTGAGCTGCAATAAATAGTCTAGTACAAGTGTCCTTGTGATAAAAGGATTTTTTTTTCCTTTTGGATAGATGCCTAGTAATGGGATTGTAGAATCAAGTGGGAGGTCTAGCTTGAGTTCTTTGAGATTTCTCCATACTCCTTTCCAAAAAGATTGTGTTAGTTTGCAGTCCCACCAGCAGTGTAAAAGTGTACCCTTCTCTCCACATCTGTACCAGCATCTGCAGTTTTGAGATTTTGTGATGTGGGACATTCTTGCTGGGGTTAGATGGTATCTCAGGGTGGTTTTGATTTG
>NW_003852401.1:5285807-5289655 GCF_000181295.1 Otolemur garnettii
GATCTCTGATTTAATTTTGGATATTTCTTTTCTTCTGCTGGGTTTAGGCTTAGATTGTTTTTCTTTTTCCAGTTCCCTAAAATGGCTTGTGAGTTTGGTGATGCGCTCTCTGTTTTTCGAATGTAGGCATGTAAAGCAATAAATTTTCCTCTCATAACTGCTTTTGGAGTATCCCACAGGTTTTGGTAGCTTGTGTCTTCATTGTTGTTATGCTCAAGGAAGTTAATGATTTCCTCTTTTATCTCTTCCTACTCCCAACTCTCATTCAGCATAAGGTTGTGTAATTTACATGCCGTTGTGTGGGATTGAATATTTTTGTTAAAGTTGAGTTCCATCTTTAGTGCCTTGTGGTCTAAGAAGATACAAGGTAAAATTTCAATTCTTCTGATTCTGTTGAGGTTTGTTTTGTGTCCTAAGATATGATCATTTTTGGAGAATGTTCCATCCAGTGATGAGAATAATGTGTATTTTTTATTTTGGGGATTGAGTGTTCAATATGTGTCTATCAAGCACAGTTCTAGGGTCTCATGTAGGGTCCCTTATATCTTTGTTTAATTTCTGTTCAGAGGATCTGTAAAAGAAGTGTTAAAGTGCCCTGTTATTATGGTGTTATAGGATATCATATTGCTTAGACTGACTAAGGTCTATTTTCAGAATCTGAGAGCATTTAAGTTGGGTGCATAAATATTTAGAATTGAACCATCTTCTTGTTTTATTTTTCCCTTGACCAATATAAAGTGACCATCTTTGTCTTTTTTTACTTCAGTTGCTTTAAATCCACATGTATCTGAAAATAAGAGTGCAGTCACTCTTTTCTTCTGAATTCCATTTGCCTGAAAAATTGTCTTCTAATCTTTAAATCTGAGTTTTAATTTGTCTTTTGAAGCTAGGTGTTTTTCCTACAGACAGCAAATTGATGGCTTGTGTTTTTTAGTCCAATCAGCCAATCTATGCCTTTTCAGTGGAATTCAAGCCCTGAACATTCATTCAGATAATTGATAAGTGTGGTAGCATTCTATTCATCTTATTTTGTGAGAGTCCATTGCTTAGTATTATCTTTTGCATCATTGTGAAGTTAGGTTCTGTCCTTTAATTTCTGAGTTCTTACTTTCCTGTTGATCCATTGTGATGGTCATTGTGTAGAGCACATTGAAGTATTTCCTGTAGAGCTGGTCTTCTTGTGGCAAATTTCCTCAATGGTTGCATATCAGTAAATGATTTGATTTTTCTGTCAATTTTAAAGCTTAGCTTTGTAGGATATAGAATTCTGGGCTGGAAATTGTTCTTTTTAAGTAGATTGTCTTTTTGCTTGAAAAGTTTCATTAGAAAAGTCTGCCGTCACCCTTATGGATTTGGCCCTGTGGGTCAACTGGCACTTACTCCTGGAAGCTTGTAGAATCTTTTCTTTTGTCTTGACTTTGCACATTTATCACAATGTCTCTTGGAGAAGCTCTGTTAGAGTTGAGGTGACCTGGGGTCCGATATCTCTCTGAAAGGAATGTGTCAGAATCTTTGGTGATATTTGGGAAATTTTCATTTATATTTTCTAGTATGGCTTCCATTCTTCTGGGGTATTCTTCTCCCCTTCTGTGATACCTATAACTTGTATGTTTGAATGCTTCATGAAGTCCCATAATTCTGTCAGTGAATGTTCTGCTTTCTTTCTCTTTTTTCTGCCTCTTTAACTATCTGAGTTATCTCAAGAGCTTTGTCCTCTACCTCTGAGATTCTTTCTTCTGCATGGTCTAATATGTTGTTGATACTTTCTATAGCATCTTTAAGTTCCCAAATTGACTGCTTCAGTTCCTTCAGTTCTGCTATATCCTTTCTATATTCTTCGTATCATTCATCTTTTATTTGATTCTGTTTTTGGATTTCCTTTTGGTTATTTTCCACTTTATCAACAGTTTCCTTCATTGTTTCCATCATTTCCTTCATTGTTTCATCATCTGTATTCTAAATTCCCTTTCTGTCATTTCTAACATTTCTTTATAGGTGGAATCTTTTGTAGTAGTAACCTCATGGTCCCTTGGGGGGGTTGCTCTGGACTCCTTTTCATGTTGCCAGGATTTTTCTACTGATTTCTCCTCATGAGTATTTTCTTTTATCTGTTTCCTTGCCCTAATTTTCCTTTCACTTCTTCTTGCTCTTGAATTTGCCATGCCTCTGGCCTAGGGTTTCCATGAGTCAGCTGCCAGTGAGATTAGACTGAACAAACACATGCAGCCACTTGCCAGTTCTCCACTGCTTTTGTCCTCCTCAGAGGATCCAGAAGTTTCTTGCTGACTCCCTCTGTCCCCAAAGGGATGTTTCTTGGCAGATCCCACCAGCCAGAGATGCCTGAAGTCTTCTCTACCCAGTCTCACCATGCCCAGTTGCAAGGAAGCTGTTACTCAGCCTCCATCTTTGTCCTCCCCCTGATTTATTTAAGTGTTGGCAAATTCTGGATATTAGTCCTTTATAGTTTCTGAATATTTTCTCCCATTCTGGTTGCTAAAGTTTTATTTTACATTTTAATATCTGAGAGGCCAGTATCTCATCAAAACTTTTTGGTTTTAGTGTTCTCATGGCTATTCTTTAATGTTAGTTTCTCCATGTCAATTTTAGTATCAGTCTGTCTGGTGTGATTGAAATAAGCATATACAAAAATATTTTAATTCAGATCAAAGTTAATGGTAATTTATTTATTTATTACCTTCACGTCTTTCAATCTTGTTTTAAAGTTTTTCATAATGTTTTTTCATTCCTCTTATAAAATTTATCATAAATTATTTTAATAATTTTTGCTGCTTGCATAAACTGAATTTTCTCCTCCGATTAATTTTAGTGTATATGACAACTGTTTGTTTTCTGATTGTTAATATTGTATCCTGCTCAATGATATATTTACAATAAAATTATTGGATTTCTTGTGTTAGTTTTATCATTTATTGCCTAGGGATCTCCAAATATACTATCATAGCATCTGGAAATGGAGATAATTTTACTTGTTCCTTTGTAAGTTTTTAAAAATTCATAATCATCTAATTGATTTTTTTTTCTTATTGCTAGTTAATGCCTCCAGTATAATTTTGAGTGGAGAATCACTAACACATGTGCAAATACTAACTATCTTTGTAGTGCTTCATTTTAAAGTATAAATAGAAAACACAGCATCAGAATACATTTAAGAAAAGCCTCTTATAAGAAGTAAACTTTAAAAAGTGAGCAATAGAAGAAATGGCAATATAGGGAGCAGAAGAATATTACAAATACAGTGGAATCTCTGTAAGTTGACAACTTAATGGACCGTGACAAACTTGTCAACATGCAGAGGTGGTTAACCTAAGGACCTAGGCCTACTATACAGATAGGTGCATGTGGTGCATGTCCAATCTATGAAATTAGTTCAACTTAAGGAGGTGGTTAATGTAGGGAGGTGGTCAACTATAGAGGTTTTATTGTAATTGTAATTAAGATCTTACAGAGAAGATGGGAATATATTATACTCAAGCAATAAGAACAAAAGTCATTGCAAAAGGTTAACCAGAGAATAAATTATAAAAGTGGATATTAAATGATATAGGCAGAAATTTTAAAATATAATGAAAAACTCAAAATGGATAGCCAAGGAATAATCCTAAAGTATAGCTAGAAGTCCAAAAATTGCACAACAAAGAGGAAAATGAAACAGTCATTTTAGGAAGTACTGCATCTGACTAATTGAAATTGGAGGTGGAGAAAACAACAGAATCATTACAATATAAATCAGTTTCCATTCTTGAATGTATCATGTTTTTAGATTGAAGGTCAGGCTACAAATAATAAAATTTTAAGGAAGCTGGAATAAAGGGATATTAATTATGTAT
>NW_003852401.1:5290362-5291951 GCF_000181295.1 Otolemur garnettii
CTGTGTACATTAATGCAATCATGGGGTACAGTGTGGTGTTTTCATATACTCAATTTGAAATATTTTCATCAAACTGGTTAACATAGCCTTTATGTCATTTTCTTAGTTATTGTGTTAAAACCATCATTGTTTAGCTGGCCTGGGGTGGGTTCGAACTCGCCAGCCTCTGTGTATGTGGCCGACGCCATAACCACTGTGCTATGGGCACTGAACCCATGAATACATTTTAAACAAATTTCATATAAATATTATTATCCAAATAACATAGGATATGTTAACTTATCTTTAAAAGACCTTCACCTTAATAGATCAATCCACAGTAGAAGAGACACGGGACTTTCCAATTTACCCTGATCAAAAATTTTTTTCAAAACAAAATTTATATCTCTCTATATGCAGCTTTGTCAGCTTTGGTTATGATGAAGTTATCTTAGGCACCACACTGACTATTTTTCCACTTATCATTTTTTCATGTTCAGCTAAAGATTTTTGTAACGTTTAGGAGTACTTGCTACATCCTTATTGATGCTACATATCCTACACTGGGTGGATTTTACTCCCCTGTCCTTGACAAGCTAAGACTAGGCTTCTTCTTTATTTTGCCCAATAATAATTCATTATAAAAATGAAAAAGGATCCACCCTATTATATTTTGTTAATATGAGTTTATTCTAATGTAGAAAATGATTTAGTATATAATTTATCCAGCAGCTGCAAGTATCCTGACACTTTTATACAAGATCCAAGTTAAGACAACTTTAATTTCCAAAAGATTTTGGAATTGTCTTTATCTTGGGCCTGTAAAATAGTTTTTAGCAGCCTTGATGTTTGTTTTCTTTTATTTTTAGGTAAATAATGCTTAAATAGTTTGTATTTTTAATGTTTAATTTTTTTGACCAATAATTAACAGTATTAGTTTTGAAAGTAACTAGCATTTTTTCATATACACTGTTGAAATAGATCTTATCTAATGAATTAGTATATCCATATCGCAGGCCCATTCATCAATTAAAAATTAATTCATATTCTAGGTTGGGTGTGATGGTTCATGCCTGCAATCTTAGCACTCTGGGAGGTTGAGATGGCAGATTTCTTGAGCTCAGGAGTCCAAGTTTAGCAGGAGCAAAAGCAGCTGTCTTTAATAAAAATAGAAAAAAATTAACCAGGCATAGTGGTGGGCAACTATAGTTCTAGCTACTCTTGAGGCTGAGGCAGGAGGCTTGCTCGAACCCAGGAGTTTGAGGTTTCTGTGAGCAAGGATGACACCACTCTAGCTTGGGGCAATAAAGTAAGTCTCTGTCTCAAAAAAAAAAAAAATTATTCTGAAATCATATCATTAATGACATATAATTTTGGTAGAAAAATGTATTACTTTTTATATTCAAAACATTAAGCTTTAATGTTTCATTTTCTTTTTTTTTTTAATTGCAGCAAATTCTAACATGTGCTAGAAATCTCCGTTGACTGGAGAAGATGAAAAGAGTCATGGGAAAATGGAAGAAACAGATGGGAATTACTTTTTCATATAAAACAGGTAATCTTTTTTGTCTCAATTAAGCATGAAAGTGACTGAAATATTCTACTCACTT
>NW_003852401.1:5292222-5325793 GCF_000181295.1 Otolemur garnettii
ACATAGTAGTAATTCAATTACTAATTATTGATTAAAGTCCATTTGTTCTGGAGTCCAGTATTTCTTTGCTGATGTTCTGCCTTAAGGATGTGTCTAATTCTGTCAGTGGAATGTTAGAATCACTCATTTTTATTATGGTGCTGTTTACATTTTGTGGGTGTAATGGTGTTTATTTTGTGAATCTGGAAGCTCCTGCATTAGATACAAATACATTTAGAGTTGTTAAATCTTCTTGTTGATTGATCCCTTTATTATTCTATAATCACCATCTTTGTCTTTTTTCTTTTTTATTGTTAATGATTTAAAGTCTGATTTATCTGATTTTCCCATTGGAGAACAGTCCCTTCTTAATAGGGTAGGGACTCTCCAGTTAATGAGGCGGTACCACTAGGAAGAATGCCAGTCACAAGCACAGTGAGGCTTAGCATAGATTCCAGGGCATAATGAAAGCTAAATATGAAAGGATGTTTACCAACCGAGGAGTATTGGCAAGCACAGGCTTTCCAAAATCCTTTGGAAATCATGTAGAAATGGCTTCCCTTTTAGGAAGGCTTGTGTTCCATCTCTTTGCCCTTAATGCCACCAGGGTTATGAGATTCTTGAAGTGATAATGCAGAACTATATCATGTTCTGTGGTTGATGATCTCACTGACAGCATTTCAGTGAATGGTAAAAGACCCAATGAAGACCCACTCACACTATTTTTGTCAAACACCTGCCTAAGATAGACTTACTCTCCCATTATTGCTGTGGTGTGATTGGGCTACTACAAAGTTCTGTGGAAAGGAAAACTCCCAAAGCAGCTGGTCATTGTGAAGGCCACTTTCTTAAGCAGAAGAGCTGAGGAGAAGATTAAGGGTGTTATAAGGGTTTATGTCTTGGTGGCTTGAAGCCACATGGAGGGAGGTTCATTAAATGCTAAAAAATGCTCTAAAAATATATACATAAATATATTCCCATTAAGTATAAATAGTCTTACATGGTCTTTGAACAAATAACACAATAAAAATGAAAAGAATATACACAGTCCTCATGAAATGGGCGAAAGACTATTATAAAAAAAATATGAATTACAAATAAGTTTTAGTAGCATCATATTTTCACTCTTAAGAAAATGAATGCCAACAAAGACAATAGGACCTGGAAGACTAGATAATGAAAGCATCCCTATAGGAAAAGGCAAGCAGCCAGGTTTGTAGACATATGAATTTATTTTGTACCTATACACATATATATGCAGAGTTGTTAAAAATATTTTCCTTTCAACCTCATCTTTGTAAATACTTGATTAAGTAATGTATGTTTTTCCTTAGACTTCAACCATTTATTCATAAGTTTCTGCAGTAAAAATTGTTTTGTGTTGATTTAAAAATAAAATTATAGCCTGTGCTTGCTGTCTGGGAATCTGTTTGTAAATGAAAGCAATTTAAAATAGTCTACCAAATCACTTTCAGGAATTGACTAGAGAATATTACTTCATATGTCTGATAAAATATTACAAAACCGACATAATTCCATTGGCAAAGTAACATTGTTTGAATCACCTTTATAAATCTGCTAGTAAATCATGGATCCATCATTTTAGTTACACGTCTTTCAAATTAGGGGCCATTTAACATGTAAGCATTTTATTAGAAAGGGAGTTTGGAAGTGCAAAGTCTGTTGAATAGAATTTTACTTTATGTTGTACAGGTGAATTATTTTTAATGTGACAAGTTTTCCTGGTATAAAAATGTGACTTTTCCTGTGCATATGCATGTAAAATCGGAGGTGCTATTAAGCTCAAAAGGCACCATTAACTAGATTACTGAAAATTTCCAAATGTTTCCCATGTCAACTTTTATATGTTTCCTTTATTGTCTAAATTTATCACCCCCTGACAAGAGTCAATTAATTTTTTTTATTGCTATCTTTCCCATTTCAAGCAATACATGCATCTAGAAAAGTCAGCCATTTTCAACAATCTGTGATATTTGAAATTAAAGCCTTCTTTCACAACAAGAGTGACATTCCCACTACAGATTTTGTAGCAAGTGTGTAGTCACTGTAACTCTTCCCTGTGAATGACAAAGAACTTTTCATGTATAGGCAATCTCTAAAACTAAGAAATGATTTACATAGATGTTCATAGAAAAATAATGTTGTGCTTCGAGAACTTGACTTAAAAATGTAAGTTATTTAGCCAAGTGCATCAATTTGTTTCTAAAGAGTTATGATACTATATACACATAGCTATACACACATGTTCTCTTTTATTTTATTTTTTTTTTGAGACAGGGCCTCAAGCTGTCCCCCTGGGTAGAGTGCCGTGGCATTACAGCTCACAGCAACCTCCAACTCCTGGGCTCAAGCGAGTCTCCCACCTCAGCCTCCCAAGTAGCTGGGACCACAGGTGCCCGCCACAACGCCTGGCTATTTTTTGGTTGTAGCCGTCATTGTTGTTTGGCGGGTCCGGGCTGGGGATTCGAACCCACTACCTTAGGTGTATGTGGCTGGCGCTTTAGCCGGTTGAGCTATAGGCGCCGAGCCACATGTTCTCTTTTAAATAGATTCCCAGGAATGACCAAGATCTTGTACTTATTTATTTATTTAAGACAGATTCTCACTTTGTCACCCTGGGTAGAGTGCCATAATGTCACCTCTCAAAGCAACCTCAAACTCCTGGGCTCAAGTGAGTATCTAGACCAGCAGTTCTCAACCTGTGGGTCATGACCCACAGGAACTATATTAAAGGGCCACGGCATTAGGAAGGTTAAGACCAACTGCTCAAGACAGCCTCCCAAGTAGCTGGAACTACAGGTTCCCTCCACAACACTGGCTATTTTTAGAGATGAGGTCTCGCTCTTGCTCAGGCTGGTCTCAAACTTGTGAGCTGAAGCAATCCAGCACCCTCGGCCTCCCAGAGTTCTAGGATTACAAGCATGAGCCACTGCGCCTGGCCTTCCAAGACCTTGTATTTAAATAATTCAGTATATCCATCATCACTCCAGAAATTAAATAGAGTTATCTAAATTAAATATCTTTTTTAAAAGCATTTTAATGCAGCGAATCTTATGGGTTTAACTGCAGAAAGAAGTAAATCAAAAAATATGGGTAAAACTAATTGAAATTATATATGCACTAAAATGTGGGATGGCTTATTCCATGAAGAAACTATGACCGTTTATGTTGAGGAGTTTTCCCTCCCTTCTCTGTGACAATTTTCCAGCTTTTCTTATTGTCAAGGACCAGCCCCAAACTATACCATGAGTTCCCTCCCAGTGACTGGTGGAGATGAGAGGATGAGGGAAAAAGAAAAGACAAGACACAAGAGAAAGTTTTTAAAAGTTTGATCAGGAGATTGTTTTGCCTTTCATAGTAAGAACTATCAAAAGAGGCCCTTGCTCCAGGTTAGCTCTATAGGTGAAACACCTATATGCCTCTGGCCAAAAAAGCCATTTGAGAGAGAGCAGTGAAAAGACTCTGTGCAAGCATACTTGTAAGAAACTGAGGCAGAATCGCATGTGGCCAGGTTAGTTGCAGGCCTAACATGAGGCTTTAGCTGTGTTAAGGAATTAAGGTTGACTTTATAAGGCCAATGAAAAAGCCCTTTGGAAAACTGGCCAGATACCCATCAGTAACCTTTCCTGATTTGTGGTAAGTGATGAAGGTCACTTGATGACGGGGTCCGGGAATGATAATGTCACACAGGTATCTAATGGCACAGATGAAACCTGGGTTCATGAAAGGCTTTTGAGAAGTCCAGCCTGAGAATTCCTTATAAAAGGCTGCACAAAAAACCCCGTGACTTAAGGCCTACATGGGAGCAGAGGTTTGCACACAAATTCCTGTATGCCCAAGAAGTTTCTCTATGCTTTGCTTAAAGATTCGAAGTAACTGCCTCCAAATGGCATGGTCAGTAGAACAGGCTTCATCAGATAAGAACAAGGAAAGTAATGACTGACAACATGTTCTTCATTAAGTTATGTTAATCCAGGTTATGTTGAAAGGGTTATGCTTAAAGGTGTATGTTGGGTGGATTATGAGATTACCAGGGAGGAGCTACTTACAGGGAGGGTGGTCAAAAAATGTTTAAATGGATTAATGAAGTCATTGATGTCCAATGTGCATGTGCAAAGGGATTATAATGAATGTTAATGAGGTCATTGCTGTATAGTGCACAAGCACAAGATTGCCTATATAAACCAACAGCAAATAAAGAAGCTCGCCATTTTGCCTGAGTGAGCAGATGGTCACCTTTATTTAAAACAATTTCAATAAGCGTGCTTATTCTTCCTGACATTGCTTTTCCATGAGACCCTTATGGTAACATAGCTCCATTTTTATTCAGTACACCATTGTTTTAACCATTAATCCAAAGAATAAGCAAATAATTATGTTATGTTTCTTGCTGTGCTTGCATTTATTAACTAAACTACTTCTTTAACTAACTTGGTTAATTGGACTGATTTACTTTTTACTTTTATTGCTCTAAGATATTTATGATCTTAACACAAACAAAACATGGCACAGTGAACACAGAACAGGAGCAGGATGCCAGAGAAGACCTCACACAAATCACCGGAGTGACAATTAACACTCAAGAAACTTGTGCTTAGACAGATGCTTCCGACCATACCAAGGTGACAAAGGAAGGAAAAATTTTTCCTTATCTAGTCTGGAGGAACTCTTGCTGACTTTACCAAGGTATAAAGATTCTGCATTCCCTAACTCCCCAAAGTACTCAGTCCCCATAGGAGAGCAGCCTTGTCCCAGGAAGTCTTGGCTGCTCAGTGACCTCTGAAGCAGAGTCCTGCTGGAAGAGGGTAAAGTTTTAGCAAGACAGTTTCTTAAGTTTTAAAGGGGCACAGCCTCCCATAGTGCATTTTTCACCAGGCCTAGGCGTCCCCACATCTTTCCTGACTTTGTTTCTTTTTGCCCATCATCTGCAATCATTTTCTTAATTCAATTCATAACTTACTTACAACTCATAATTGAATACTGGTTTTAAGCTTATTGAATTATTATTACTAACAATGCAAGCACATCAAGATATGACTCTTCTCTTAAGTACTCCCACATGTACCTGCATCTTATGAATCAATGAAGTACTCTGTATTCAAAGTCGGGGAAAAGGACCAAATAGCTATAACCATGTAGGCTGGATTCAAGGTAACATCAGTAACTAACTTTTAAGCCTGTCAGACTGATTAATAGAGAACTAAGAGCAAGAAACTTTGAATTGGTGTGATTCATTCACCAATTACATTGTTCTTGTGGAGATAAAACTATTCCTTTCATAGTTTAAAAAAAATAATCTTATATACAAACATTTAAATTCAATGAAGTATTTATTGAGTGTGTTTACCACAAGCAGGCATTGTTCTTGGCATTGGTGGTACATTAGTAAAGCAAACAGATAAAAGATTCCAGTCATTGCAGAATTTTATATTCTGAAGGAAGGAGACAATTAAACAGCAAAGACCTGGACTCCTAACAAAGTAAAGGAGATTGAGAGTGTCAATGGGATGGTGATGCACTGAATCCAATTTTAAATAAAGATGTCCAGGTGAGCCTGATTGAGAACCTAACATCTGCATAAACACAGAAATGAGGGAGAGAGTCAGGAATGGGAGGAGACAATTCCAGGTGAAATAGTAATTCTCAAGGCCTTCTAAGGAAGAGTACAAGAACGTAACACCACATGTTCTGAAAGTCAGGTGGATAACTGATCTGTGAGAAGTACCTCTGATAAATAAGGACAATTGTATGAGAAATAACCATGAGATTCATAATAAGGAGTTTATGATAGTCTTTTTAAAAAGTTTGGTTTTTTTTGAGATGCATAAGAAAAAGCTTGGATAGAGTGGGTTTAAGAGAGGACAGGAGGAGAGAAATTAGAGAATGAGTCTATACAATTCTTTTAAAAGTTTCTGATATATGTCTGTTTTCACCAGGGAAGGTTCTGTTCATATCTCTTACCCAGAGGTATGTGGGGTTGTTTCGTCTTTTTCTGTTGATTAATTTGAATTCCCTATAGATTCTAGTTATCACCTTTTGTCAGACAGATACCCTGTGAATAACTTTTCCCATTCTAAAGGTTGTATTTTTGCTTTACTTGTTGTGTCCTTAGCTGTGCAGAAGCTTTTTTTTTTTTTTGACAGAGCCTCAAGCTGTCCCCCTGGGTAGAGTGCCATGGCATTACAGCTCACAGCAACCTCCAACTCCTGGGCTCAAGCGAGTCTCCTGCCTCCGCCTCCCAAGTAGCTGGGACCACAGGCGCCCGCCACAACGCCTGGCTATTTTTTGGTTGCAGCCGTCATTGTTTGGCGGGTCCGGGCTGGGGATTCGAACCCGCCACCTTAGGTGTACATGGCTGGCGCCTTAAGTGCAGAAGCTTTTAAGCTTAAGTCCCATTTAATTTTTGTTGTTGTGATGTCCACTTAAGTTTTTGTCATAAAATCTTCCCCCAGTCTACATCAAGAGTTTTCCTCACTCTTTCTTCTAAGATTTTTATCGTTTTGTGTCTTAGATTTAAGTCTCTTATCCATCTTAAGTCACAAACATGTGAAAAAATGCTCATTGTCCTTGATCATCAGAGAAATGTAAATCAAAACCACTGTGAGATATCACCTAATCCCAGCAAGAATAGCCCACATCACAGTCTCAAAGTTGGAGATGTTGGCATGGATGTGGAGAGAAGGAAACACTTTTACACTGCTGGTAGGACTGGAAACTAATACAACCTTTTTGGACAGAAGTATAGAGACCCCTCAAAAAACTCAAATTAGGCTCGGTGCCTGTGGCTCAAGCAGCTAAGGTGCCAGCCGCATACACCTAAGCTGGAGGGTTCAAATCCAGCCTGGGCCTGCCAAACAGCAACAAGGGCTGCAACCAAAAAATAGCCAGGCATTGTGGCAGGCACCTGTAGTCCCAGCTACTTGGGAGGTGGAGACAGGAGAATCACTTGAGCCCAGGAGTGGGAGGTTGCTGTGAGCTGTGATGCCAGAGCACTCTACCCAGGGGGACAGCTTGAGGCTCTGTCTCAAAAAAAAAAAAAAAAAGCAAAAAACTCAAACTAGATATCCCATTTGATACTGAAATCCCATTACTAGGCATCCAGAAGAAAAGAAATTTCTTTTATCATAAGGACATTTGCACTAGACTATTTATTGCAGCTCAAATTACAGTCGCCAAAACATGGAAACAGCCTAAATGCCTACTGATCCAGGAATGGATTAATGAGCTGAGGTATATGTATAACATGGAATACTATTTAGCGTTCAAAAATAATGGAGACTTTAAAATCTTTTGTATTAACCTGAATGGAGGTGGAACACATTCTTGTTAGTAAAGCATCACAAGAATGGAGAAGCAAGAATCCAGTGTAAAATCAATTAGAATATAAAGGCAGTAAATGATCCAATATAAGGGGTTGGGTAGGAGAAGGAGGGATCTGGGAGAGAGGAGGGGGGGGCTGGGGGTTGTGGCAGATGGCACACCTCTTGGGGCAGGACACAATTGCAAAAGGACTTTACTTAACAACCGCAATCAGTGTAATCTAATTCTTGTACCCTCATTAATCCCAAACAATATTTTTAAAAAATGTTTCTGATAACTGCAGAGAAATGGCTGTTGTCACTGGGGCAAATGAAGGCAACAGAGAAGTTTGTTTAATGAGAGGAATGATAGCGTGTCTGTATGCTAATGGGAAATTAATGATACAAATGAGATAAAGGAGAATTTCTTGTGTGATATCTCTTGAGTAGGTAAGATGAATAGGATCCGTTGCGCAAGGGGAATGGTTGACACTAGAGAGGAACACTGACAATTATGAGAGGAAAGGAAGGGGAAATGGGTGAGTAGTCATACTGGTGGGTAATTCTGAAAGTGTATTTGTGATTGTTGATCTTGATTCTTATTTCCCTGAAAAAAAAAAAAGTGAACAATCACAAGAGAAAGAAAGTACAAGATAGTGGTAAAAAGAGGAGATGGTGAAAGGATCCATTAGTCATAAATAGCAATGTATACCAACGGAGAGTTTGAATCGGGTAGTAGAGAGATAATTACATGTCAGGATGCTCCTACTGTTATTTTATCATAATTACTATGTAATGTTGAGTTTCTACTGTATGGGTAGCATTGGGTAATGCCCAATAAGATTGGCAACCATAATTTTAGTTATATTAAATGAGGTTAAATTTAAGTTATTATTCTAAATAAATACAAAGATAATATATTACTAAAAATGAGCTTTATGTTATTATCAGAATTTTCTTTCTTTCTTTCTTTCTTTCTTTCTTTCTTTCTTTCTTTCTTTCTTTCTTTCTTTTTTTTTTTGAGATAGAGTCTTACTTTGTCATCCTTGGTAGAGTGCTGTGGCATTATAGTTCAAGCAACCTCAACCTCTTAGACTCAAGTAATCCTCTTGCCTCAGTTTTTCATTTTTAGTAGAGACAATGTCTTGTGCTTGCTCAGGCTGTCTTGAACTCACCTGCCTCAGCCTCCCAGAGGGCAAGGATTATAGGCAAGAGTCACTGTGCCCAGCTATTGTCAGAATTTTCATATAAAATCACTAATCAAAAATGTCTTGTATAGGACTGCCTTCTAAGTTTTATTTTTAAAGATAACAGTTGTTATTAATTCAGAGTAATGGTTGTTATGGTGGGATTGGGTACTATTTTATCAACTTAATAAATTTCTCATCATTTCTGAAGTATTTTTGCTCTCTGCTTGTTCTCAGGAAATATTACCAAAATACCTTGGAAATGCCACCTTCAACATTTTCTGAACCACATTCACCTGCATTTTCTTCTCACAAGTTTAGTTCCTGTGATGTTTCTATTTCTAGTGATTTTTGTAATTATAAATTGTTATAAAACTGATGTACTCTATCTTTATATTTCTATGGCTACCTCAGAATGAATGTAGCCTAAGTGACACTGGTTGAATCTAAGTCATAAATTACAAAGTAGAATCTCCCTATCAAGTTGAATTAGTAAACAAAATAGTATTAGAAGGGATTTTTAAATGTGCTTTCCCTTTCCATTAAATCATTAGTGATGCTTTTTTTTTTTTTTTTTTGAAACAGAGTCTCACTATGTCACCCTGGGTGGAGTACCAGCTCTCAGCAACCTCAAACTCTTGGGCTTAAGTGATTCTCTTGCCTCAGCTTTCCAAGTAGCTGGTACTACAGGCACCTGCCACAGTGCCAGGATTTTTTGTTGTTGTTGCAATTGTCATTATTGTTTTAGCAGGCCTGGGCGGGTTGGAACCCATCAACCTCGGTGTATGTGGCTGGCACCTTAACCACTGAGCTTACGGGTGCCGCCCAGTGAAGCTTTTTCCTAAAATTTTTTTTAAGATACAGAATTTTATTTTATCCCCAGGTGGGATTTCAGTAGCACAATTATAGCTCATAGCTCACTGCAGCCTTGACTCCTAACCTCAAACCACCACATCCAGCAATGCTTTCTTTTAACAATATTTTTATGCTTTGGGGATAAGAATGGTCTAGACAAAATCCTGCTTTGTTGAATCTAAATGATTGATATTTGGCCAATGTCTTTATCAGTGACCAGCATCGGCATACCGTATCCCTCCTCCTTGAGACCCCTTTAATTTGCCTTCTAGAACGTGTGCTTTCCTCGCTATCTTACTGCCACTTCTCTCAGTATTTTGTTGTTGTTGTTGATGCCTCTTCTTTGCCCTAAATTCTTGGTATTGGGGTCCTCAAAGCTGAATCTGTGGATATATCTTCATCTGCTCTTACTCCTTTGTTAATTTAAGGTCATCTCATGAATTTAAATTTTAACTAAGCAGTCAAGTCAGTGAGCTTTCACAAATGTATGAATATTGTAAATGTAAACACAGAACATATTTTTTACTCCCCTAAAATCCTTTGTGCTCTTTTCTGTCAATCCTCCCTGCCTCTGTAGATAATCTTCATCTTGTTTTCATCATCTTAGATTATTATTGTCTATGTTCAAACTTAATATAAGTACAATCATTCCGTTTGCATATATTTGTGTCTAGCTTATTTTGTTCAACCTATTTTTGTGATTTATCTATATTGTATCAGCAATTCACTCTCTCATATTGGTTAGTTGTGTTTTATTTTATAAATGTGCCCTAATCTGTTTATCTGTTCTTTTGTTTGTGGACATTTGAATTGTTTCCAGTTTGGGGTTTTATGAGTAAGGTGATAAAAATGTTTTTTGTTTAATTATTTTGGACATATATTTTCATTTCTCCCTAAGGAAAACTGCATTTATAGCAATGGCTGCATGTTTTAAGACGTGTGAAACTTGCCACCATGAATGTATCCTTTTATGCTTCCATGATCATTGCATGAGGGTTCTAGTTGTTTCATATCCTCACCAACACTTGTTCTTCTCACTGTTTTTACTGTTTGCTAGTCTAGTGGGTATATAGTAGGGCCTGTTTTAGGTGTTTTTTTTTTTTTTTTTGAGACAGAGTCTCACTATGTCACCCTTGGTAGAATGCTGTGACATCACAGCTCACAGCAACCTCAAACTCTTAGGCTTAAGTGATTCTCTTGCCTCAGCCTCCCAAGTAGCTGGGACTACAGGCACCTGCCATGATGCCAGGCTACTTTTTTTGTTGTTGATGTTGTTGCAGTTGTTTAGCAGGCCTGGGCTGGGTTTGAACCTGCCAGCCTTGGTGTATGTAGCTGGCGCCATAACCACTATACTATAGGCACCCAGCCATGGCTGTTTTAGTTTTAATGTCCATTACCTGATGCATAATTTTGTTATTTGTTCTTGGTCATTCAGTGTGTGTGTGTATAATAATTTCACCGCAATAATAATACAATTTAGTGTATTATTAGTATACAATTTAATAATACAACTTAGGACAATTTTAATAATTATGTCACGTAAGAAGTTATTTGAAGGTATTTTGCTTCCAGTTTATGAGTTGAGTCTATGTTTTCTTAATAGTATATTTTAAAAATTTTATGCTATCTAATTTATCAAATTTTTTCTTTCTGTTATGATTATCACCTTTTTTAATTCTGTTATGATTGTCACTTGAATGTTTTAGCAAAAAAGGTTTTACTTATCCCAAAGTGGTAAAGATACTCTTTCATCTTTTTGTTCATACGGTTTGCTACAGCATTAGCTTTTACGGATATTTCCAGGATGCACCTTGAGTTAATTTTTGTGTCTGATATGACTAAGAATTTAAGGGTTGTTTTATTTCTACATCTAGTTGTTTCAGTAGTATTTGTGAAAAGACCTTATGTGTCCTATCGAAATGCTTTGGTACTTTGTCAGAATTTAACTGATGATGTTTCTACCTGTGTCTCAATTTTCTGTTCCATTGTTCCATTTTCCTATCTTTATGCCAGTGTGATATATAAGATTACATCACTTGAAATCCGGTGGTGTGAAGCATCTAAATTTCTCCATCCTTTCTAAAATTTTTATGACTACACTAGATCCTATTTATTTCCATTTTGTGACTTAACTATTACAAAAAAACTGTTGGTAATTTGTCTGGAATGAATTAAAACTGTACACCAATTTTAAAAGAACTTCATCTTAGAAATTTATAAATATATAAATTTATTTCATACATTGTATATATAAACAATGCCATCATATTTTATTGAAGATACTTTACTTCTTTCTTTTCAATATTCATGCCTTGTGTTCTATTTTCTTGCTTATTGCATTGGTTAGAAATGATCTGAGTGGATATATCTGTCTTACTCCTGTACATATAATATTTCACCATTAAATGTGATATTGCCTTTATGTTTTCTGAAGACGAAGTTCCTTTCTTATTTGAAAAACAATAATGCCATATTCTGAATATTTTTAAATTTTTTTTTCATTTTTATATGGTTATTTTAATGATAAGACAGACTTGCATTCTTAGCATAAATCTACCTGGCCATTATGTCATATTTTTATGTTGTTGGGTTCTATTAGTGAATATAATGTAGCAGCCCATATAGCCTATGGCTAGGAGGAGTGAGAGTTATAAGAAATACCTGTAGCTCAATAATGGAACACCTTGGTGAAAAGGGCACGTGGAAGGATTTAGCTCTTGTAACAAGCATGAGAGAGCTCACGAGATGAGAGCAGTGGTGAATTGGCAGTCTCTACACCTGTGGTGTTGAGAAGCACGAGATTAGCTTTGTATTAGGCTGGAGGAGAAGGTGGTTGGGAGCGTGCACGTTCTACCACGGACTTGCTTACTCTCTCTCTGTGGCTTCTCCTGCCTGCAGAATGCCAGCATGGCGTCTCTCTGCTGAAGGTCACCAAGCTCTGCTAAAGGCTAAGATCTAGTGTAAGACTACTTCACCCTCAAAGACTCTCTCTCTCTCTCTCCCTTCTGCTAAGGTAAATAGCCCTCAGACACCTAAGAACAATTTTTCCTGAGCGAGATAACATTATAGTGGTGGCATCTGGAACACAGCTAGATTAGCCAGGGCCGGAGTCATGGCAAGTGGTTTCCACAAAGGGACCCGACATACGCTGTTTACCTTTTTGTAGCCATGTAAACAGGGATATCGGTCTCTAATTTTCTTAATGTTTTAAATCATTACCAGTTTTCGTTTCTTAGTCATGTTGACATCATAACAAAAATTAAAAAGTACTCTCTCTATTTATATTTTTAAAGCATCTTTGTAAGAGTAGTCCTATTTTTCAGAAATTTGATAGAATTCATCATTAATACTATATGGCCTTAGATGTTCTTTGCTGGGTGATTGTTTTGAAGTAATGAACTCAATTTTTTAAAAAAGGTAAATAGTTAAATTTTCTTTGCTTTTTATTTCTCCTCTCAGGCTTGACTGTTATTTAAAATTCAAACTACTAGAGCATCTGAGAGAGAAGGGAAGAGAAAAAAAGAGGGAGAGAAAGCACTGGTGATTATTTTGTTGGCTAAGAGGAATACTCTGTAGTCCTTTGGCTTTGAATCTCTACAGACAACTGGCAATAATTTCTTTCTTTCTTCTTTTTTTCTTTTTTTTCTGAGACAGTCTCACTTTATCACTGTTGGTAGAGTGTCATGGCATCACAGCTCACAGCAACCTCAAACTCTTGGATGTAAGCAGTCCTGTTGCCTCAGTTTGCCAAGTAGCTGAGACTGTAGGCGTCTGCCACAACACCTATTTTTAGATAGTCCACCTCTGGCTTAGGCTTGTTTCAAACCCATGAGCTCAGGCAATCCACCTGCTTCAGCCTCCCAGACTGCCGTGATTACAGACATGAACAATCGTGTCCAGCAGGCAATAATCTCTTGGAGAATCAATTCTGAAATCCAGAAAGCAATGATTGATTAGTTCAGCATGGCTATATATGTGACAGTATAGACTTATTTAATAAAAATAAGTACTTTTAATAACTTAGGTACTATTATACTTTCAGTTCTTCAAATCATCAAGAAGACTCACTGATGTATTTACATCCTGTTTGAAGACACTCAAATGAGCTATTTGAGTGGAGGTAAGAAAGAATCTTGTAGATATTTTAATATTTGCTTAGGACTTACCTTTAAAAAATTGCATATTTAAAACCATAAATTTGGGAAAAGAGGCAACCCAAATGGAGATATAGGTCACAGTAGCTGAAGTACTTCCTTGAAAATAATCAGACAAGGCTGACCCACATGATATGCTGTGTTTCTTGCCTCTTGGGTCTTACTCAAAGCTGGCAGTGCAATTTTTCTCTTCCAAGGTTGACCCACTTGTGCATGGTGCTGACAATTATTTCACTCTAAGTTGAGTATTTAAAAACCTCACAAGTTTTGTATAGTGCTACATAAGGCAATCATCTAAAGATGTACAAGTTAAATATAATTTTTTATTGGAAGTAAATAATTTTTATGATCATATGTCTGTTTTTGAAGTCCACTTATTCTACTCATAAGAGTGGGGCATCTGTCATTTGGAATCTAATGTCATTTACTATCCTCAGATTGATTGCTAAACCAGGAAAAAGTTATATGCCATATTGGATTCTCCTATAAAACTAGCAGAATTACTTCTTATAGCGGGTAATTTATTTTTAAATGGGGCATAAAAGTTATTGCAAAATAGAAAAGTTGACTTTTGAAAACTAATAACAAAAAAAAGGGAATTAAAACTTACAAAAATAACAAAACTTAAACTACAATTGAGAAATTAAGTTTTCCAAAGTTCTATATGCTCCGCAGTTGAAAAGTCATCCATATAGCACAATACAGTCTTTAAAATCAAGGAAATGTCCGTTGTATCAACAGATTGATATAAATGTTTTAGCAGGCTTGTTACCTAAGCTATTTGAAATTATTTTGTGTAACACAATAATTATAAACATCACATAATAAAATGTATCTATAGAAGTAAATCCAATGTAAAAAGACATAATACACATTAGTGAGATCACTAAAGAGTAAAGCAATGCATATTGCTCATTGGTAAGTGGCTGAAAGGTAAATGTTTTCATTTACTTTTAATGCTTTATTATTAAGAAAAACTATGCTAAGTACTCCAGAATATTTCAGGTTATGAAAATATCATTACTCAATGTTTTTTTCACATGGTGATTTTTTGAGAAAAAAACTATGGTTACTGAAATATTTTAACTAAACCCTTTGGAAAATAGAAATGAGGTTTATAAAGAATTTTACAGTAGCACATAGGTTAATTAAGAAGAAATCAATGGGAAAAATACACATGATAAGAGTCCTGTGTTTGACAATGGGGAGAGTAAATAATGACTAGCTCTTTTACAATTGATAAAATGTGTTAAATAGCAAGACTTATAAGGGATATGAATGCTTACTTTATTGTCCATCATCTCATAAAGTTTATCCCTTTGGGCAAAATAATAATGATACATACACATATTAAAAAACAAGAATCTAATGTTAGAAACTTAAGATAAACTATAAGAAAAAAATGAATGTTTCTATCCTAGAAATGCTCTTTTTCTGGCTAGGATAGTAATTCTTGAATTATCACTTACTTTATAGTCATAAAATTCAATTTCATCAATCTATATTTCTGAAACTTTCAAGAAACATATAATTTCTATAACAAATATTATTCCATAATATGAATATGTTTATCACAGTGATAAAAATGTGAATTAATTCTTTCAAATATTGTACATATTTATAAATTAAATAACTAATCTCACTTATTTAATTTTATAAGTATATCTTAATGTAAAGATAAATGAAATTAGCAATAATTAAGATTATGATAAATATGACCAAAGTAATTATATGAAATTTATGGAAAATGATTTTTATTAAAAGTATAATAATATAACTCATATCTATGTTTTAAAAGAAAAATAATTCTGATAGTTTCAATTGAGAATGAACAAACTTCCTAATTAAAAGCAAAGCAGAAACCAAGATGATAAATTTGCAACAAAGTAGGAATAGAAAGACTTTTTAAAAAATGAACAGTACCCTACTTAAATATACATAATTTAGTACTTGATAAAGGATCAGTAGAAGCCACCCTCTGAGAAACAATAAAATTCATTACTGCAACGTTAATGGAGAAAATAATAAAAGAGAGATTTTCATACCTCATAGAAAAAATAATAAAATATTAACAGTATACAAACAATATGCATAATGACTTAGAAAACTCAAGAGGAGCAACTAAAAATAATTTAAATATGATGGTAGAATTAATATAATACAAAGAAATGAAAATAGAAAAAAATGCAAAAAATTTTGTGTATGTTTGTTAATTAACTTATAATTCCATCATAATTTGAGTAATATAGATCACTGCTTCAAAGATAGGCATATAGATAATTACAATAGGAAAAATATATCCATGCTAAATCCCTGGTACATTAAAATGTAGTAAATGTTAAAGGTAGCATTTCAAATAAAGAAGTTGATTGAAAAATAAATAAATAATTGGTAAAGTAAAATGGTGGCTTTCTTTGTACCATGTAATGAATTTGGGGGAGTTATCTATAATTTTTATAATGTAGAAATAGAAAAAAGCATCTATGAATATGCAGAAGAAATATAGTGTAATTTATTTAATATCAAAGTATTCCAGAACATTATGTATATATAAAGAACAAAAATAAATAAAATAATTTATAGATTGAATGCATATAATTTTAACAATGTGTCCAAGATATTAAAATCAATTAAATAAGAGTGAAAGTGGAGAAATATGTGGTTAATAGTCTTAGAAAATAATGCTAAGGACATATTTCTAATTTGTAAAATAAATTTAAAATGGCTAATTATCTGTTAAAGAAATATAATTTAAAATGTTTTTATTGTCTACTGATATTTGACAAAGATAAAAATCAATAAGCATCCCAGTTTTCAAGATGTTCTTCAAAATATCATTCACTTCTGAAGATATGATAAGGACATATTCCAACTTGCAGGATGGTCAGAAATTCTTTTGAAGCAGTTAGTGACTAACTGTGACAAAAAAAAAAAAAAATTGTGTTTAAGAACTAGTGAATTAAATAGAGAAAATGAGAAATTGTGTTTAGCAAAGAAACAAGGAGAATTTATAGTTAAATATATGAATTTGGCCATAAACCTTAAGATAATCAATGAAATTTACATCCATGAAACTAGAACCTTATTTATAATAATAACCAGAAACTAAAACTCCAAAAGATTACCACCAAATATAAGATATTGGAAGAGGAAGAAAGCGACAGCTTGCAAAAAGTATTTTTATTTGGAAGGAAATGTTACAGTTGCCTATTAATTCTCTATGTTGATAGGACAATATGTTTAAATATCAAATAAATGTTTAATTTAAAAGTTACATAAATAATGATGGAGTTACCATATTAGTACTGGATCACCTGCTTCAAAATTGTGGGCTTTATTTTTTGTTTCCTTTTTTTTTTTTTTTTTCCATAAGAAATAAATAAAATTCCTTTTGGAACTCCTTCCTATTGCTATATATCACTAAACCTAAATCGGACTTTTGATTTAAAAAAAAATTGTCCTTATTTTCTTTATTTCACTTGATACTTTAGCTTCAAACTTTTATTTTTCATAATTATTGTACTTGTGATAGTAGTTCACCTTTTTTCTAGTGATAATTTCTTGTATTTTATTTGCTATTTTATTATATTACAATTTTTCTTGCTAAAATTCATCTTTTAGTAATACTTAAATGTTCATTGTCTTTGTAGTTCTGAAAAAGTGCTATATTTTTTCCTTCATATGTTAATGATAGATTAGCCACCATTATATCTATATATGTGTACAATTGTAAATTTAATTTTTTTAATGAAAGCACTTCAGAAACTAGTTTTATTGTCTTCTTATATTCAATGCAATTGACCTCATGGTCAATATAATCTCTGTTATTTAAATAATCTGTACTTTTTTATTAGGAAACTTTTATAATTTTTCTCTTTTACTTCAATATTCTAAATTTTGCAAAGATGTATCTGAGAGGTTCTTGGATGTTTATCCTGATTTTTCATTTCAGAATTATGGCTTTTAAACAATAAATTCTTGTCTTTTTTTTTTTGTGGGATTTATATTGGGTAGTGATGGTAACTAATCTGCCTAGTGCTTCTTGAATCGAAAGTGAATCACCTGTTCTTCAGTAAGTGGATACATGTCGTGAAACCTCCACCCCAAAATGCTTATGGTTGACTTCTGTCTCTAAAGTAACTTGAGCTGCTATGGCAGGCTAATACATTCATGCAAACGTAGAAATTCCAATATTCAAAAGAAATTACTTCCTCTTAGTATAAAGTAGAATTTCATGTGTAGAAACAAAAGCAAAATCAAAATCAACTCAGAGAGTAGAAACTGGCAATGCTAATGGCCCTCAGGGACTTGGGATGGATCCTAGTATCTGGGGGTTGAAGTCTTGTCTTGGATCCCTAGAAAGCAAGACTCGAAAAGGGACGCCCTAACATAAAACCTGAAGCTCAAAGAGCTGAAGCCTCTATACACAGAGTCTAAAAACACTTCATGTACTTCCCAGGAATTAATTTAAGAGTTTATTATGCTTGTAGGCTACACATCTCATTTGTGAAGAACCAAGTAGAACTCACAATGTGTTGAAGAGATTGGCCATTTAGAAAGCAAAACAGAAGTTAATTCTGGGTCATTGACTTCTGCAGTCAAGGCAAACAAAAGAAGTGCTTGTAAAGATGTGACCTCATGATAACAATAATATATACACAGGGAAATGAATCACAGGTGCAACATTCAGTAGACTCATCAGAAAATTAGTATCTTAAGAATAGAATACCAGAATGTTCTAAAAAAAAATATGAAGGTCAAAGTAATTGTTGATAGGTAATAATATAAAGTTATTAGTGTCTTATATTTTTTACAGTTCAACATATATAGCAAAACTTCCCTGATGACAAAAGAAAATGTGGTCTATCAAAAGCATATTTTTCACTATTATCTTTTAGAATAATATAAAAAGGTGAAAATAATGTTAAAAATTCCATATGAAGAAGCAGTTCAGAAATTTGTAATAAAAAAATTAAAAAAAAGAAATTTGTAATAAAGTTCCTTATTCAAGGTACAATAGAAAATTATAAAAAATTATTTTCATAACTTTTGCTGCTAGGTCTAAATGATGTTTTTCTCTGAAAATCTTAGCATAATACTTCCACCATCCACTTTGATCATACATATATAGAAATAAATAAATTACCTGACCATAAGTTAAACCCAACCATGATATTCACTCCATTCAAATATGACTTTTAATTCTGCAAACTGATCAGTTTATTTAAAAACATGCATAAGATTTTTATAAAGATGAAATGTCCTCAAAGATTTATTTCATCACTTTCTTTTTTTTATTTTGTATGTCATATTGTTTGGTCTGTATGTACAACTTTAACATTAACATTCTTTTTACCACAATCCACAGTAAAGACACATTTTATCACAATGCAGTATACAAAACGACAAACACACACATTAATTTGCCACTAGTTTTCATAATGCTTTGCTTATGTATGTGATGACCTGTAGTAATTGTTACTCTGTTCTATTTCATTTTTAAAATGTTAAGTGATGATTGTGACTACCTAAGTGGATGGTTTACTAAGAGGCTTTTAAAAATCAGTTTTCCAAATTTTGATTTAATCTAAGCTATTTATTTTACAAATAAAGGCTAAGATCCCAGAGAAATACATTCATTTTCTTAAATTCTTACAACAGGATTTGGTGAAACACAGCTCTTCGGACTTTTACTCCGATTGTCATTTGCCTGAGGTATTCTGCTGCTTCACTGGAAAGCATAATCAGAAAAAGAATATGTGCAATTTCATGATTACGTGGAGAAATAAATTTCTGAAATATAAGGGACTGACCTCTTGAAATTTAATAGCATAAAATTAAATTTTGTGTAAAAAGTTTCAGTTCTCTAAACTTTGAGCACCTTTCATTCATATCAGAAGAGGGTTGTAAAAAGTTATATTTCAGGGAATCTATAAGTTCAGAGAAGGTCAAACTATTTGCTTTTAGTAGTTTAAGACTCTGTGGTTTGACTAATTCCCACACCACTGGCGTAGAACAAGCCTACTTCCCATGTACTAATTTCTTTTCTTGTCATTTATATATTCAATACTTACTGAATTATTGTGTGTTAAGACTTGTGCTGAGTGCTATACCAAGACATTAAAGACCAAGTCGTGGGCCCTACCTTTACAATAGTTCATTGAATTTCAGTAGAAGTCTTGCATTTTTTAGGCTGCCTATGGAGAGTTTCCTAACTATTAGTCCCCTCTAAAGGATCCTTACATATTTATTCCCTGTTCTTTTGTAGTGATATGTCCATGTGCTAGCTATTCTCAAATCATTTATAAGAAGAAGAAAACATGAGGTAAAAAGTTAATTTTTTTTATGAAGAGATTAGAAGTATTCTTATTTGAAAAGAAAATGCCATTCCAGTGACTCAGGGCATTGTAGGGAAAGCAGGGTTATGGAGGTGGGTTTTGTGTCTACATCTACTAGATTACTCATCATAAGGAACTTAAAGTCAGATGATTCACTTTTGGAGTGCAAAAATTAGCATTAGGAGGTTGGAAGAGTCTGTGCAGGTGTAACTATAAAGAAAAAATAGACAATATTTCTCAGGATATGAACAACCCCCATCACTATTGTTCCAAAATGGTTTTCTCACTTGGTAATCACAAAGAAGAAAGAAAAAACAATATTATGAGAAGTAGGTAACATTGTAAATAGGAATATTATTGATGAATAAAATATTGAGCCTGTCATCTAAAGACTGAAATAAAATGAGAACTAAAACTTCAGTTTACACAAAATTATAACCACATAAATATAACAGGGAATCTAAAGTGAGAAGGCAGATAAGATAACAAAAAACTGACAGAAATAAAACCCACAAAATAGGTTGAAATCATCTAAGGCAAAGGACAATATAAAAGTAAATGAACAGGGCAACGCCTGTGGCTCAGTGGGTAGGGCGCCAGCTGCATATACTGAGGGTGGCAGGTTCAAACCCAGCCCTGGCCAGCTAAAACAGTAATGAGAATTGCAACAACAACAACAAAAATTGCCAGACGTTGTGGTGGGCACCTGTAGTCCCAGCTACTTGAGAGGCTGAGGCAGGAGAATCGCTTAAGCCCAAGAGTTGGAGGTTGCTGTGAGCTGCGATGCCACAGCCCTCTACCGAGGACGACAAAGTGAGACTCTGGCTCAAAAAAAAAAGTGAACAAAAAGAAAAAAAATACAACAGAAAAAATTGTTTGAAAGTAATAAAACCGAACCAGCTAAGTGAGCAAGCTAAAGGGAATGGAGAGCCGGCAGACAAAGCACAAGAGGACCCGAGGCACTGTTTACAAGCGTAATTGATAACCCACGGCAGGTTGTACCTAAGAAAAATAGAACAGCAAATGTAAATTCCTTGGCATTTTTCTTTCTTTTTTTAATTATAAAATATTTCAGACAGGGAAAAGTAAAACTTAGTTTTCCTTATGAACATAATGTAAATATTAAAAATATTACATAACACAGTAAGCCAATATTTGCTTCAGATAGATCGTTTTAAGATATAAAACAGATTTAAGGCTAGAGTTCTGCCTAGGAGCATTTATTTCTGCTGAAGAGCACTTAAGGGTTCTGCTACACACACACTTTAAAAATGAATACTTTCTGAAGTTTATGTATTCCAGGACAACCTCTGCTTACACTTGTGGGATAGTTATAGAGACATTAACAATAAGTAATAAGGGGTTGTTGCAATGACACTGTAAAAATGTGCATAAACGTTATTATATGGCATTCTGTATTTTGTAATTTATACCAAGTTTTAAAGTTCATTCAGTGGTTTCTTATATGTGTAGCATATGTATTTTACCTGGAGTCTTATATTCTGATGCTAGAATGTGCTATTTTATTTCCCCTTTTTTTTCTATTTGAGTTTTTAAATTATTTGGATTATATGTGTAATTAATGATATACACAAATATATACATATAAATATGTATACATACAAGTATGAACACATACACATATAAGTATATATGTCAAAAATAATGAAATTTACCTTATTTTTTCCTTTTTGTGTTATCTTTCTTGTTAACAATAGATTTTCTTGATCTACATGTACATATAGGATTTGCCTCATCCATTTACTAGATGCCATTAGATTTTTTCATATAACATGGTTACCAATGTAAATTCTCATATTTAGATTGTAAATATCTAGTTCCCCACATCCTCATCAATATCTGATATTATGTTTCAGATGTATTATATTTCACGTGTATTCAAGGCAATCTGCTTTATAAAAGTTACATTACCTATCCAAGATTTGTTAATTTTCTAATTATTTTGGAATCAGTTTGTCAATTTACATACGTATGTACACAAACTTATGATAAATTTATAAGTAAATTTGCAGAGATTAATATTTTAAAAATATTGATTCCCTCAATATACACGCATAAGCCTGATATTTTTTTCCATTTTTAATGTCTTCTTTTAACTAAGCTTAACAGTATTTTAAAACTATTTGTTTCATTCCTCATTTTTCTATAAACTGCTGGTTATATCTAAAATATTGTTTAGATTCAGGATAATTTTTACTACCTTAATTTTGAGAACTTTTATATTTCTTCTAAAGTTTGCAGAAACTTGCCACGAGCGAGGAATTATGTGGGTTACAAAGGGATTTTGCAGGATCACTCACTCCTACTGCACATGATCAGCATTTACCATAATGGAAAAATTACTTTCCATGGATATTGATATGCTTATGTATTCTTTTTTGTTGTCTGTTTTTACATGACTAATATCACATTAACCACATTATTCTGAAATGTGCCTTTGTCACTGAAAAATAAAACATGGGTATTTCTGCACATCAGTAGGTGAAAGCTATGATGATTTTTCTTGTTATTGTGCATAATTCCTCTTTGTGAAGAGTTGTACAATGTAACATTACATTGTCCTACTCACTAACACTACACTATTTTCAACTAAAATCACCATGCACCTGTCAGATTCTTTCTACATCACCGACGGACGCTGTAAACCATTTTTTTATTTTTGGTGATTATAGCATTGGAGGAGTACAATTTCATAATGTTTATAAAGAGTTAGTTTTTATAATACCTGTGTATAGATGGCTATATAATTATTTTATTTGTTTTGAGTAAATGGAATCTTCCCCAAACCACCAAAATCTTAGCTATTTTATTTCACTGCTCTCTTACACGTCTATTTCTTTGTTTTTCCAAAGACATTCTAATATAGTCCCATTTTGCTCTGAAACATTTCAGCATCTCCATTCAGACTATTAAATAATTATTTTTTTCTAATTTGAATATACAAGTGTCCTCATTATTCTGTACATATCTCCAAAATTGTGGTTAAGTTTTCCATCAATCCTTTATAGCCTGGTTGAATTCTGTATTGTTCTATATTCTTATTCTTTTTTTTTTTTTGTCAGAGTCTTAGCTTTTCAAATTGAATATATATATTTTTGCAAGTTTAGACTTAAAACTAATAGCTTTATTTGAAACCTACTCAAAGAATTTGTTATTTCTTGGAATGAGAGAGATGAATGGTTTCAATGGTTTGTTTTAATTACTATGAAATCAGTAAATCTAGAAGATATTTATTGCTTTTAAGTTTTTAAAATCTTACTTAGAAATACCTTTATAAATACAATCAGAAGTAAAAGAAGCAAATATATTAATATTCAGAACTAGAAAATTTAATTTTTGAACCAGAGGAAGCATTTGCAAAGATTCAATAAAGTATCAGTTAATAAAACACATTGCTATTGATCAATTTTATAATATAATTATGTCATGCTAAAATCTTGACTCTATAGATTTTCAATGTTTCATTGATATTACATAGGTACCCTCATCATAAGAACTATATTCTTTATATACTCCAAAACCTTCAAATTGGTTATTATATCTATTTGTACTAGTTATACGATGAATGTTGAACTATTTAATCTGCTTCTATTGCAGATAAATCAAACAGGGACTTTTTGAAAATAATTTTCTCCAATTACTGTTACATAATAGTTTTGGTTTAGTATTATTTCAGTATTAGTTAGATTCCATTCTTTTAATAGTATGCTGAAAATGAGACTTTGGAGTATGAGGAGATAAAGCTTTTTAAATATAAAAACTAGAAACTTAAACCTTGGATTCATAATTCTTACTTTAAAAAATATCATACACCCACTACTTTGACTTCTATTAACATAATGATAAGAGATGTAAAATTTGAAGTCTCTTAAGAATCCCCAGGAACAGTGTCATAAAGTAGACAACTTTGCCAAGAAACTAGGGCCAAGCAGCAAACTACATTTTAGGTACGTACAGCATCAATCCAAAAGCTTTAGATCAAGACTCCTGAATGCTAAAGGCAGGACCAGCTCCTTCCTTGTCTTTTTTCCTTTTTTTATGGTTCCTCTCCCCATACTGTTGAGTTAAGGATTGCATTTCTTCTAATTGCAGAAATCTAATGAGACTTGGGTATTATAATTTTAATACAGTTTTTCCTTCTCTGAAATATGTATACATTTTTCTGTTACCCTCTATGCGTGTGAATGTCTATACACACATATGAATACATATGTATATTGATGTTTGTCATTTAATAAATTAGGATCATGCTAAAATGGATATTTTTATTCATTATGTCTGAGGTCAAGTGAGAATCTGTGTTTCATGCAAGCTTCCAGGGTGTACAAATAGTGCTAGTCCATAAATATCACTTTGCAGAACAAGAATCTAATTTTTTAGGTTTTTTAATTAATATTGCAATCACAAGTTGCAAAAATAGTGAAAGATAATAGTTAATATAACTTGAAGTTTTTATATTACATTCTCCTCCCTTACCTTACTACTATTTAAACAGAATGTAGCAAATATAAAAAGGCAAATAAAAAGACATAAAGTATTCTTTCTTCTAGAATTATAGTATGATTCCACATAACAAGATTAACTCATACAATAGAATCTTGCACTTGATATATTATTCCTAATTATTGTATTAATCAAAGGAGTGACTAACTCCTTGCCAGAGAATATTGCTTCTTTATGAAACTCTCTTAAGGTAATTATCTTGTAATGCAGTAAACTCTGTGTTTCAATAGGGGATACAACATTAATGACCAAAAGGGAATAGTTCCAAGATTTAATTACATTTCAGAATTCTCTGTCTGCTGATTCTAGTTAGGTTTCCAAAACAGATGCAAAATATCATCAGCAAATTATACATGAACCAAAAAAAAAAAAAAAAATTAAAGAATGAATTCAATACAAAGGCAGGAAATTAATTATGGCATTGGTTTGCTTAAACATTAAGCACTAAGTTTTATGGGGCGATAAACATCCCTGATCTGTTTGGTGATGTCCTAGAGTATCAACTATTCCACATATGCCATAATTGATTCCACAAGACTAGCTAAAGTGTATAGTAAGAAAAATAGCTGAAGTATTTACACATCTGTTTATGTATCTAACCACAGGCACATTCTTTTTTTAACCAACAGGTTGTTCCTGTATAGGCCATTAGTGATCATTAATCTCTGAAACAGTAAGGAATTTCACAAGTAGGTTTGCATTTCACAAGTTGTATTTCACATCAGGAAGTCAAAATTATTCACTACTTTCATATGCAAACATCTGAGGTCAAGGCGTAAAGGCTGAAGAACTAGTTAACATTTTGTAGAAATATATAAGCCGAAAGATAAGTCACAATTTTGCCAGTTGCCCTCCCTGTTGAGAATATTAGCCGATACGCATAGTGCATCCACTCTAAACCTTGAAAATGTTTTGTCTCCCTTCCTGGTAAATCTTAGTGTTGCGCGTTGGGGCTCCAGTTCCCTGAACCCAGCTGACCTGGTTCAATTACTATTGGATCTAGAAAGTTCAACCAAGGCATGGAGGGACTGAAAGCAAAAATAGGTAGAAACCGGAAGTAAAACTGGAACAGCACAGGCTGTGTGAATAGAAAGCAAAAGTAACTTTGCACATGCTTTGGTATAACAAAGAGAATTTTTTTAATTTTATAAGAACTAAGAGAAACCTTTGAGTGCTACCAAAGAGAGTTAGAAGTGGCTTCCTCTCACCAGTGAGGAGAGACAGAGATGCAAACGCAATGTGAAGGCGATATCTTCTTTCTCTCCATTTGACATGGTTTGTAACTCTTTCGATGGTTTCTCTGCACTTTGGGTACCTTTGTCCTTTTCTACTGGTCACTGATGACCTAGGTTACTTTATACCCACATCCTTTTTCCTTTTTGGTGAGAGTAGCTGAGTACTAATCACAGTGTTCCCATGATGTTTCCATGGGCTCTCCACATGTCCTTATTCAGCAGGACAGGGTTTTCTCCCATCTCCCTTGAAGCTCTTTTCTTTGTTCCCTCTCACTTAGAATATTAAAATACTGGTGTCTGTGAGCAATCCTAAAAGGAAGAACTGAGCTCAGTATGTAGGACAGCCTTATTTTCTCTTTTGTTCTTTTGTTATGACATAGTAGAGTCTGTGAGGAAAGCAGACATTCAATCTAGGCAAATTACATACATTTGTTCTTAAAATTTTAGTGTAGATGAGATTCTGTGGTATGAATGTACAGTGCAGATATGGTGTCGGTTGTTTCATTTCATGGAAAATGTCCATTATGTTTTGTTTTTACCAAAACACCTGCCCATGGCTTGATAGAGATGTACCCAGGATACGCTCAGTTCCCTGAGGGCCATCTCTAGTGCCATCCCTACTGGGGGATGTCGTGGACCCATGGTCCTTGGAACTGTTTACAGTACAAACCTGGTTTTTAGAATTTGGTTTGACTCGTTTGGGGAGTATTTAAAGTGTGCACAGCACTCCCCTTCTTTCTCTGGATTGTTTGATGTAGAATTGATTGAAGCTACTTAATAAATTCTTAATATCACATACTTTTTCTGGAAAAAAATCATTTAAAACTACTCTTTGGCATTAATGCATTAGTACTTATTATAATCACTTTTCTTTGAAACAAATTATTAAAGCTTATTTATCTTTTCTAATTGAAACTTTGAACTCCTTCATCAACATCTCTCCTTTCCCCACTCACTTGCCTCCCCCAACCTCTGGTAACCACCACTCTACTCTCTGGTTCTGATACGATTTGGGGGGTGGGACTGGGGCAAAACAATCCACGGGGGATTTTTATCGCTCAAGCTTTGTACACTAAGATTCTGACAATTCTCCAATTACAGTTCAGACTTTTCCTACCACAGTACTTGTTCCATGGGATGTTTCTGCTCATGGCTTTCTGCTCCAGTAAATGTTAGGCTCTGTGTTCATTAGATGTCTCCTCAATTTTGAGAGCAGGGGTTTGAACTGTTACCTCAATTCTCTGACTGATCTGGAAGAACTTAGCATGGCTATTTCAGTTTGTTTAGCTTGTTACACGTTGCTATGATTGAGTGATGAAATCCAAGATTCTTCTGTCACAAGCAAAAACTGAAAGTCATGTGAGAGACTTTTTATTGCTAACTCAATCTCTTTACTTGTTTGGGGTCTAGTTAGAAGTTTTATTTCTGAGTCAGTTTTAGTAACTTGCACCTTTCTAGATATTTGTTCATTTAATTTATGATCTAATTTCTTAATCAGTTTTTCAAAGTATTGTCATACCTTCTTTTATTTCTGTAGAGTTAGTAGTAATTTCCCCTCTTTCATTCCTCACTTTAGTAACTTGAGTCTTCTTCCTTTTTTTTGTTCAGTCTACCTAAAAGTTTGGCAGTTTTGATGATCTTTCAAGTTAACCTGCATTTTTTCTGATTTTCCCCATTGTTTTTGCAATGATCTATTTACCCCTCTAATGTTTATTCCATAGTATTTTCTTCCTTCTGTTCACTTTGAGTTTGGTTTGCTCTCTTTTCTAGTTCATTCAACAATACTAAGGTTATTGATTTGAGACATTTATTCTTTTTCAACACATATTTGCTGCTATAAATTTCCCTTTGTGCACTTTTATAGTGTCATCCGAAAAGGATATGGTATGTTGTTGTTGGATTTGACTTACCTCCAAGATTATTCTAATTTCCCTAGAAATTTCTTCTTAGACCCATTGGTTATCTAAGTGTGTGGTGTTTGATATACACATATTTATAAATTTTCCAAAATTTCTTCTGATTTCATGTATAATGAATACTATTGTTGTTAAAGAATGGATTTTCATTGATTTAAATTCTTTTAGATGTACGGGGTCATATAGTTTGATATATAGTCTCTTAGTCAATTTTCCATATGACTTGAGAAAAATGTATATTCTGTTATTTTTGAACAGAGTGCTTTGTAAATATCTGTTAGATTTTGTTGAGTTCATAATGTTATTCAAGTCTTCTATTTCTTTGTTTATTTTCTGTTTGCTAACTACTATTCATTATTGAATGTGGGATATTGAAATCTCTAAATATTATCCTTAATTTTCTTATTTCTTGCTTCAACCAATTTAATTTTATATCATGTATTTTGGGGGAATTATCATTAGATATACATACATTTATATATGTTATAATTACTTTATTATTATTAGTGCCTTTCTTTGGTTCCAGAAATAATTCTGTTTTAAAATCTGTTTTTTTGTTTTTTTTGAGGCAGTCTTACTCTGTTGCCTTGAGTAGATATGCTGTGGCATCAGAGCTCATAGCAACCTCAAATTCTTGGGCTCAAGAGATCCTTTTGCCTCAATTTTTCTATTTTTATTAGAGGCAGGGTGTTGCTCTTGCTCATGCTGGTCTTCAATCTTGTTAGTTATTATTAGTTGTTGAGGTTTTCTATTTCTCTAATAATGGTAGGTTTCATATGTCTAGAAATTCATTTTTTATCCTAGGGTTTCCAAGTTTTGGTATATAGTTCTTCATAAAGAATTATAATGACTCTTTTTATATCTTTTTTTTTTTAATTTTTTGAGACAGAGTCTCAAGCTGTCACCCTATGTAGAGTGCTGTAGCATCATAGCTCACAGCAACCTCAAACTCTTGGCTCTAGTGATTCTCTTCAGATTTTCTATTTTTGGTAGAAATGAGGTCTCACTTTTGCTCAGGCTGGTCTCAGATTCGTGAGCTCAAGCATCCCCCTCAGACTCCCAGAGTGCTGGGATTATAGGCATGAGCCACCACACCCAGACCAATTATTTTTAATTCTGAGATCACAGTTCTTATGCCTCCCTGTTTGTTTCTGATTTTCTTTGTTTGTTTGTTTTAGGGTTTCTGTCTTTTTTTCTTAGTCTGGTCAAAATCTGTTGATTTTGTTTATCTTTTAAAAAAAAATTAACCTTTCATGTTGTTGATTTTCTGTGTGCTTGGTATCAGGTAGGATGAGGGGAGGGGTGTTCTGTATGTGGAGGTTCGATTCTCCTACTATCTGCTTGGAGTCTTTCTGCTTCTCTGTTGCCCCAGAAAATGTCTTATCCTCATATTTGAGCTTTGAGTTGTTGCTGTTGAAAATCTTGACACTGTTATTTGTTATTGGGTCTTTTGGAGAGGGAGAAAGAAGCCAAATCGCCTCTATGCCACTGTTTTGAAATTTGAAGTCCTTTAATATCCTAGTCATTTTTTTAAAATCCATTTTTAAATATCTTGGACAATGATAATTTTATGGTAGTAGTTTGTCCAGTTTATTTATTCTATTTACTGACAAAGTGATCTTTATTTCTGTCATCTTATTTGTTTTCTATATGTGTTAAGTGTTATTTTTCTTCTGTTTTTCCTTTAACTGCAATTTCTTTTGTTAAAGAAATGTTTTCTAGTAAACTGTTTATGTTTTTTTGTTGTGTCTTTATTAGATTTTTAAAATTTTTCCTTAAGGGTTTCCCTAGAAATTAGTTAATAATCAAAATAACGTATTTCAGATAAATACTAACAAATTTTTGGTCTACAGAAACTTTCCTCAATTTCCTTCTCCGTCCTTTTTTGTATATTCATTACAAAGATTACATTTTAATATATTATGAACCCCTCAACATTCTTTCTTAGAAGAAAAACTCTGTGACATCCAGGCTGGAGTACAGTGACTAGATCATATCTCACTATAGCCTCCAGCACCTGGGCTGAAGTGACCCTCCCTCTCAGTACATTTCCATGTAGCTAGGACTACACATGCATGCTAACTTGTCTGGCTAAATTTTCAAAATTATTTTTGGAGAGACAAGGTCTTGCTCAATTATCTAGGTTCATCTTAAACTTCTGGCCTTAAGAGATGTTCCTCCCTTAACTTCAAAAAGTCCTGACATTACATGTCTGAGCTACCTTGCTTGGCCAATACTTTTTTTCAAGTGTTTCTTTTTTATTATTAAGTCATTTGTACATAGATCATGAATACCTTTATGCCATTATGGGATTCAGTGTGTTGATTATTTATACAAATTAAGGTGCTTACACCCCACTAATTAACATAGCCTTCATCTTATTTACCCAATTACAGTGTTAAGACATTTGTGTTCTACACCTGATAGATCCAACTCATACTTGCAATATGCTCCATAGGTGTGGTCCCCCTATTAATCCTCCCTCTATTGATGCACCCGCCTCCCTTTCCCTCCTCTTCCCCTTCCCTTCTTCATCCTGGGCTATAGTTGTGAATCATCTTTCATATGAAAGTGTAAGTGATTATAAATTGGTTTCATAGTAGTACTGAGTACATTGGATAGTTTTTTCCATTCCTGAGATACTTTACTAAGAAGAATATTTTCCAGCTCCATCCATGTAAACATAAAAGAGATAAAGTCTCCATTTTTTAATGCTGCATAGTATTCCATGGTATACATATACCATAATTTATTAATCCATTCATGGGTCAATGGGCACTTGGGCTACTTCCAAGACTTGGCAATTATAAATTGAGCTGCAATGAACAATCTGGTGCAAATATCTTTGTTGCCAAATGATTTTTGGTTTTTTTGGGTTTTTTGATATATACCTAGAAGAAAAATTGCAGGATCAAACGGCAGGTCTACGTTTAGATCCCTGAGTGTTCTTCAAACTTCCTTCCAAAAGGAACATACTAGCTTGCATTCTCACCAGCAGTGCAGAAGTGTTCCCTTTTCTCCACATCCATACCAACATCTGTAGTTTGGGGATTTTTTTGAGTTTGATAAGTGACAACATGTGTTAAAACTAAAAATACAGTCCAAACATGGTGGCTCATTCCTATAATCCTAGCACATTGGGAGCCCAAGGTCTAAGGATCAGTTGAGGTTAGGAGTTCAAGACTAGCTTTAGTCTTCTACTAAAAATAAAAAATTAGCCAGGTTTGGTGGTGTACTTGTATAGTTCCAAGTACTTAGGAGGCTGAGGCAGGAGGATTGCTTGACCCCAGGAGTTTCAGGTTGTTGTGAACTAGGCTGAGGACATGTCAACCCAGATGACAGTGTAAAACTCTGCATCCAATAATAGTAATAATAATAATGGCAGATACACACATTGTCTGTTTAACTATCTGATAGGCAGATCAGTTGTGAAAATTCAGTTTTTGTTTTTCTGTGACTTAATGTTTCTTTTTTTTGCTGAAATGTCTTTGGAAAATGTAATGTTAATATTTAAGTGCAAAACATAGACTATTTTTCAGAATAGGTTAAGAGTTACAGAAAATTTAAAAGGTTAATGCAGAATTCCCATATGAAACCTCACCCATTTTTCCCTATTATTAATATTTTACATTAGTATGTTACAATTTCTCCAATTACATAACCAATACTGAAACATTATCATCAACTAAATTCCTTAGTTCTTCAAATGTTCTTAGTTTATAACTAGGGTCTTTTTGTATTCCAAGATTCCATTAGTGATACCACCTTATACTTACTTGTCCTGTCTCCTTTGGACCCTCTTGTCTCTGATAACATCTAAGAACATATTTCTTTTAAACTCTTTATAGTATTGAAGAGTCAGGTATTTTGTTGTTGTTGTTTTGCTTTGTTTTTGAGACAGTCGTACTCTTGTTGCCCTGAAGCTGACTGCTGTGGAGTCAGCATAGAGCACAGCAACCTCAAACTCCTGGCCTCAAGCAATCCTCAGCTTCCCAAGTAGATGGGACTACAGGCACCAGCCACAATTCCAAGCTAATTTTTTTCAATTTTAGCAGAGGTAGGGTCTCATTTTTGCTCAGGCTGATCTCAAACTCTTGAGTTCAAGTAACCCACACAACTTGGCCTCCCAGATTACATGCGTGAGTCCCTGCACCTGGCTAAGTCAAGTATTGTGTGTGTATGATTATCTCTATTGGAATTTGTTGGATTTCTTTCATGATTAAACTGGTGTTATAGGTTCTGGGCGAAAAGAGTACAGAATGATAATGTCTTTTTATAATGTCATTTCATATCACATTGTAACAGGTGATATCATCACATTCTACAGTTCCAACCTTATTCCTCACTGTTAATATTGATCTTGGTCTTTTAACTAAGATAGTGTTTGTCAGATTTTTCTACTTAGAAAGGAAATTACTATATCAAATCCACACCTAAAAGATTTCCCCACCTCATGACAGAGTATCTATATGAATTATTTGAAATTTTCCTGCAGGGAAGATCTTCTCTCCATTTATTTATCCAATCAATTATTTATGTAAATATTAATTAAGAAATATTTATTTTTGCTTTCAATTACACTAATATTACATCATTTATTTTGTTGTTGAAATTGTTCTATCTTTTGTCATTGGGGGCTCTTTTAGTCACTTCAGAGTCCCTTGGGCATATACCCATCAATTTAAATTTTAGGGTGGTTGGTTGGTTTGTTTTGAACCCTGCCTTACTTTATGACACTATAATGTGCTCTAGGTTTTTCTTTCTTATTTTGGTTTGGTTTGTTCTCTTTCATGCTCCAAGCAGCTCATATTAGAAGCTGGTATTACAAATAAAGATCTGGTTGCTTGGAGTGCTCTGTGTTAATGAGGTAATTTATCCTTCTTTTTAAAAAAATAGACTACTTTTCTTAGAGGAGCTTTAGATTTCTAGCAAAATTGAGTGTAAAGCACAGAGGATTTCCACTCACATCCTTCTCTCTCACAAGTCCAACCTCCCTCACTATCAACCTCTCAGTGTCTTATAAACGAGTGATCCCTTTACTACAATTGATGAGCCTATATTGACACATAGTCACTCCCAAACCATAGTTTACATCAGGAATCACTCTTGGTGTTGTACATTTTATAGGTTTGGACAAATGTTTAATGACATGTATCTCCCGTTTAGTACCATATACAATAATTTCACTGTTCACTGGATACCGTGTGCTCTTTTTAATCATTCCTTGCTTTCCCCAAATCCTCATGAAACAGTGAAATTTTTCCAAACTCTATAGTTTTGCTTCTCCAGAATGTCATATAGATTAAATATCATATTATATACTCTTTCCAAATTTTCTTCTTTTACTTAATTATGTGCATTTTAGACTCCTATATTTTTGTGAATTAATAGCATTAACTAACATTCCATTGTGTGTATGTACCCCAGTATATTTGTCCATTAACCTATTGAAGGACATCTTGGTTGCTTCCAAGTTTAAACAATTATAAAAAATGTTGCTATAAACATCTGTGTTCACTTTCTGTGTGGACATAAGTTTTTAAGGCCTTTGTTTAATACCGAAGAGTGTAATTTCTGGATAATGAGAAATAGTATGTTCAGTTTTGTAAGAAACTGCCAAACGTTCATTCAAAATGGCTGTAATATTTGCATTTCTGCCAGCTAATGAACAAGAATTCCTATTGCTCTACATTCTCACAACGTTTGGTGTTTTCAGTGATTTGGATTTTGGACATTCAAATAGGTGTATAGTGGTATTTTAACTTGCAATTCCCTAATAAATTATGTTGAGCATCTTTTTGTATGTTTTTTGCTATTTGTGTATCTTATTTGGTTTCAATTTCTTAGTATGCTCTAAAATTTCAAGGGAGTGATGTGTTAACAAAATTAAAGTATCAATAAAGGATAGTAATTATAAAAAAGAACTAAACAGAATTTTTGAAGCAAAAGAATACAAAAATTGAATTGAAAAATAATAATGGGGTTTCAAAAGCACACTTGAACTAGCAGCCAAAGAGTTAGTAAACTCAAATGCAGACCATTTGAAATTATCAAGTTAGAGGAA
>NW_003852401.1:5326160-5384649 GCF_000181295.1 Otolemur garnettii
AGAGAGAGAGAGGTGAGACAGATTATTTGAAGAAATAATGATTGAAAGATTCCCACATCTTAGGAAAGAAATTGATGGCCAAGTTCTACCTCAAAAATAAACAAGAAAATAAATGAACTTCCTACATAAACAAAATCTGAGAGGGTTCATTACCACCAGATTTTCCTTAAGAGAAGGGTTAAAAGGAGTCCTTTCAGTTAAAATAAAAAGATGCTAGATAGTTACACAAGCGCATATGAAAATATAAAGCGATCTAGTAAAGTCAAATCTTAGACAAATGTGGAACACTATAATTTTGTAATGGTGGGAGGCAAATCACTTTAAGTTTATTGTAGAATAAAGTTTATCTAGTTTAAGAGATAAACTAGGCATAGTGTCTCATGCCTATAATCCAGGCATTTTGGAAGACTGAACCAAAAGAATAACTTGAGGCTAGAAGTTTGAGACTAGCCTACCCACACAATCCCATCTCTACCAAAACAAACAAACAAACAAACAAATATATATATATATATATATATATATTAGCTAGGTGTGATGATATGGGCCTGTAATCCTATTTATTTGAGAAGTTAGGGCAAGAGGGTCATTTGAGCATAAGAGTTCAAGGTTACATAGAGCTATGATTGAACCCCTACACGTCACACTTCAGCCTAAGCAACAGAATGAGGCCCTGTATTTAAAAAAAAAAGAAAGAAAGAAAAGAATTTAAGGATAAGGGGATGAAATCACTGTGCTAGTGAATATAAAATATGGAAAAATTATAATTTTTGACATTGATAAAATAATGTCCAAGGGAGACGAAAGGGATAGTGATTTTTATGAAATTGAAGTTAAGCTGTTATCAGTTTAAGTAAGAGATTGTTACAACTTGCTTATTTTGAAGAACATAGCCCCAAGAAGAAAAATGAAGCAAAGCCCATTACTGCAAAATCAATAAAACACAAATGTAAGAAGAAAAAAATAAATAAAATCACTAATTTAAACAGAAAAAAATCAACAAAATGATAAATAGCCTTTCTCCATTAGTAATACTCTTAAATATAAATGGATTAAATTCCCTAGTAAAAATGAATAAAGTAAAAAATAGATAAAAAACAGAATCCAATGATATATACATTCTATAAAAAACTCCCTACACCTTTAAAGACACATATACATTAAAGTGAGAGGATAGAAACAGACATTCTAGGCAAAAGGTAAAAAAATTGATTAAGAGTGGCTCTACTAATACCAAAAAACTTACTTTAAAACTCTGTCACAAGAAACAAAGAACTTTATATTATATTAATAAAAAGTAAATTTATAAAGAAGATATAATAATTATAAATATGTTTGCAAATTGTAACAGAATACTCAATTATAAACATTGTCAGCATCAAAGGGAGCAGCAAGTATTAGCATAATGACAGTAGGGGACTTCAATAATGGATAGTTCAAGGAGGCAGAGAAGATCAATAAGAAAACAGAGAACTTGAACAATAGTATAGACCATTTAGACATAAGATACATACTGAATCCTTAAGCCAACAATGGCAGAATACAGAAAATTCTCAGATACACACAGAACATTCTCTAGAATGTTATGTTGGATGATAAAACAAGCATTAGTGAATTGAAGTATATTGAAATTATACCACTATCTTCTGATCTCAATGGAATAAAATTAGAAGTCAATGTCAAAGAAAAACTGAAAAATTTAAAAAATATGTCAGAAAGATAATCTAGAATAATTAATGGATCTAGGAGGAAATCATAAGAGGAATTAGAATTTATCTTCAGACAAATAAAAATGAAAATACAACATACAAAATCTATAAAATATAGCAAAACAGTAGTAAGAGAAGCAGTTTTAGTGGTAAATGTCCAGATTAAAAAAGATTTCAAGATAGTAATCTAACTTTACACCTCAAGAAACTAGAAACAAAAACAAACCAAACCCAAATTTAGCATGATGAAGGAAATATTAAAGGTTACAATAGAAATAAACAAATAAAGAACACAAAGAGAGAAAAAAAATTCCAGAAGTTAATTATAGAAAAAAATTTTACCACTATTAACAAATTCTTAGCTACACCAATTACGTAAAAAGAGAAAAGACTCAATTAACCAAAATCAGAAACAAGAGATATTACAACTGGTGCCTTAGAAATAATAATGACTTATGGAGAACTACTACGAACAAGCACACACCAAGAAACTGAGTAAACTCAAGAAAATGTAGAAATATCTAGAAATGTGCAAACCAACAAGACTGAATTATGAAAATTAAAAAAAAAAACCATACCTATAACTAGTAGGGGAATGAAACAGCAATCAAACCTCTTAAAGAAAATCCCAGGACTAGACAGCTTCACTGAAGAATTATGCCACATGTTTGAAGAACAATTAGTGCCTATTCTCAAACTCTTCTAAAAAACTTAAAAGGTAAGAATACTTACAAACTCATTTTATGAGGCAATGTTACTCTAATCCCCAAGTCAGACAAAAATATTAGAAGAAAAGAAAACTGGACAACAGTACCTCTGAGGTATATTGATGTGTAAACACTCTCTAAAATGCTAGCAAATAAAATTCAACAACACCTTGAAAGGGTTACACACCATGACCATATGGAATTTATTTTAGAATGAAAGGATTGTTTCAACATATAAAGATCAATCGATATAACATATCACATTAATGAAGAACAAAACCACATCATCACCTCGATTGCAGAAAAGAAATGAAAATAAACTTCAGCATGTATTCACTATGAAAATACTCAATAAAGCAGAAAGAGAAGTGAATAACAGATCCATGAGCATGATATGTTTTTCCATTTGTTTATACCCTCTGTGATTTCTTTCATCAGTTTTTTATAGTTTTCCTCACAGAGATCATTCAGCTCCTTGGTTAAATATATTCCAAATTATTTTATTCTCTTTGTAGCTATAGTGAATGGTATTGAGTCTTTTTTTTTTTTTTTTTACATAGTAGTAGTATGGATGGATGACTTATTTTTTTTATTGAATCATAGCAGTGTACATTAAAACTTTCATGGGGTACATTGTGCTATTTTTATATATAATTTGAAATATTTTCATCAAACTGATTAACATAGCCTTCATGTCATTTTCTGTTATTGTGTTAAGACATTTATATTCTTCATTTAGAAAGATTCAGATGTACCCTTATAAGATGAACCATAGGTGTGATCCCATCAATCACCCTCCCTCCACCCATCCTCCCCCCTCCCCTCCCCTCCCTCTCCCCTTTCCCCAGATACTTGGACTATAATTGGGTTATAGCTTTCCTATGAAAGCTATAAATTAGTTTCATAGTAGGGCTGAATACATTGGATACCTTTTCTTCCATTCTTGAGATACTTTGCTAAGAGACTATGTTCCGGCTCCATCCATGTAAACATGAAAGAGGTAAAGTCTCCATCTTCTTTAGGGCTGCATAGTATTCCATGGTGTACACATACCACCATTTATTGATCCATTCATGGGTCGATGGGCACTTGGGCTTCCTCCATGACCTTAGACAGTTGCATGGCCTACAGATATATGAAAAAATGCTCATCATACTTAATCATCAGAAAAATACAAATTAAAACTACTTTGAGATACCATCTAACACCAGTAAGATTAGCCCATATCACAAAATCCCAGAATCACAGATGCTGGCGTAGTTGTGGAGACAAGGAAACACTTCTACACTGTTGGTGGGATTGCAAACTAGTATGTTCCTTTTGGAAAGACATCTGGAGAACACTTGGAGAACTAAAAATAGACTTGCCATTTGATCCTATAATTCCTCTACTGGGTAAATAACCAGAAGACCAAAAAGTACACTACAACAAAGATATTTGTACCAGAATGTTTACTGCAGCCCAATTCATAATTGCGAGGTCATGGGTATTGAATCTTTGATCTGACTCTTAGCTTGACTGTTATTGGTGTATAGAAATGCTACTGATTTATGTATGTTTATTTTATAACCTCAGATTTTAATTTCTTTATCAATTCCAGTAATCCTTTGCTGAAGTTTTTGTGTTTTCTAGATAAAATATATCATTAGCAAAAAGCAATAGTTTGACCTACTTTTTTCTGATCAGGATACACTTTATTTCTTTTGCCCAATTCCTCTCACCAAGACTTCTGGCACTAGGTTGAATAGAAGTGATGACAGTGAGCACTGTTGTTTTGTTCCAGTTCTTAGGGTAAAGGTTTCAACTTTTCTTCATTCAGCACGATGCTGGCTATGGGATTGTCATATATGGCTTTTATACTTTTGAGATATGTTTAATCTCTGCCCAATTTTTTGAGGGTTTTCTATCATCAAAGGTGCTGGATTTTGTTCACTTCTTTTTCTGCATCTATTGATATTACTATATGGTTTTTGCTTTGGTTTATGTGTGAAACACACTTACTGATTTATGCATATTGAACAATTCTTGAATCCCTGGAATAAAGTCCTAATTAGTCAAAGCGAATTATTTTTAATGTGCTGTTTACTACTATTTTTACTAATTCAGTTTACTAGTATTTTTTGAGGCTTTTATCATCTAAATTCATAAGGAGTAGTGGCCTGTAGTCTTATTTTTTATTGTATTTTTTGCTGGCTTTAATATCAAGGTGACACTGGCTTCATAGAATGAGTTAGGGAGATTCCTTCCTTCTCTATGTTATGGAATAATTTATATATTATGGGTACCAATACTTCTTTGAAGGTCTGATAGAATTTAGGTATGTAACCATCTGGTATAGGACTTTATTTTGATTGGGAAGATTTTTAATTAATTACTGCTTCAGTACTACTACAAATTATTGTTCTGTTCAAGAGTTCTGTTTCTTTTTTAATGAGTCTCAGAAGGTTGTGTGTTTTCAGAAATTGTTCCATTTTTCCTATGATGTCTAGGGCATGGGCACAGAGATTTTCATAGTACTCATGGGTGATGTCTTATATTTCTGTAGTATCAGTTGTAACATCTTTTTCATTTTTTTTTATTAAATCATAGCTGTGTACATTAATGCAGTCATGGGGTACAATGTGCTGGTTTTATATACAATTTGAAATATTTTCATCAAACTGGTTAACATAGTCTTCATGGCATTTTCTTAGTAATTGTGTTAAGTCATTTATATTCTACATTGAGTAAGTTTCACATGTACCCTTGTAAGATGCACTGTAGGTGTGGTCCCACCAATTCCTCTCCCTCTACCAATCTTCTCTCCTCCCCTCCCTTTCCCCTTTCCCCTTTCCCCTTTCCCCTTTCCCCATATTCTTGGGTTATAATTGGGTTATAGCTTTCATATGAAAGCTATAAATTAGTTTCATAGTAGGGCCGAATACATTGGATACTTGTTCTTCCATTCTTGAGATACTTTGCTAAGAAGAATATGTTCTAGCTCCATCCATGTAAACAGGTAAGAGGTAAAGTCTCCATCTTTCTTTAAGGCTGCCTAATATTTCATGGTGTACATATACCACAATTTATTGATCCATTTGTGGGTCTACGGGCACTTGGGCTTCTTCCATGACTTAGCAATTATGAATTGGACGGCAATAAACATTCTGGTACAAATATCTTTAGACCTGCCATTTGATCCTACAGTTCCTCTACTAGGTATATAACCAGAAGGCCAAAAATCTTTTTCATTTCTGATTCAGCTAATTTAGGTCCTTTCTCTTCTACTCTTGGTTAATCTAATAAGAGGCTGGTCAATTTTATTTTTCTAAAAAGCAACTTTTTGTTTCATTGGTCCTTTTTTAATTATTTGTCTCTATTTTCTTCAGTGTAAATATAGAGACATAGAACAAAGGAACAGAACAGAGAAACCAGATATAAACCATGTAACTACAGCCAACTGATTTTTGACAAAGCAGACAGCAAGACACACTGGGGGATAAAAGTCCCTATTCAATAAGTAGTGATGGGACAATCAGATAGTAACTTGCAGAAAAAACGGGACCCCTATATCTCATCACTCACAAAAATGAACTCAAGGTGGATAAAAGACTTAAATCTAAGGCATGAAACCGTAAGACATCTAGAAGAAAATGTAGGAAGAACTCTTTTATTATTGGGCTAGCAAAAGAATTTATGACTAAGATTTTAATGGTAAACATGATAACAAAAATAAATAAATAAATCAGATTCCATTAAACTAAGAAATTTCCACATAGCTGAGAAAATAATCAATGGTATAAATAGGTAACCCACTGCATGGTCTAACTATACATCCATAAAAGGGCTAATATCCAGAATATACAAAGAACTCAAGCAAATTAGCAAGGAAAAAAAACTATTAAAAAATTAGCAAAAGATCAGAAGTTGTTATTTTTTTGTTGTTGTTTGTTTGTTTGTTTTGCAGTTTTTTTGGCCAGGGCAGGGTTTGAATCTGCCACCTCTGGCATATGGGTCCACTGACCTACTTCTTTGAGCTACAGGTGCCGCCCCAGAAGCTTTTCAAAAGAAGATAGACTGATGGCAAATAAACACATTAAAAAAAAAAAAAAACAACAACACCCAACATCATTAATCATCAGGGAAATAGAAATTAAAACCACAGTGAAATATAACCTTATTCCTGTGATAATGGCTTTTATTAAAAAGTCCCAAAACAATAGATGCTGGCATGGATGCAGAGAGAAAGGAATGATTATACACTGTTGGTTGAATGCAAATTAGTACAATATCTATGGAAAATATTACAGGAACTCCTCAATGATCTAAGAGTAGACCTACCATTCAATCCAGCAGTCCCAGTCTTGGGTATCTGCTCAACTTGAACTCAAATGCTTATTGTGGCACAATTTGCAATGGCAAAGATATGGAATCAACCCAAGTATCTATCAGTTTATGAGTAGATTAACAAAATGTGGTATACATTTTGTATACACATAGACATGTATATATACACATATATACCCAGAGTACTACTCAGCCATAAAAATGATTAATTCTTTTTGTAACAATTTGGATGCAACTGAAGACTGTTATTCTAAGTGAAGTATTTCAATAGAAAAACAAACACCACATGTACCAGTGATTAAATTGGAACTAACAGATGAGCATATGCATGCACAGAGAGAAGTAAAACTTTGTGGAATTTAACAAGCAATGGCACAGAGTGGGAATGTGAAAATCTACCTAACAGGTACAGTGAACTCCCTTTGGGTGATGGGCATATGTATAGCCATGACTCAAACTTTACAAAAGTGACCATGTAGCCGAAACCACTTTTAGCACCTTAATATTGTGAAATAAAAATAATTACTTCAGCATAATAAATGTTGTACATGAACACATACAGCTAATATTGTTTTGAATGTTGAGAAAGTGAAAATTTTCACTCTAGGAACACGAATGCTTTCTATCACCATTTAACATACGACTGCAATCCTAGCCTGAACAATTTAGGCAAGAGTAAGAAATAAAATATACAAAAGAAAGAAATAACATTCTCTGTTTATGGATGACAAGATCTTATATATAGAAAACCATAAGATTATATACACATATATAAAACAAAACCTTTTAGAGCTAATAAATTTAGCAAAAGTTGCATCATATAAAATCAATATAGAAGTCAGTTGCATTTTTATACACTAACAATGAACATTAGTAGAGTAAAAATTAAGAAAAATCCTTTTTATAGTACCACCAAAAATAATAAAATACTTAGAAATAAATTAACTGAAGATAAAAAGTCTTGTAAACTGAAAACTATATAACATTTTAAAAATAATTTCAAGTAGATGCAAATAAATGGAAAGACATCCTCCTGTTTATGGAATAGAGGACTTAGTATTCTTTTTTCTTTTTCAATTTTTAGAGACAGAGTCTCACTTTATGGCTCTTGGTAGAGTGCCATGGTGTTACAGCTCACAGCAACCTCCAACTCCTGGGCTTAGGCGATTCTCTTGCCTCAGCCTCCCCAGTAGCTGGAATTGCAGGCTCCCACCACAATACCTGGCTATTTTTTGCTGCAGTTTGGCCAGGGCTGGGTTCAAACCTGCCACCCTTGGTATATGGGGCCAGCGCCCTACCCATTGAGTCACAGGCACAGCCCAGACTTAATGTTCTTAAAAATGTTTTTGTATACCCAAGGTTATATACAAATTCCAATAAATCACTATTAAAATCCCAATGGTATTCTTATAGACATAGAAAAAGCCATTTCAAATTCATTTGGAATCTCAAATGACCTCAAATAACCAGAAAAGTTTTGTGGGAAGGGAACTAAAAGTCTTACACTTCCTGATTTCAAAACTGACCGCAAAGTTAAAGTAATCAAAACAGTATTGTATTGATGTAAAAACAGACACATAGACCAATGAAACAGAAGGTAAAGCCCAGAAATAAACTCAAACATATGTGGCCAAATGACCTTTGACTAATGTGCTAAGGATAAACAATGGGAAAGAGATATGTCTCTTTAATAAATTGTTCTGGGAAAACTGAATATCCACATGCAAATAATTAAGTTAGACCTTTAGCTTACACATGTAATTGACTAAAACTGGATTAAACATGTAAATATAAAAAATGAAATCATAAAATACTTAAAAGTAAACAGAGAAAGTGTCTCATGACATTGGCTTTGGAAATGATTTCTTGAATGTGACACCAATAAAAGTATAGGAAATAGAAGTAAAAATAAGTGAGTAGGACTACATCAAACTAAAAGTAAGATTCTGTACAAAGAGAAAAAAACAATCAAAAGAGTGACAAGACAACCTATAGAATGGGAGAAAATGTTTGAAAATTATCTGTTTGATGAGCTAACACAGCCAAAATATATAAAGAACTCTTACAAGTCAACAACATAGTCATCCTATTAAAAAAACGGCCAAAGTAGTTTAATAGACTACTATTCATCAATTGAATTTCTTTGGGAAATTAAAGAAAATAAATATTGGATTATTTTCTCAAAATACAAGAATGGTCTCTTTTTTGCATACCTATTTTCTGCAATTAAAGAAATATTAATGTAAAAATAGCAAAAGTAACAAAAAAAATGAGAATGGTAGAATTCCAAAGAATGTCAATTTAAAGGTCAGGCAGTATAATAATGATAATTTAAATATACATATGTCATTATACTACTCTGTGTACTTAATACCTAAAACTTGAATTTTGTTACATTTAAATAACTCAAATACATTCCATGCAGAATGAAATAATGAATATTTAACAAATTCTATTGTTTTCATTTTTATCTTATTTGACTTATTTTTTTTTTGAGTTGAGTTTTTCAATAACTAGCATTAGAAATTAAGATGTAAGTGTGTGTAGTTTTTCTTCAAAATAACAAAGTTAAATTTTTTTAGTGACTTTTACACTTAGTGAAAAGAGGCAATTAAAACACTATGTTTTCCTGAACTGTCAAATACGCTTAATAGAATGCACTGTGTTATACTAGCGTATCTTGTAAATTTTTTGATATTAAATAATCTTAATTTATGATTTCTTTTGATTTTTAAAGTGGAGTGGATTCAGTTCAGTCAATTATTCACTTAGAATTATTTTAAATAGCTGGTGCCTTTTGCAACGTGTAAAGTAACATTTTTAGGACTACATAAGAGGAATAAAAGGTGAGAGAATTTCGGTGAGAGGCAAAGTGGAAAGAAAACATTAAAGAGAATTGTGTTCTCCCTTACGTTTCTTTATTGTATGAAATAAATATTTGAGCCACTAGTACATATGAGTAGGTCTTTTTCTTTTTAATTTTTAGTGAAGGAATTGAAGGAGAAGAGCTACTTGCTATCTATGACATCATATTTTCTCCAAGGTAAACTTGCTTCATAAATTTTTGCAATGCTGACAGGAGAGATGGTAACATGCAGAAGTCAGCCTCCTTCCTCCTTCCATATCTTGTTATCATTCCTTTCCTCTCCTCTCCTGTCCCACTCAGTTTCCTTCATTCAACGGAATTGGAGCTCAGACTTTTGGTACCATTTTCCGTTTCTGGATGGAATGACTAGTAGTTAACAACTTCTGGATTGGGGGGGATTAAGATAATGGTAATGGTTGTACTTAAATATATCAGGAAAATATCAGATTTATAGTAATCATAACCACTAACAAGGCTAGCAGGGTAAACTCTAAAATTAACTGCATTATTAATGACTTACTAAGACTTCTGAACATTTCTATAATTTAGTACAATAATAATTATGCACTTAGATAAATTTATTATGTAAATTTTACATTTAAAAAGTTATAAGTTTCATAAGCCTATTGCCAATTTTTAGATTTCTTGACGCCTGTGTAATGTTCGTTATTTACGACTATTATTAGTGGAGAAGTAGCATTATTGTTGTCATTATTATGCATTATTATTAACATCTGTCTCCCCCCAGGCTCCACCTGGCTCTGTTGTTGTGTTCTTCCTTAGAATACATCTAAATACTAGACTAGAGCGAGACCGGGGTCATTTGTTACAGTTCTTTAGTACTAGCATTTTATATTCCTTTCTTTACTCTTTCAGCATCTGTTGACGGTAAGTTCCTGCCTGTGTGACTGGACTTTATAACCATCACTTTGTTTTCTTCTATGTATATCCTTTTGTTCTTCTTTGTCTAACAGACTTCTTTGGTTTGCTGCTTTTATCTTAGCCTTGATGATGAGATAGGCGTTGATTTTTGGCTTCCCTACCTACTTCTGATTCAAGTTTTTCCAGGAATTAAATCTTCCCTAGTTCTCAAGATTCCTCAACTCTTCTTGTCTCAGAAGTTTACTCGCAATCACCACTAATAAAATGCATGTCATTAAGTGCCTACTGTATACTCGTTAGTGAGATAAATGGCAGATACGTAAAATCACCATCCACAGTATTCTGCTGCCCCCCTATGCATGATAGACACACTAATTCGAGAGAGCCATTTGCTAACAGATTTCATCATTTCACTAGCTGCCAAATGTCTTATGTTTCTACCTACCAACAAACCAGTTTTTCTTTACTATATGCTAGAGATAATTGTCTTCATTGTCAATCACTCTATCATGAATCACTAAATATATGGTATTGTTATTACTATAATTATTGCTATTGTATGTCATTTCTCAATGCAGAGGGTAATTCTGAAGAAGGAATATTTTGAAAAGAATGGTACTGACACTTTCACTAAAAGGAAATGAATTATGCTAAATGTGAGTCAGAAATTTTGAGTCACAAAAAAGGGAGCAAATTGTGTGTATCTTGTTAGAATTTTTCCTGTGGTAATTATAGTATCATTTTTTCCCTGGATGCCTTAGAATCATAAGATTCATAAGATATACTTTTTAGAACTCCTTGCATATTTTATCATTTCCCTGTTGGTATTCTTGTACATATGGGCAGCAGATAAATTGAAAATATCAGGGTAGATGGCAGGCAGTCATACATAAAACTCGATCCAGCCCCTTAAATTTTCACTCAAGCTCTGAGTCTACTCAGAGTCACCACATCTGGGAAAAAATTCCTCTGACAACATAATATTTTGCCGTTTGACAAGGTACACCCTCTCTAGGAACAAAGTCTTCAATTAGGACCCTTAACTTGATAATATGAAGGTGACAGCAAGAATAAGAGAGTGAGAGAATTGAAAGAAAGAGAGAGAAAAAAAATACATTAACTTCTAGGTGTTTTTAGGAACATTTTATGGCTCACCCGGTACTAATTATAATATGATTTTGAATGTGTTAAGTTAACATTTCATGAAGTCCTTTTCATATGCCAGCCTTAGCAGGTCTTATTTTTGCTTCCTGCATATTTTCAGGCAGTGAGATAAGTAGTTCATATTGCTTCTTTTTCCTTTTATAACTTTTTAAATATGTGTGCACTCAAACATTATTTCCTCGCTGAATCTGTATCTCTCCCCTTCACTCGTTAAGCTCAGATATTTTAATTGTACCATTTCCAATATATTTAAAATACAAATAGCATATGAAATGTGTCAGTTTTCACATTGAATTTATAAATAAGTCTGGTCACAGTCAAATAATTTCACACATTGCCCAGCATAAACGTCAATTTAAAATATGAGGCTCATAAATAAAATGAAAACTGTTACCCGGCAGATCTAAAAACAGTGATAGTGTCAGAGTTAATTTTTGCACCAGCTCATGGTCTTCCTACACACCGCTCAGAATGTGAACCCCTAAATACCAAGAGTCCTGCCTGATAAATCTTACTATGCTACCTTCTTTGAAAAAAATTTTAATTGGGAAAGCATCATCATCTACCTGAATGGAATTTAAACTTGTGGAAAAGACGATAATTGTGTATTTGTAAAAGATGTCAAAATAACACGAGATGGCATATTTTTATAGAAAAATCAATAAGGCTGTTCTGATGTCTTCTAAAGTGCCCCTATAAATATGGAAGTACAACCACAGCATACTGACACTTCCTTGCAGCTTAACGGCAGCCTACTGACTCTCCCCAAGATTGAGAAGTAGTTTTGGTTAAGTCCCACTCTATGAACCAAACCACAGACACATGGGCATTCACTGCACAAAGTCTATGCAACACAAGAGGAGTGAAGACTGATACAGCATGTTTCACACACAAAGGGATCTACAGAGGAAGGACATAGTGTCAAGAGAAAACACTGTTCTCTGTCTCCTAAGCAAGATTAGATAAAAGTATGTTTTATCATCATCAAGGAGTTTGCATTACCTATGCAAGAACAAATGGAATAAATTTTAATATATCAGTAAGAAGTTGCTTGTGCCAACCCTTAGTGATGCCATATGATAATCATATCTATTATTTGTCTTAAAAATATTCTGTCATTTTTTTTATGTAATAAAAGCTTGATTATATAAATTACATCATTAGTATCTTTTCCACTTGTAATTTCCTCCAATGCTCTCTGTGGACGGGCTATTTAAGAAAAGTTATTTGGAAGTGTATGGATGTTTCTTTTTCAACTTCACAGATTAATTGCAGCTTCCTTAGTCTTTTTTGGTTATGCAGATTTCTGAGGCCACTCTGATGTTAGTGGCTGTGAGAAGAATGTTTCTGTTTTGTTGCTGTTTATGATAATAGTGGCATTTCTTCTCTTTTGTTGAGATACTTGTATATTTTTTTTCGAATTGTAGAATTTCACTAAAATATTTTTCTGAAAACTCAGAAATTATTAATTTTACCTAAAATGTTATAATCCCTTTCCACAGTAACCCACTAAGTTCTGATTACTTCTGTGATTCGATGTCTTCATACATAAATTAGCATCGATAAGATAGCAGCTATAAAACTCAAAGGTTTTTTTGGTGAGGATTAAATGAATTAATTCCTGCAAAGCATTTAGGATGATAAATAATTTAACTGTACTTCTAACTTTGTATTATCAGAGTGTTTCTGCTTCTTTCCACTGCTCTTTTAGCAATTCACTCTAAATGTATGGTGCATTTTAATGTCATCTACTAAGTGTTTGCAATATTTTTTCATTTATTGGAATTTCTATGTGTCGGATACTAGGCATGTTGCATACGTTTTATCAGCATTTTTTTCAATGGCCATGTCAAGTAGGTTCATAGTAAAATTTTTGCTTTACTTAGAAGGAAATTTTAAGCCATAGAGATATTAAAAAACTTGCCAAAGGCAAAATGAAACAGAGTTAAAACTCAAATCAAGATCTAGCTAACCTGGTAAGCTGGGCTGTAAGCTCTAAGTTTCTAGTTACCATCACAATATCTTCCTTTAGTGTGTACACACACACACACACACACACACACATACCTTGTGTCTTTGCTGTTTCACTGACCTAGATTTCTTCAGAATCGGTTTTACGTTTGAATGTTTCTACAGACAATCACATGTGTATTCCATAAATGTAAAAGCTCCATCTGTTTTATTTCATGGAAAGTCTTGTTTTTCTTTCCAGAGAACGGACGGTAGCTATTTTCTAAAATTTTCCTTTTCACCACTGTTGCTAAAAATATATCATGTATTTTGCTTCTGCATTTAATTTTTTTTTATTGCTATATTTGTTCATCATTAGTGCTAGATTTTGTCTCTCCTGCTCATTCGATCTTTCTTGGAAAATAGGCTCTCTGGGTCACTGCTCTATAGTTTGTTTATGACAGGATGAACTTTCAGTGCTAATGCTGGGTGAAAACAATAGGCCTCTGGGAGATATTTTTTAAAGTACAAGTTAAGGTTGATTCTAAAATTAATGGGGAAGGTTGAAGGTAGGCACAGAGTTACGATGATCCAGGCTCCCAACAATGACCCAAAGTGCACATCTAGTCAGGCGGACAGTGTTCATCAACACATTTTGCTTGGATTCGGGGCTGACGAGTAGGCTAGGGTTTCCAGAGCATTAAGTCCCTTTTATTTTTAGATACCTGCTTTTTTGATTCTTTTTTTTAAATTTCAAAATATTATGGGAGTACAGATGTTTTGGTTACGTGAATTGCTTTTGAGTCAAAATTATAAGCTGGCCCATCACTCAGACAGTGAGCACTGTACCTATCAGGTGTGTATTTCTTCTTCCTCTCCTGCCCACCCCCCCACCCCACAAGTTGGCTGATTTTCATTGAGTTTTACTAACAAATGTGCACATGGATGTTGACCAGATTCTTAATGTTTAATAGTTTTCATTCAAGACATAAGGTTAAAGCAGAATGTTCTTCTGGAATCACTGTGGTTAGGATCTGATAACTGTGCAGATTAATATTTGATTGATTTTATACTGTCAGTACTAAAAATGGTAGGCATTCTGAAGGCAGTGATGCTCAAAGTCTACATTTTAAAACCCTGGCCTTAAAAGTATTTGAGGAGGTGCTTCTACTGAATCAGAATTCTTTGAAATCAAGGTAAAAACTTTGAGACTTACCCTAAGTGATTCTATCGCATAGTGAAATCTGAGGAAAAATATGTTTAAAAATATAGAATATAGTCAATTATTTCCTTTCTAGAAATATTACATAATTCTAGAGATATTATAAGTTTTTCAGAGATTTATGAAATTGATAAAAAAAATTATAGAAATGCTACTCTTCTATTTTTCCAGGAAATCTTAACAAACACATTTTATAGTAAAATAGTTGTGAAATATAGTAGTATCTAAAGGTTATCTTGATCATGTACAGTGGGTCATGCCTGCAATCTTAGCACTTTTGGAAGTCAAGGTGGGAAGATCACTTGAGGTCAGGAGTTTGAGACCAGCTTTGCCAACACAGGGAAATTCCTTTTCCTTAAAAAGCTCTTAAAAATTAGCCAGACATAGTAGCACGTGCTTGTTGTACTAGACACTTGGGAAGTTGAGCACAAGGATCCCTTGAGGCCAGCCAGGACTTCGAGGCTGCAGTGAGATGTGATTACTCCACTGCATTTTATCCTGCGTGACAGAGCAAGAACCTTTCTCCCCAATTAAATAATAAAAATAATAATTAATTAAAAAACGGGTATCTATTTTGCAGTACTAATCATTTGTAGAAATAAACCAAATTTACTGACATCTCTCATAGGAATTCTCTTCTTGTAATGTTTCCTTCAGTCAGCCAAGTAGAGAAAACGGATATAGCTAAGAGTTATTAACCTTTGGCCATATTCATTTATCACTCAAACAATAAGAAGCAATTATGATCTTTACTGTAATAATAACTGAACTATTAGAATTTTAAGAGCATCTTCAAGCAAAAATGTAGTTATCTTGTATCTCTTAAACATTTTTAAAAGTATCTTTTTCTGATAAGTTATTTAAATAATAATGTTATAGAGTACATTTTCCAAATTTTGAAAGGTAGGTATTTTTATAGCTATGGTATTAACTAAAACTCTCACTGGAAACCAAACACTTTATTTCAACACTTCTTATTCTAGGAAATACACTTCTGTATGTGTGTGTGTTTATGTGTACGGACACATTATGTATAATGTAATGATATTATTGAGATAATTTATATGTCCTCAGAGAAATATGATATTGAAAAATCAAGCTAAATTTAATGTTTTTCGTTTCCTAATTTAAGCGTTAATTAAAGATGAAAATGTGACCCCCAAACTATGTTAATAATTAAAAAAAATTATGTATAGTTTTATATAATTTTTAAAATACACATTTTAAAATTGGTTGTTATATAAGAGAGCACAGTGTATTAAGAAAAGTATTTTGCTAGGAGTTAGCAACACGGGTCCTCGTCTCACTCTTTCACATGGGCAAGTGAAAATAGGCAAGTCACTTTATTTGTTCAAGTATAAAATTAAGAAACTTCAATTAGAAATTCTAATTATTAACTTCTAAGGCTCAAGAAATTTTAAAACTGAGGAGTTCATTATTCTAACTCTGGTTTCCAATTGTGAGAGGCAAGGTGGCTTTTTCTTTTATGTAGTTAGAAAAACACATTCTATGACAACGTAGAATAAGGGTATTAAATGTGCAAGGAATCTAATTCTGGAGTACTGTGGAGTATTCACTTCAACCTTGTAAAGCATTTTTGATAGTTCCCTTTACTACTATGTATTTACAGAGTTGTCTAATGTCTTGAATTGAAAAAAAAGTAAAAATACTCTTGCTGTATTTATCTATGTTATGATGTTGGACATTTATTATTATATAATACAGATTTGCTTTCATTGTTTTTTGTTTTTTTGGTAACATTTTTCTTTTCTTCTTCTTATTCTTTTATTTTGGATTAATGTGAGGGTACAATTAGGTTAGAATGTTTTCATTTGCTATGTGGTGTCCCTGTTGTAGTTGTGTCCTGCACCCAAGAGGTGTGCCATACACACTTCCTTTGTGCCCACTAAGCGGGAGCACATTAATCCCGTCCTTACTCCCCTCAACCCCTTCCTTCTTCCCTTTCCCTCCACCTCAAATTGAGCTTTTCTGTTGTATGGATGTGTATTAGTTCATCTACTGGGATCATATTAGTATTGAGTACATTGGCTACTTGCTTTTCCATTCTTACAAAACTTCACTAAGAAGCATGTGTTTCAACTTCAAAAGTGTATATTAAAAATTTCAAACATTCACAAAGAGAATTTTATGTTAAACATCCAAACGTGTGTGTACATATATGCATGCACACCCACTACTTCTATTCTACAGTTAATTTTTATAATATTTATTCTGTTATGTAGCTATGCACCTACTAACCATTCTATGCATGACTCTGTCATCCTGTCTTATAGCTATGATAAACATGTTAATGGGAAGACATTAATACACTCTCCCCCGAAATATTTTAGGATATTTTTATCTAGAGTTCAATGTTAGTTACAACCAGTGGTGTCTGCAATTGCCTTGGTGCCTAGATTGTGGGTTTTTGTGGAGGCAATGTATAGTTTTGCTCGTGTGTTTAGGGTTGCTAGGTGGGTCTAGGGTTGCTAAGCCCTAGAGAAGACGGTGCGTGCTTGGTGCTGCAGCTCTGCCAGCTCTGAGGGAAGCATTGCCAGGCGCAGCAGGCACAAGGAGGACGTGCTCTCAGTCCCCGAAGAGGCCCACATGTTACATAGTAACTCCATCATCAAAGGAGTTGAGGTCTCAGATGTTAGTGAGAGGCTGGTGCTGAGTTCCTGGGGGAACATGTCTGCTTACTATCTCAGTTATGGGGAGGACTTGCTCTTTTTTTGGACCTCTTGTTCCTTGGAATATCAGATGCCACATGGGCTTAGGTGCTGGAGTCAGGGCTGTACCAATGGTCTAGTTGGGATTGTGCTGTAGCAGCCTTCTGTTCAGGTGCATTTGGATGACAGTGGGGTCCTAGGGATGTGGAGATATGGGGGCTGTGGATCCCAGAGCACAAGGTACTCCAGCAGTGGCTGTGTTCCCACAATGGTACCATGCCATCACAGCTGTGATACTGAGTAGTGGGGAGCACTCGGCTTCTTTGGAGCAACACAGCTGTGTGGACTCCAGTCAGCTTCTTATACCAGGCTCAGAGTTTGCAAGGATTGGGGCTCTTCTGTAGCTCTTTTGAAGTGGTAATGGGGACTGCTGGGCATTTTCTGATTGCCTTTTCTCAGCCACAGGGAGTCCGTCTTGGCTCCAAGCTCACCCAGCCAGGTGTGTTGCTTCCCTCTCTATTCTGCCAATTCCAGTTGTCTATGTGACACAACTTGAAGACCATCTGTAATTCTTAAATAAATTATTTTGTTTTCTAATCTAGGAAGCATCAAGATTTTCAAATTTCCTTGAAGATATAGTTTAAAATTTTTAGATAGTTAAGAAAATTCACTCTGCCTAGAAGTCACTATCTTATAAGCATTATCATATGATTTCTGTTGGAAGTGTAGACTTTGGCTGTATGAATAAACGGAAGAACTAAATGACATAGGAACTTACTAAAGCATATTTAGAAATCATACATAGGAATCCCATGTCCATCATATGGTGTAGAATTGTGATTTTTTTAAGGAATATGCTGAGAGGTAGTTCTAAAATTTGATATCAAAATACCTTTAGACTTAAAAGTTATTGAGAATTATGTTTATGTTCACTATATCAATATTAATAAAGCCCATGTATTTAAAATATTTAGTTATTAATTTATTTAAAATAGGCTTGGCACCTATAGCTCAGTGGTTAGAGCACTAACTGCATACACTGGCCCAGGCCTGCTAAACAACAATGACAACTACAATAAAACAATAGCTGGGCAATGTGGCGGGCACCTACAGTTCCAGCCACTTGGGAAGCTGAGGCAGGGGAATCACTTACACCCAAGAGTTTGAAGTTGCTGTGAGCTGTGATGCAATAGCACTCTACCAAGTGTGACATAGTGAGACTCTCTCTCAAATAAAGAATTTTACTTAAAATAATAAATAAATTACATTTTACTATAAATAACATTTTTATAAAATGTAACTATATATTCCAAATAAAACCTAAGAGAAAAAGTACATTGTTTTACAGTTGTTAAAGATCTATAAAATATCTACCTTAATAGATCAGAGCTGAATTGTCATAGCTGTTTTTCTACATTCAATCTGTTGTGACGAATTATTTTCATGGAAGAATATTATGAATATCTAGCCTCAGAAGATACGTAGTTGGAAAAGTGAGAAGTATCTAATAACTTTTTTAGATCATTGAGACTATTCTTCTTTAATATTGTATTAAAATTCATTATAAATAGTTTCTTAATAGTTTTCTTATAATATGTAATCTAAAATAGTATCAATAAAGTTTTTGTGTTCTTAATATTCATAAAACGTGGAAATCCAATAAAAAATAGTGCCAGTATGATTATCAAACTAATTCTTATCTCATGAACTATCCAAAAGGATCTTGAGAACCACTATATAGAAAGTAAACTAATATATCTGAGTGATTGAGATGACAGAGTTCAATTTCAGAAAAAGTCCTTGACCCTCTGTGTATGTGCTATATGACCTAAAGAGGCTTCTGAAACCTCCTTCCTCTCTATAAAGGTTTTTATTATACTATCAATTTCAAAAGTTATAATAATATTTAAATAATGACACTGGATATAAAATGTTTGCCAGAGTGCTCACCTATTATAAATTCTCAGTAAATACTAGATATTTTGATATCAATGAATTTTTAATATGTGTCAGGAGTCAAAAATCAATAAATAATTTTAAATTAAATTAGAATATAAATCAAATAATCTGATTATATGATACATATATTTTTAAAAGTTTTCCAACTTCTTTGCTGAGAATGCTGATCTCCAGTGCACATTTGAGGGCAATAAAGGTGGCCGTAGGGTCCAGAGTGGAACTGAATTATAACAATAAAAAGACAGAGTCAGATAAAAATCTTAGCAGAAGCAAAACAAAGCAAAAATATGTTTACGCAATCACAAGAGGAAATAAACCAAAAGATTTTTTTTTTTAAGCACTCAACTAAGTTGATTGCAATGGAACTGAGTTGGACAGCTTTTGCCTTGTTTGACAAAAACATTTTTCTATCTCTTCATTACCACATGTGCTGAATAGTCCCATGTGATTAACAAAATCATCTTGAAACACCAGCATGTGTTGGCCACAGATGAAAAATTAAATGGCATCTTTAAATTCCCACCCTTCATTTCATTTAAGGGAGAGTGTTGGTGCACTTGGATTCCAGTTTGTCTAATCAGCCAGCACATTTCCCATCACATCTAACACCTGGCTGGCGCTCGTGTGCCAACTGTGCCCAGTGGAATGATATGTCTAGAAGTAATTATTTCTATCATCCACATAAGGATGGGATATGGAAATCATCACATGCTTACCTTTTACACATACTTCATTTTTCATTTTAAATGCCTACGTAGGTCGTCCAGTACAGACTCACCTAAGTCTCTGAAATAGAAATTTTGAAAAAAATTGAAATTTGAATGAGAAGTATCAGGTAATGACAGTACCCTCACCAGTTATCCAACCTTTTCAAATATACACCTATACTGATCTTTTAAGTTAATGAGGATCAAGGACAGATTTCTTCAAGTAGTCGTGGCTTTCCATAGTCTTTATGATTTGAAAGTGACATTTTTCTAAGTATAAAATATCCTAAGATAGGAAGCTATTCATGAAACTGCTCGTTATTAGATTTGATTTAATTTTGGAGTGTGGGTGCGTGTGTATGTATTCTCTCTCTATCGTTTCACATATACATTATAGAAAGATAATAGGTAAATAAGTAAATTGATATTATAATAATAAACTTAAACACTCCATGTTGACTTTACAGAGTTCAAATACCTTTCTTTCTCCTAAACCTTTAGTGTTATAAATAACAAATAAATCATCTCCTTTTCCAGGACCTTTGAGTATTTGGAGTAAAATGTCTTCAGAGTCTTGGTTCTGGTGTTTGATTAGTATAGGCAAGAGAATACATTGTATCATATTCAGCAGACTAAGCTCTGAGAGTAAAGGATTAGTGAATAATTACTGAGCATGTTTTAAAGTAGATTTTCTCTGAAACACCTATGTCTGTTCTTGGAACATATAACTGTATATGTGCAAAATACAGGTGCAAAAATAAGGAAAGATGTCCTAAATAAGGTGCATTCATCTGATCTGCATATTTTGACAAACCTGATTCTTCCCTGCTTTCACACTGTTTTTCATATTTTAATTGGAGCTCTGTATAATTAAAAAGTAAGGTAGATAGTCAATACAAAGATCAATTTAGCACTAAATCCATGCATGGGATCATTAAGACTTTTCTTGGCAAAATGCTGTAGAAAACTAGTTTAGTAGCTATGATTAAGGTAACCAATTAAAACACATTTTAATAATACAAACATATAAGCTAAATTAGGAGAAAAAATAGTCTCACATGAAATTAAAAAATAATAATTTTACATAATAATATTACATTTTATGTATAATAATAAATTGAAATTCTAGTAGAGAAAATACCAATAGATTGTGGCCTCTCACCATATCCCATCTTTATCTTGCTGTCCTCTGAGTACTTCAGGTTTAAAACCACTTACTCCTAAACACTCTCATCTTCATCCATTTTTAAAGAGAGAATGTAGCCTCCTGTTTGTGTAATAAGGAGATTCTGCTATTAACCACATAGAGAGGGACCATTTGCACATTAGCTACTATTTTCTCTGACCATTAAAATTCTATATTCAGTGAAAGCAGAATAAATTCCATGAAAATAAGTGGTGTCAGCTGACTTTAATCTTAGGAATTGTAACTCAGGAGATTTGACTAGTAAGACTAACTCTCAATTTGAAGTAGGTATCCCTCTTTTACATATTACACAGAAAAAAACATGTATAATAAAATTTCACTTTGTGATCTATAAAATTATGGTATAAAAAGATAATTTGCTTACCATTATTCTAATATTGTTTCACTTGGATATAAAATAAAAGTTCAGTGTATCAAAAAATGTGGTAATGAAAACTAGTTCATAGTTTCCAAGAGTTAAGAGTAGGAACATGGGTGTTGTTAGAAAAGGCAACAGAAGGAATTCTTGTAGTGTTGGAAATGATGTTATGTTGACTAACATGATAGATATGCTAACTTATACATGCAGTAAAATTCCATAGAACTAAACTGGAGGATCTGAACATGATCAGTAGATTGTATCAATGCCAATATCCTAGTAGTGATATTGTACTACAGATCTGCAAGATGTTAACTGAAGGAAATCAGGAAAAGTATACAATATATTTCTGCAGTTTTTATTACAAATGCATGTGAATCTTCTAGTATCTTAAACTAAAACTGTTTTAGGGATGCGCTAGCTCTCCACCGTAACAGAGAGGCCCTCTGTGCTTTCCTGAAGTTTACTTTTAAAAGCCCTTGCAGGTTCTCACAGTGAAGATGACTGAAAAAATTTTTGTATTACCAGCAGAGCATAGGAAAAAGTAGCAATTTTTATATGGTTTCAGAACATTCTGTTTCCTCAACAAAACCTGCCCATAAGGAAAACCATTTTACCAGAGCCTAACAAATGAACTGGTCTTTCACCAGAGATTAAGCAACTTTTGTGAAGGGAATACACAAATGTCGCCTGCTCTAGTACTCCAAATGGGAAAAGTTCAATTGCCTTTCTTCCTCAGGAAAAACAAAAGAAAAAAAAAGTGAGAAGCATTTTTGAAAGTCACAGACCACAGAAATAAGCTCAATAAAACAATAAGACATAATCATAAGACTTCCTCTTCCCCAACATCTTATAACCCCCTAAAAGAGGCTCCTGGAGAATACCAGGGGATATGACTGAAAAACTGAAAATCTCAGTCAACATTTAAGATTATCAATATGGGGAAAGGGGTTAGGGAGGGGATGGGAGGGGAGAGGATGGGGAGAGGGAGGGTGATTGTTGGGACCACGCCTATGGTTCATCTTACAAGGGTACATGTGAATCTTTCTAAATGTAGAATATAAATGTCTTAACACAATAAGAAAATGACATGAGGCTATGTTACCCAGTTTGATGAAAATATTTCAGATTGTATATAGAACCAGCACACTGTAACCCATGACTGCATTAATATACACAGCTATGATTTAATAATAATAAAAAAGACATTTAAGATTTTCTAGAAAGCACCATAAACCATTGAGAAAACAACAACAAGGGCATCAGAGAAGATTTTAGCTTCAGATACTACAGCTACAGCAGTTAATACAACCTAACTCTTAACCAGATAAATGTAAAAACCATATGCTAAAGACATGTATACCCCAGTTCCTTTTAACTGGTATATTATGTCCAGTTTTCACCAAACATTACCAGATACATAAAAAATAAAAAAGAGTCTTGAAAGGACATCTAAGCAGAAAAAGAAAATCCATATATGGCAGAGATGTTAAAATTATCAGAATGGGAATTTAAAACAACTACAATTCCTATTATAAGGATTGCGATAGAAAAAGTAGACAGAGTCTAACAGTATGTGTGAATATATGGGTACTGAAAGCAGAGAAATAAAAACTCTAAAGAAGAATCAAAAGAAAATATTAGAAATAGAAGGCCTATACCAGAAATTTGATAGGCTCAGCAGTGGAATATGAGTGAGAAAACATAGTGTTAATGGAAATTCCATCACTAAAATGAAAAGAGAAAACAAGAATGAAAAGTATGAAACAAAGTACTTCATAACTTGGATAAAAAAATTGGTATATGAGTGTAGTGAAAATATCAGAAAAGAAGGGAGGGAAAAAAAACACAGAGGAAATAATTGAAGTAATAATGGCAGGGAATTTTCTGAAATGAATCATAGAACACCAAGTAAGATAAATACAAACTATTCTTAGTAATATCATATTCAAATTAAAGAAAAATAAAAATTAATTAAGTTAGTGGAAAAATCCCAGCTTACTGGACACCAAAGATGATAATTACATTCAGTTTCTCAGAAAACATGGGAGCAAGACATGATAGAGCAACATACTTACGGTGTTGGAAGAAAAGAAAAAATAAAACAGAATTCTGTATCCAGCAAAATTATCCTTCAAAGGGTAAAATAGAAATAAAAACTCTCTCAGAAAAATAACAACTATGGGAATTTGTTGCCTGTAAATCTGTCTTGAATAAAATGTTATAGAGTTCTTCAAAAAGAAGAAAAATGATATAGGTCGGAAACTAGAATCTACGTAAAGAAAGGAAGAACAATAAAGCAGAAATAAGTGATTGTGGAATAGAATCATTTATTTTTCCTATTATTAATTGATCTACAGGTAACACTTTGTTCAGAATAATAAAATCAATGTATTCAGTAATTGTGGCTTTTTAATAAGTGAAATGAATGACAGTAATGCTATAAGAAAGAAAAACAGGGAATACTCTGATATAAAGTAATCTAATTACCCATGAAGTAGTTTAGTGTTATTTGAAAGTGGGTTGAAATTGTCTGTAAACATATACTGCAAATTGGGGAAACTATTAAAATAGTAAAAAAGAAATGTAATAGATATGCTAACAGATGAGAGAGATGGAATCACATAAAATGCTTTATTAAAATCAGAAGAAGCCAAAAAAAGAAAAAAAAAAAAGTAGAACACACACAAGCAATCTGAAAAGAAAAGCAGGAAGGAAGAGGGATGGAGGGAGTGGGGAAGGAGGGAAGGAGGAAGAGAAGGAATGGAGGAAAGGAATAAAACAAAGCCAGTGAATGAAAAATATTGACAAATATGGTAGGATTAATACAACTATACCAATAGTCACTCTAATTGTCAATCATTGAAAAACATCAATTAAAAGAGGCTGTCAGCATAGATTAAATAACAGGAACCAACCATAAGTGGTCTACAAAAATGTGATTATAAATAAAAAGGCACAGATACTGAAGGAGTAGAGAAAGATATGCCATCCAAACACAAATCAAAAGAAATCTGAATTAAATATATTTATGTCAAAGAAAGCAGACTTCAGAGCAAGGAAAATGTTATCAAAAAATGGGGTGATTGCTTTGGCATCACATATACTAAAATTGAAACGATACAAAGAAGATTAGTATGGCCGCTGCATAAGGATGACACTCAAAGAACTGTTCCATATTTTTAGAAGCTTGGCAAGTAAGCTGATGGTCTGGAGCTGAGCCAAGAGAAAAGGTTGAAGAATGCACATCTACCTTCTGAGGCGATCTGCAACCCCAAGAAAACAAACAATAGGTATAAAATCCATCGCCAAGCAGATGGGATTCCCCTCTCCCATAAGAATGTACTTTCTACAAACAAGTGAGCAGAGTTTAGATATCCTCCTATTTTATCCCGTGGGAGAGACCCTCTAAAAACAAGAACTCCTTCCCCAGAGAGGACCTGCAGTGTGCCATGTCACTCTCCCACCAGGTATAAAACTGTATAAAATTGTATATATTCTCTATCTGCAATTCTGAACTCCCACCACTTCCTTCCACTCTCACCCCAGGGTCTGGAAGCCTATCCCCCATGGACTCCGGATTCTTGGGCATTTTCTTCAGAGATATGGACAGGGCATGGGCTGTTACAGGTCTGTGCTGATTCTGTGGCACAGGAGTAAGAAGATGGCGAACTGAGGGAACCATACAGGAGAGGAAGAGGCAGTGGCCCACAGCATAGAGCAACAGTGGCCATGGTAGGAACAATAGGGCTCACACTCCTGGGGATATTTTGGAGAGACACTCCCTGCCTCTCTGGGCAATCAGAGATAGCCAGGCATCTTCTCTGTTGGCAGCCACTAGTACAACAGATTTGGGATGGAAGCAGGCCCTGTTTGGGATGGAAGTAAAGGGTATGCCAGAGGCAGACGGTAACTGTCTGCAAGGGACAGGGTGGGAAAAGAGACTAGAATACCCAGGGGCAGAGACAGCATACTCCCCTGGTGGGGCTGAGTCAGAAGGACTGCTTTAGTGAGCCTAAGAAGCACCCGGCCCCCCTGGGATGATAGCTAAGACAAAAGCAGATGGGCAGAGGCTGGAACTGAGAACTGAGTATGAACTCTAACTGAGCTCACTCCAACACAGCAGCAGAGACAGACACACCAGCTCTGGGCATCAGGACAGATTGGGGCTGAGTCACAGTTTCTGTGAACTCAAATAGTGCCTGGTCCACAGGGGAATATAGCTGGGACAGAAACAAATTCTATGAAAATATAAGTGTAAGCAACATCAATCTGGGGCGAGGCTGGAACTGAGTGAACCACCCCAGCTTCCATTAAGCACCTGAGATTGTCAGGCCTCATCTCCCTCTGCTGGATGGTGGCAGAGAGTGGCAGCCTGGCCGAGAAGACATAACTCTCCCTGTAACTCAGGCAGGTGCAAAACCCTGGAGTATCTGCTCATTGGAGGGAACTGGGTTACAGCCCCGTGGGTTACCAGTGACTGGGTGTGACAGAGGTGCATGGTGGGGAAGGAGGCATGAACCTTCCCAGACTAATTCATTTGCTGGGTGGGTCCTTCTGACTCCACAGAGCACTGGAGTGAGCCATAATCAAGCTTCCAGCAGACCCCTGCTATCTAGTCACCAGAGATATTTTGAACTCTTCCACCTGAGACTGGGTGCTGACTGGGACAAATGATTTGGATCTCTGGAACTGGGCCAATCACCCGAAGACTATCCAAAGTGGTACCCTGGGTGTGTGGTTGTGGGAAGGTTTGATTTTCCTTTTCCAGTTGTTGCCCATGGGGGACAGGGTGACTTAATTGCTGGTATTTCTCCACAGCTGAGACTTCAACTCAGAGTAATTGTCACTAGGGTGGGACAGAGACCAGCTGAAAGCAAGACAGAGACACTTAGCCCCACCACACTAAGGAAGTCCCCAGTGTCTCAGGCTGTAGCACTGTAGGGGTCCTTTGCAAAACTCTAGGGGAAAAGGTATAGACACCAGGCCCAGCTCTTGGGAAAGGGCTGGTTAATCACTACTCTAGGAGCCTCCAACCCAACTTCAACTTATATGCTCATCTAGCCAAACAGTGTAAAATAAGCATGGAGCAGAATCAGTGGAAAACTCTGGTAGCATGAATAACCAGGGTAGATCAACTCCCCCAAGGAACAACATGGTGGACACAACAGAAGATTGCATTTATAAACAAATGGCTGAGATGCCAGAAATCAAATTCAGAATTTGGATAGCAAATAAGATTAATAGAATGGAGGTAAAGTTGGAATTAGAAATTCAAGGAACATTTCAGAAGTTGTCTCAAGAATTCAATGAGTTCAGAAACAAAATCACCAAAGATTTTGACACATTAAGACAAGAACTTGCAGCCCTCAAAAATATGAGAAATACAGTAGAGTCCCTCAGTAAAAAAAGGATTTCTAACATTGAAGACAAAGCTTTTGAACATTCTCAAATGCAAAAAGAAGAGAAGTGGAGAGCAAAAATGGATCATTCTCTCAGAGAGCTCTGGGACAATTTGAAAGGAATTCCTAAAGGTGATGAGGTGGCTTTGAAAGGCACAGATGCTCTACTTCATCAGATAATGAAGGAGAACTTCCCAGACACACCAAGAGATTCTAAAATTCAGATAGACAGTTTCAGAACCCAAGCACAACTCAACTCAAATAAGACATCTCCTAGGTACATTATAATGAACTTCACCAAAGTTGAAATGAAGGAGAAAATTCTGCGAGCAGCCAGACATAAGAAAATCATAAACTACAAGGGGAAGAATATTACAATGACTGCATATCTCTCTGCTGAAATATTTCAAGCAAGAAGGGGGTGGTCATCGACTTTTAATCTCCTAAAACAAAGAATTTTTAACCCAGGATCCTATATCCAGCCAAACTGAGTTTTATTTATGATGGAGAAATTATATACTTTAATGACATTTATATGTTGAAGAATTTGCCATAGCTAAACCAGTTCTCCAGGATATTTTTTGACCTATCCTCCATAATGACCAGTGCAATCCTCCACCACAAAAGTAAACTCACTCATAAACTTTTGATCAAATTCCAACAGTAGCCAAGCTGAGAAAACAGTCAAGGACTCCATTCCATTCACAATAGTGCCAAAGAAGATGAAATTTGGGGGAGTTTACCTAACAAATTGATATGAAAGATCTCTATAAAGAGAACTATGACACTCTAAGAAAAGAAATAGCTGAAGATATTAACAAATGGAAAAACATACCATGCTCATGGCTAGAAAGAATCAACATTGTTAAAATGTCCATACTACCCAAAGCAATATATAATTTTAATGCAATCCCTATTAAAGTTCCACTGTCATACTTTAAGGATCTCAAAAAAAGAATACTTCATTTTATATGGAATCAGAAAAGAACCTTGAATAGCCAAGACAGTACTCAGAAATGAAAACAAAGCAGGAGTAATCACGCTGTGAGACCTCAGACAATACTATGAATCGATAGTGATCAAAACAGCATGGTACTGGCACCAAAACAGAGAGGTAAACGTATGGAACAGAATACAGAACCAAGAGATGAAACCAGCTACTTACCGTTACCTGATCTTTGACAAGCCAATTAAAAACATTGAGTGGGGAAAAGAGTCCTTATTTAACAAATGGTGCTGGGCGAACTGGCTGGCGACATGTAGAAGACTGAAACTGGACCCACACCTTTTATCATTAACTAAAATAGACTGTCACTGGATAACAGATTTAAACCTAAGGCATGAAACTGTAAAAGTACTAGAAGAAAGTGCAGGGAAAACACTTGAAGAAATTGGCCTGGGTGAATATTTTATGAGGAGGACCCCCAGGGCAATTGAAGCAACACCAAAAATACATTACGGGGACCTGATCAAACTAAAAAGCTTCTGCACAACCAAGAACACAGTAGAGCAAGCAGACAGCCCTCAGAATGGGAGAAGATATTTGCAGGTTATGTCCCCAACAAAGTTTTAATAACCAGAATCCAGAGAGACTCAAATGTATTAGCATGAAAAGAACAAATGATCCCATCTCAGGGTGGCCAAGGGACTTGAAGAGAAACTTCTCTGAAGAGGACGGGCGCATGGCCGAATATATGAAAAATGTTCATCATCCTTAATCATCAGAGATATACAAATCAAAACCACTTTGAGATATCATCTAATTCCAGTAAGATTAGCCCACATCACAAAATCCCAAAACCAGAGATGTTGGTATGGATATAGAGAAAAGAGAACACTCCTACACTGCTGGTGGGAATTCAAACTAATATGTTCCTTTTGGAAAGATGTTTGTAGAGCAATTAGAGATCTAAAAATAGACCTGTCATTCATTCCTACAATTCCTCTATTAGGTATATATTCAGAACATCAAATTCACGTTATAAGAATGATATTTGCACCCAATTTTTAATTGCTGAGTCATGGAAGAAGCCCAAGTGCCCATCGACCCATGAATGGATTAATACATTTTGGTATATGTACACCATGGATTATGCAGCTTTAGAAAAATATAGACTTTACCTCTTACATGTTTACATGGATGGAGCTGGAACAAATCCTCTTAGCAAAGTATCTGAAGAATGGAAGAAAAAGTATCCAACGTACTCAGTCTTACTATGAAACCAATTTATAGCTTTCTTATGAAAGCTATAACCCAATTATAGCCCAAGAAGAAGGAGAAAGGGTAGAGGGAGGGGAGGAGAGGGGGGAGGATAGGTGGAAGGGGCGTTGTTGGTGTGACCACACCTACGGTGAATCTTACAAGGGTACACGTGAAGTTTACTAGGTGTAGAATATAAACATCTTAACACAGTAACTAAGAAAATGCCATGAAAGCTATGTTAACCAGTTTGCTGAAAATATTTCAAACTGTATATGAAACCGGCACATTGTACCCCATGATTGCATTAATGTACACAGCTATGATTTGATTTTAAAAAATGGGGTCATTATACAACAGTAAAGGGCCCAATTCATTTAAGAAAGCATAGCAATCCTTAATATGTATCCATCTAACACAAAAGTATCAAAATATGTGAGGGAAATGTGATAGACTGGCAAGGAAAAATGGACAAATTTACTATTATAGTTGGAGACACCAACACCTCAGTAACAGATCTACCAAGCAGAAAATGGTAAGGACATGGATACACTAAATAATTATCTGGACTTAATTGGCATTTAGAATGCATCACTTAAAAACAGTATATTGCACATTCTTCTCAAGCTCATATGGGGCATTTACCAATTAGGGCATATTCTAGGCCATCAAACAAACCTTAACAAATTTGAAAGATGAGAAATTATACAAGATATGCTCTCAGAGTATAATGAAATTAAACTAGAAATTAAAGCCAGAAAGATAGCTGGAGCACAATCAAATGTTGGAAGGTTGAACATTTCTAAATAGCACATGAAACAAAAAAGTTTCAGAAAAATTTTTAAAATTTTTTGATATGAACAAAAATACAATATATCAAAATTTGTGTGGTGCAACAAAAGTCTTGCTTGGTGGAAAATTTGTAGCATGGAATGAGTATATGAGAAACGAAGAAAGTGACCTTAAGGATGTATTGTTTGGGGTTAGAGAGGAGAATGTAGATTTGTAGCAATAAGTGGTTGAAATTTTCTTGACTTTTCCATGTTTCAACTGGGTCTTTCTTAGCATCAAATGGTAACTTTAAAATTTCATCTTTTGAGAGCTCAATCAGTTTTTTCCATAGTTCTTTAGGTGCCTTGGTGATACCAACTAGGCGAAGCTGAATTTTAACTTGAGTATGATGTCATGATTCTCAAAGTCAATGAAACTTTCATTTTATTCTCCAGTTAATACATCTATTACAACTGGATCTTGTTCAAATGATTTACATCTATCATTCTGCTCAACAATGACCTTTGCTAACTGGTGAAAATGCTCATCCAAAATATCCTTTTGAAGAAGAATCTTTTGGAAAAGATAGCTTGCCACATATCCCATGTAGACTTAGTTTTACCTAGTGAAGAAATAGTCGAGTTATTTTTATTTGACATCACACAGAAATGCTGAATTCATGTAGAAATCTTCTTTCAATTGCTTCTTTCTTCATATTGCTGATTCTGTTCTTCATAAAATTTAATAACTAGCTGTTCTTACCGAGCTTGAAATTTTGGCTAATACCTGTCCCTGTTATAGCCAACACGCTTTAGAAAGATACAGCAAATTCCCTCTTAATACCTCGTCATGAAACTTTAGCGTTTTATGAAACTGATGATGTCTTGTTGCATTTGCAGAAATATAGATAATGATACTTGTTTCCAATCGTCACTTACAATAGTAGCTTTAGCATAGAGATTTTGCTGGTGCAAGATACAATGAAAAGAAATGAGATTATCCGGATGTGTTAATAACTTTTTATCTGTGCAATAAGCCCTTTATGTTTTCCTGTCATGAAAAGTACATCATCTGTCCATATACTCACTAAGTTAGCAAATTCAGTCCAACTTCGTGACACTGAAAGTTGTTGAAGATATCTATTTACTGTTCACAAGAGTGCCCAAGAGTAACTTTGTAGTAAGAAAACCTTCTGTTACAACTTGAGTGAAGTATAAAACCTGGCCTCAGTCAGTAGTATCAGTTAATTCATGCAAAGCGGTTGAATAATATGCATTTTCTTTTTGAAGTAATACATAAAGTTGTTCTGTTAAGTTGAAGGCTAATTCATGCTTCTGATCTGTTATGGTTCTCCTTGAAAGAGGCAGTTTTTGTACTTTGAAATGTTACCAGGGTCTAAGTATCCCACAGCTTTGACAATACATTCTTTCACAATTTTTGCATCACTGAATGGCTTCCCATTTTTCCCGAGTATATGAGCTACTTTATAAGTTGCTTCAGTGGTATTATTTCCAGGTCTTTTTTCTGCTTGAAAGAATTCTCTTTGCTTTTGCTTTTCATTTTTTGTATTGTCTGCAATACAGCCTATCATGCCTCTCCCTCTAATTTAAAATACTTGTGATCCCTATAAATGCTGTAATGCTGATGAGCACTGAATTTCTTCAATGTTGATATGCAGTATCACAGAGCAAGTAAATCATCTTCTCTTTACTAGAAACAAGATAATATTGCAATTCCCAATCCTCATTAAAAAAAATCTGTCTTTTTCCTTCATCATTTTTTAGTCTTCTTTGACATGATAGGCTTTTAAGCAGACGGAATTAAACTTACTGTCCAATTGTGCAATTATTCACAAATTCCACTTCAAATAGAAATACAGTGTATTGTTATCAAAAGCTGGTAACAGACTGGTGTATTTCACCCTCATATTCTCTAACCAACCAGCCTTGTATGCTAATGGCACTAGTCAAATAGGGTAAGTTAGAACTAATTCATGACTGTAGTAGTCATCAGTTTAGCCCTATGGCTTATTAATGTTTTAATTGTTCAGGTCAATCTATGAGGATTATTTTGGTGAAATTTATTTTATTTATTTGTCTTTTAGAAACAAGTATTTGTCTAGCAAGGGGAAAGGGAGAAGCCAGTCGGAGAGCAGAGAGGATGATTGGCAGGAGAAGGGAGGGCAATTGGCGGGCTCTCACCTAACGTGCCCAGTGTGAGTGTGTTCAGCATGATTCCTGGGTGAGGGGCTCAACTAAACTTGAACTTTGCCTTGGAATTGAACACAGTGCAATCTAAACATTTGTACCCTTACATTAGTCTGAAATAAAAATAAATATATTCTTTTTAAAAAAAGAAATAAAAATATAAAAGTTGAACAAAAATGTATTAATAAAAACAAGAAGTTTTCTCCTATAAAATTTGGATTTGGTCAAAAAGTTATACCTAAGGACATGTGTAGACTTAAGTCCCCAAGTTCTCTACACATTATGTACTATGTATACATAGTATAGATAACTCAAGTGCTGCCTAGGAACTAAGTCCCTGTCCTTTGGATGTCTGGTTAAACTTGATATTGACTTGACATTTCACAATTTTGAAAGAATGCAGAATTCTGTCTGGTAAACTGTGAATTCTAGGAAATCAATTCCACTTTCTTCAACTTGGTGCTCTTTTATCAGTATGGATTTGATGCTTCTATTCCACAATATATCAATCTAGAGTTAAATTGTAGTCTTGTCACCTATTCCCTGAAATAAGTTAATTTAATAATTAAATTAAAGGGGCATTCCCCCCCCCCCGGAATAGTGCTTTGTTATGATTACATCACATAGCTTATGCTCTTTCCCATCTCACTAATTCCATCCTCATTTCCACTTCTATTTTCCACTCTGAATTGTTGTAGAAAAAAGAAATTTTTTTCCTCTTCTATATGCAAAACAACTGGATCCTACTTTCTACCACCCACTTAGATTGTATTTTGCCAATACAAAGGATTGGGATTGAGGATTGGGATTGTATTTTCCACCATAGTTGCTGAAATAAATATTTTCCTTTCTTAAGAGGAACACAATTGACTCACATAATCACCAATTTATGAGATTCTCATGTTATTTCTTCCACTTATATCTTTCATAGATATTTTCCTCCACACTGTTAAAAGGCAATCAATGTAACTTCTGGAATTTCAATCAGAATATAAATTTAGAAGATTTTTATTTTTATTATTATTATATTATCAGTCTAAATGAATATTTAAAATTATGAATTTTATAGGTCTAAAGTAGAGAATATCTTGAAAAGTTATCAAATTGTTTAGATTTTTCTCTCCTTAGATTTAGTCCTCAGTCTTCCTTGACTAAAACAATGTCGAGGAGATAATGACAGTGTGCCCAAATCTTGCTTTTTCTATAACTGAATTGAGAGATCTTGTGTTTTTGTCTAGTCTAATTATTAACCTAAATGTGCAAATACTGATGGGGAGTAAAGGAACCACATCCTGGGCCAGATCCACACTTTAGGCAACTTTTTAAAAGCTTGAATTAGACAGAAGTCCTTTGTCTATAATGGAACCAACCTTGTAAATGAGGTAGACTTAGTAATAATATGGTTTATATGATGTTATTTTATTTTGAGTACAAGCAGTTCTCAAGTTACAAACATCTGACTTATGTACAACTTGTACTTACAATGGGAGACTATTCCGTTTAGATCCCCGAGTTACAAATATCTGACTGATGTACGGCTGGCACTTACGAACAGAGGCTGTTGCAGGTGGGAGGTAAATGCACCTGTTCCAACTTACATACAAATTCACCTTCAGAACAAACCTGCGAAACCACCTTGTTCATAACCCAGAGACTTCCTGTAATCAGCATAAGAAAAATACAGTTTCTAATTCATATTTCTAGCTGTAATCTTTTTTTTTGCTAGTTATTTTGCTTATAATGTAAAGTTAGTATTTAAAAAAATTATCAAGGCATATGTCCTCTATTTTAAAAGTTTTAGTAAAAACTGAGAATTTTTCCCACAAATCTTTCTCTTTTCTCCCCGTAAGTAATAACTGTTAAAGCTTTAATGTAGATTCCTCTAGTTAATTTTTCTGTATGTCCACAAATAAGAAATATCAGTCAATATAACTCATATTTTGGATTTTTTAATTTAGTACAAGTAACATGCCATCAAAATTTGTTGGTTTCATATACCATAATTTATTCATTTACTTCCATATTTAAGGATATTTAGAATGTGTCAGTGATTGTCAGTATACCTATTTCAAGCAATATCATTGTGCAAATCCTTGTGTGTACAGATGCATTTCTGTAGGACTAAATCCAAAGTGCAGGTTTGCTCTTTGAAAAGTAATGGCCTTTTAAAATTTGGATTTACACCACTGCATTGTGTTAGAAGGGAGGGGGTGAAATTTACCAATTTATAATCAATTTTGTCAGTTTAGAGGGACTTTTTTTTATCCTTTGCTTCAGGCTCCACAATAGCTAGGGAAATTACTACGTAATCTGATTTTCTCCATTTAAACTTTGACGGTTTGGTTATCATTGACTCTTAAGCACTGATTTTTTTTTTAATTTTTTATGACAATGTTTTTTATCTTGATTATTAAATATTATTTATCCTGATTAGTAACATTGTCCTCAGTTTTACTTGGTTTTGAATTTTATAAGATTGTTAGCATTACATAGTCTTCTGAAATTAACTCCATTTTTTCAATATGAATACTAATATACTAATACTAAATGTAATACTAATATTCCTCTGTTTTGCCACTCTAGCATTTCATTGTGTGAATGAATGTACTGTGAATTATTTATTTATATTTAATAGCTGACATTTAGTTTTTACCCAATTTTTTCTATTATGGATAATACTTATAGTTTGTAATGTGCAAGTATCTTTTGAAGGTATTTAGCTAAGAATTGCTGAGGTGTTGAGCAAAGATGAGTTCAAACTTTCAAGATAATAAAAAATTATTTTCTAATGTGATTGCATGATGAGGAATATAAAGTTTTAATTTGAATGTAGTTCAAGGTAGTTTTTCTGGATTAATATATTTATTTTATATAAATAGAGAAAGGTTTAGAACTCTTTCTCTAGTTGTGGCATATTACATTTTCCAAAGATAAAAAAGAAAATAAAGTCCCATAACATGAGCTCTTCTGTTAAGTGATTTTTTTTTTTTTTTGGAGAGAGTTTCTCCCTGTGTCCCCAAGTGGCCTCACCACAGCTCACTGCAACTTCAAACTTCTGGGCTTAAGGGATCTTCCTTTCTGAGCCTCCCCAGTAGTTGGGTCTAAAGGTGCATGCCTTTGTACACATCTAATTTTTCTATTTTTGTAGAGATGGGGTCAAGCCCCTGCTCAGGCTGGTCTCAAACTCCTGGCCTCACGCAATCTTCCTGCCAAGGCCAGCCAGAGTAACAGGTATGAATCACCACGTCAGGCCAGTATAATGTGATCTTGATCTAATCTTTTTCCTATGTAACGGTGGAGTATAATTCTGATTGGCTTTAAGTGACTTTTGAGTAGGGATAACATTTTGAGGCTTCTGTGGATAGGACACAGAATGAATCTTTTAGAATGTTCCTACTTATAATACTTCATTTTGGATCCCAGCCAGCAGGCTCTCAGAAGCTCAAACCAAGACCATCTGTAGGCAATCTGCAGGGTGGGGAATAGGTAGGCTCCCTAATACAATCAGAAGTGGCTGCTATCCCTGTGAGTGAGCCATCTTGGAAGTCCAGCTAAGTCAAGCCTTCAGATAACTCCATCCCATCCACTATCTACCTATCCATTATCCACTAGAACTACATGAAAGACCTCAAGTGTGAACTACCCAGTAGTATGAAATAATAAAATTCTACTTAAAACACTAAATTTTAGAATACTTCGTTGTGTATAAAAAGATAACCAGACTATCAATGAAAGTACAGAAATGTATTTGCTTTACATTTCTTTAAAAGTTAACACTAAAAAGAAAGGATTATCTCAGTCTTTATGTACAATTGATTTTTACTTTTATTCTTCAAAAATTGTTTATTTATTTATTTATTTTTTAGAGACAGAGTCTTACTTTGTCACTCTCAGTAGAGTGCTGTGGCTTCACAACTCACAGCAACCTCCAACTCCTGGGCTTAGGTGATTCTCTTGCCTCAGCCTCCAGATTAGGTGAGACTACAGGTGCCCACCAAAAATTGTTTATTTTTTAATTGAGGAGTAAAAATTGTATACATTATTGCATAGTTGATTTTTGTGTATGGTGAAATTATAGACACAGTTTCTTGATAAGGTTAAAATTATGACATCGAGTTTCATTTAATAATCACACTTACTTTTGCAGAGATTCTTTCTCAAATCCATTAACTTGATTTGGGCCTGTAGCTAAACTGCCTTTGGGTTTGTACAAAAAACCAAATAACCCATAGCATATTCCACAAAATGTAAATTTCTGTATATAAACAGCAAAATAAATAAAATCATTATGGGGGGAGATGGAGAATAAAAGTTAAAAACAGCCTCTTTAGAGCAAATAAATTAGGTTCAAATCTTGTGTTCATAAATCTACTGAATTTTCATTCTTTACAAAAATACAATTAAACTTGTAATTCGGCATTTTTGTGATTTATGAAATAAGATAATCATTCTAAATTCCTTAGCATTAGAGGTTGGAATAAATTAAATTATTAGCAAGAAGCATCTCCCTTGACCCACAAAAGATACAACAGAAACTTTATGAAATTTATGAGCAAATGTTTTGAATTTGAATCTATCCTCTTTTAACTGATGCTTCTCTAAAATAGAGCCCTGCATTTTCCTGAAAGATTTATCGGCAAAGAATGTCTATCTTATGTTGTGAAACTGAATGTATTATTAAATCATATTCTATATATACTATGTAAGATGTTTAATTCTATTTTCAATTTTTTTAATTATCAGATTAAATATGTCCTTAGGAAAAAATGTTCACCATAAAAAATACATTAGGATACTATTCAGCTATAAAAAGAAATGAAATTGTGTCTTTTGTAGCCTCATGGATGAAATTGGAGGCCATTATCTTAAGTGAAGCAGCTCAGATACAGAAAGACAAAGACCACATGTTCTTTTATATTATTTACCACATTTGTAGGTGGGAGCTAAATAATGTGTATGCATGGAAGCAGAGTGTGAAACAATGGCTAATGGAGTCCCAGAGGAGTGGAGAGTGGATAATGGGTGGTTGCTTTGTGTGCACAAGGTGTGTTGTTTCAGTGATGTTATATAGTGAGGACACTGACTTCACCACAGTGCAAAATTAATTTCCATTAATTAGAAACACACACACATTAGAATAAACACTCGGAAAAACAGTCTTGTTCTTCTGCATTCACAATAGTAAATATCAAACCTTTACTTTTTAGCAGTAGTTTGATTTACAGCTATGATTAATATGTTCATGTATAGGTCTAATAGAAAAATTGATCAGAAAACACAGAGAATTCACAAAAACCCACTCTCTCCTCCACACATGGTTTCCCCTACGATTAGCATTTGGATTAGTGTGGCACATTTGTTACAATTGATGAGTTATATCAATACACTGTTATTAACTAAAGCTTACATTAGGATTTATTTTATGTTGCATATTCTGTGGGTTTGGACAAATATGGAGTGACACTTGTCCATTCTTACAGTGTTATACAGCTGCAGCTCCCAAACCCTGGGCTGTGCACCAGTACCGCATGACAGGAGGTGAGTGGTGGACTGAGCAGGACGCGCCCCATGGCTGGCATCATTATCTGAGCTCCACCTCCTCTCAGATCAGCAGGGCCTTAGATCCTCATAGGAGCATGAACCCTACTGTAAACTGGGCATGCAAGGGATCTAGGTTGTGGGCCTTTATGAGAATTTAATACCTGATGATCAGTGGTGGAGCTGCGGTAGTGGGGAGCACTGGACAGTGGCTGCAAATAGAGATTATCATTAGCAGAGAGATTTGACTGCATGGAGACTAATAAATCGAATGCTTGCAGACTCATACAAGAAACCCTATCAGGGAGTGGCAAGTGAAACTTAAGCTGCATCTGCATTATAGTGATGTGTATAATTATTTCATTATATATTACAATGTGACAATAATAGAAATAAAGTACAAAATAAATGTAATGTACTTGAATCATCTCGAAACTACCCCTTCCTACCAGAGTCCACAGAAAAGTTGTCTTCCATGAAACCAGTCCCTGGTGTCAAAAACATTGGGAACTATTGATACACAGAATAGTTTCACTGCCTTGGAAATCCCCTGTGGCCCCCATTTTTATCTCTACTTCTCCCCACACCATAAGTCACCACTAACTTTTTACTATCTTTGTAGAATGTCATTTAGTTGGAATCATATACTATGTAGATTTTTCATATTGGCTTCTTTCAGTTAACAAGATACATTTTACCATATTTTTCATTGTTTCATGATTCTTTTATCCCTGAATAATCTGTGATTGTATGGAGAGACCACAGTTAGTCTATCCATTCACATATTGAAGGATATCTTGGTTGCTTCCAAGTGTTGGCCATTTTCAATAAAGGTGCCCATAAACACTGATGTGCAGCTCTTTGTGTGAACATAGATTTTCATCTCATTTAGGTAAATACAGAGCCGTGTAATTGCCAGATAATGTAACAGTATGTTTAACTTTGTAAGAAACTGCCAGACTATGATCCAGTGTGACTGTACCATTTTCCATAAGCGTTCTTGTCATTCCAAATCCTTACCAGTATTTTGTAGTGTCAGTGCTTCAAATTTTGGTCTTTAATAGGAATATGTATAAAGGCATATCATGGTCGTGCTTTCTTTTACGATTCCCTTGTAACATGTGATGCTGAGCACTTCTTCATATAACTATTTTCCATGCACATATCTTCTTTGAGGATAAGTCTGTTCAAGTCTTTTGCCCACTTGTTACTCATTTTCTTCTTGCTGAATTTAAAGAGTTTTTAATATATTTTAGGTACCATTCTTTTATCCGATATGTGTCTTGCAAACATTTTCTTCCTGTATGTGAGCTGTATCTTCACTGTCTCAACAGTGTCTTTCACAGAAAAAAAAAAAGGTTTTAATTCGTATGAAATCCAACTTCTGTATTTTCTTTCATAGATTGTATTTTTTGGCATTTGACCTAAATACTTAGTAACATACCTAAAATTATCCCGATTTTTTTTTGTGCTATAACTTTTATACTTTTGTGTGCCTCATTTAAGTCTGTGATCCATTTTTAGTTGACTTTTACGGCATGTGTAAGATCAGTGTCTAGATTCACTGTTTATCATGAGGAATTCTGGCCATTTCACAGAGAAGTGTTCTTTTCTCCCATCAAACTGCCTTTCCTCCGTTGTCAGTGGTCAGTTGACTATATTTGAGTGGCTCTGGTTCTGGGCTCCTATTTTGCTCCGCTGATCTATTTACTCATCGGCCGATATAATACATTCTTGACTTCTGTGGCTGTCTTAAAGTCAGGTAATGTCAGTCTTCTGTGTTCTTGTCTTTGAGTATCATGTTGGCTATTCTGGATCTTGTGCTTCTATATATGAACTTCAGAAACACTTTGTTAATGTCCACACAATAACTACTAGGATTTTGGTTAACATTTCCTTAAATCTATTGACATTGTTAAAATTGTCTTCCTGTCTATGTGCATAATCTGACAGGAAATAAACCTTTTATTCAGTGTTTTTAAAAAAATTATTGTAATTTTTTCCCTTACATAGAACTTGTACTAATTTTCTTAGTTATATACCTAAGTATTTTGTAATTTTGGTACTAATTTAAATGACATTTGTTTTTAATTTCAAGTCCTTTATTGTTTATTGCCAGTATATAAGACAGCAGTTAACTTTTACAAATTAATCTTGTATCCTGCTAATTTATTAGAATTATTAGTTTTAGGAGTTTTTGTTGTAATTCTTTGAGTACCATACTGTTTTCATTAATATAGCCTTATAATTCAAAATCATCAAGTTTGAGGCCTCCAATTTCATTTTTTTCTTTTCTTTTTTTTTTTTTTTTTGACTTGAGAAAGTGTCTTACTTTGTTGCCTTCGGCAGAGTGCTATGACACCATAGCTCACAGGAACCTCAAACTCCTGGGCTCAAGAGATTCTCTTGCCTCAACTTCCCAAGCTGCTGGGACCACAAGCCCCTGCCACAATGCCCAACTATTTTAACAGACAGGGTCTCACTCTTGCTCAGTCTGGTATGGATCCTGTGAGCTCAAGCAATCTACCCATCTTTGCCTCCCAGAGTACTAGGATTACAGGCATGAGCCACCGCATCAGGCCTCATTTTGCTTTTTCAAGATTGCTTTGTTTATTTAGGGTCTTTTGTGTTTCCATATAAACATTATAATTTTTTTTTATTTCTGTGAAAAAAATCCAGCAGGGCATGGTGACTCATACCTGTAATCCTGGCACTTTGGGAGGCTGAGGCAAGTGGATTGCTTGAGCTGATGAGTTCCAGACCAGACTGAGCAAGACGAAGACCCCATCTCTACTAAAAATAGAAAGATTAGCCAGGCGTTGTGACAGGCACCTGTAGTCCCAGCTACTTGGGAGCCTGAGGCAAGGTTTGAGCCCAAGAGTTTGAGGTTGCTGTGAGCTGTGATGCCATGCACTCTATGCAGGGTGACAGGGTGACTCTGCTGCAAAGAAAGAAAAGAACAAAGGAAGGACAGAAGGAAGGAAAGAAGGAAAGAAGGCAGGCAGGCAAGCAGACAGGCAGGCATTGGAATATTGTTAGAGATTAGACTGAATCATTATATCATCCATCTAAACATTTTAACAAGATTGATTCTTCTGATCCATGAGCATGGGCTGGCTTTCTTCAATTTGTGCTTCTATTTATGCTTTCTTCAGTTTGTTTCATCAATGTTACATAGTTTTGAGTGTATAACTCTTTTACTTCCTTAGTTAACTATAACCCAGTAATCCCTATGCTAAGCATATAATGGAAGGAAATAAATTTAGTAGTGTATAGAGATGTATGTGCTACTATGTTCCTTGCAACATTATTCATAATAGCCAAGGTATGGAAACAAAGTATCCAGCGATAGATAAATAGATAAAAAATATATATACAATGGAATATTATTCAGCTTTACAAAAGAAACTTTCATTTGCAACTTCATAGATGAGCTTGGAGAATATTATACTAAGTGAAATAAGTTAGACACTGAATCTAAATACTGCAAAATCTCATTTGTATATATGCAGAATCTGAAACAATGTAGAATACTTAGAAACTGAGAGTAGAAAGGTAGTTAACAGGGAAAGGGAATGGAGGAAATAGAGATACATAGGACAAAGGTTAAAATTTGCAGTTATGTAAGAGGAATAATTCTAAAACTCTAATGCACTGCAAAAGAACTATAATTAATAATATATGATATGTTAAAAATTCGCTAAGAATATAGATTTGTGGTGTTCTCAGGATAAAAGAAACTATAGAAGATAAATATGTTAATTTTCTTACCTTTAGTAATCATTTTACTATGTATATATGTGTATTAAAACTTCATGCTATACACTTTAAATATATACAATAATAAATAAGTCAATAAATAACTGATAAGTGATATCTATGACAGTATTTACTTCCTTATAAGTTACTTTGTTTGTGTCTGGCCCATCTCTGTCTTATCTAGCACTGTCTTGTCTTAGCATTCTACCTAAAGGACCACAACCATACTGATTATGATTTTAGAGTTTGGAACAACACTGAAAAGAATAGGTTACCTTTAGAGTTTAGCACAAATTTGCTAATTTAGGGGATATACTAGAAACATTTAAGTTTTCTCAGATTATCACAGGATTTTTTTTTCCAGAACCATTTGATGGGTTCTTGGCCCACTCCAGGGACTTTTAGAATCCTTCCGGGTCTGTGCCACATACTAGACTTCCATATGCTATGACAGTAACAACCATTTTCACTTACAACTTCTGAGTTTAACTTCCTATTTTGCCATGGACTCTGTCCGTGCTACTTCACTTCCACAAGTTTTAGTTTCCTTACCTGTAAAATGAAGAAAAAGTATGTATATTATAGAAATGTTGCAGTAGTTAAATGGGATAATTTTATAATATATAACATTTTACAGTGTCACCCAACACAACAAGCAGTCAGGATGCAGTAATTATTCTGCGTTTGTTCAAGTCATGGCTACTATAACTCATCCTTTCCTGTTCATCTGTACCAAAGGCAGTCAAACACTTTTGGTAGTATCATAATCAAAATACTTTTTAAACATGTGCCATATTCGTCCATCTATTATCTATCTTCTGTCTACATATAATCATTGCTTCTCTTTCTATCTATTGTTCATCCATCTGCCTAGTTACCATTTACCTATTTAATTAATGTAACTCAAGTTTTAATCTTGAATTATATGATTAAAAAATTTTACTCTATCCAAGTTGCCAAGAGGTGACACTGGCAGCTCTCCAACTCATATTTCCAAACTCCATTCAGCTTCAATGTTGACATTTATTGAAACATGGAAGAAGACTGGAGAACACAAGAAAATCTCCAGTTCTGAAACATTTTCTTTGGCCTGATTCAATGAACTGGATTTGGAGCGATGTTTGCCTTGATAACATTCACTTCAACTACAAAGAATGTATTTTCCTGTTTACTCAATTGTTATTTTTTTTTTTTTTTTGAGATTATCAAAGCCTGACTAAAGTCAGTGCACTCATAAGGTATAGATCGCTGGCTGGCCAGCTGTTCCCTGCATGCGGATAGTCAAGTAATGACTCCCTAGATTCCATCAACCTAAAACATAGCAAATGAAAAAAAAGTGCTGTCAGATTATCATGACACCTGGACTGTCAAATACATCTCCCGCCATCTGGAATGCAGCATAATCAAGTCCTTGACTCAATATTTTACTGACTCCACTTTTGCTATAAAAAGCATTAAAAAAAAACTTTCAAGAAAGACTTTCCTTTTTTTCATTTTTGGAAACTATGAGATGGCATCACAGATGTCATTATCTATAAAACCATTTAAAATAACAGATATCTAAGTAATACTTGGGATTTTTTTTTTCAGACGATGAGTAAATATCCTATTTTTTCAAAGAGTATTCTAGGCTTTGAAATATATTTTCATTACATCTTTCTATAACTAATTTTAACTTCATGAAACATACCTACCTGCACATTAGATGACCTTTATGACTACTCTAGAAAACATAATTTTCTGCCTTTGCAAGGTGCAGATATTTATTATTCTAACACAGCAAATAAAATATAATTTTTGAGGCTATAGGATGTGTGTCGAGATGGAGGTAATTTCCCTAACATAACACTGGTCCTAGTTTGTGTAATTAAACCCTTTTCAATCAGGTATGTGGTAAAGACAGCTAACCTGAGTACAAATTGAGCAAAACATTCTGAAATGGTCTTGCTATTTTTACAGTACGATGCATGCCGTGCCACTTTGTAAAGGGAAATTTAAATGAATCATTTTTGGTTTTCGGGTTAAATGAGAAAAAATAATTAGACCGCTGAAAAGGAAGTTTATTTATTGGTCACATTGCTTGGGAAAAAACATTAAAAACAAAACATTATCCTAAAATGTCTTGCATTTTTGGCATACACAGTTCTTCCTTTTCAAAAAGGAACCCCTCCGAAAATATTATTTTGATTTATTTGTTAATAAATACTTTGGCTCTTAAGAAGTACGGAGGGTGGCAGCTGAAATTGCAGCAGACATGGGAGTGCAGGGAGTGATGCTGCCCAGATGAGCGTTAAGATGCACGTTTATCAGCCTTACTACCTAAAGAGTCGGCGATGAGTAGTATGTAACTACAGGTGTGCGTGCAGACGCGCGATAAAAACAGCTGGCCTAGACAAAGAAAAATACTATGAGCCACACACACTGTGTAGTTATATATACTTGATGCTAACACAACCAGAGAATAATACAGAAAGTGCCAAAAAATGTATACACAATTTAAGAAAATTGAAAGAAGCTGTATTCTAATACTCAAGGTATAGTTGGCTTCTGTGATTAGAAGAGGTGCTCAATGTGACTTGTATTCATCTTTTGTTATCAGTATATATTGAGGATGACAATTTTCATGACTTTTTTCCTTTCTTAAAAAGTGTACACTTTTTTTTTTTAGCAAACCGTATTTATTTTAAAAATCACCTTCGGTGAGGCGCTCCAGCTTCCATCAATTTTATCTAAGCCAATCATCACATCCCGGCTGATACTAGAACCCTTTTTCTTTCCCTAGTCAAAATGTTTTATATATTTTTGTCAGTTTATGAATTTCCTGCTTTGGGAGTAATTTTACTGTCATTACGTGAGAACTTTGAAATGTCATAAAACTTTTGGAAAGTATAGTACTAATAATTAAAATTTAACCAGAAATACCTCTGACAGTATCATTTGAATGTGCCATTTCTTCATATTACACGTGAAGGCAAGGGAAAAAATTCCGTAGACAGTGTAGCGTTTTGACAGAAAATACACATACTATACAGCACATACTTACATATGTCATAGCGGCAGCTTCTATAACATAGAAATACATTGGAAAATGAAATGCACAGGGACATGAAGCCATTAGGTAGTGCAGACTGTCATTTTTCATGTTAACAGAATATTTTGTCAGCCTTAGCCAGCAAAAACTCTGATGTATAAAACAACATTGCTAACAGATCTGTCACCCTCTGTCCTCCCTTTTTACTTTGCATATACATCTCACAGTTCTCGGAAGGGCTTCTTTCCCATTTAGCCCTTCATGAAATCCCTGAGCTGCCTTTTTCATCTGGAGCCTCCGTGCACAACTGTGAATCCTGCCTCTTTCATCTCACCTGATAGGTAAGGCTTCCCTAAATCCCCAGCAACTGTTAGAGTAGTTGAGGAATGCTCTGTCAGAGGGAAATCATAAGAGCAGAAGGATGTTCTGCTCTCAAGGGAGAGGAATAAAAGAGAAATCAATCACGTGAATTAAGAGCTTCTGATGAATAAATAATTCATACGCACTAAATTAATTAACCAATTTTCAAGCCAGGCTTAGTATAACATTCTAACGGTTGCCAGGCATTGCATCAATCGAAATGTGATCATTTGGCATTGCATTATATGATTTCAAATGCAAAGTGACTGCCGAGTTGAAGGCTACCATGTAAGAGAATATAATGGCCAAAACCAGGTAGTTGAGTCCTCACTTTCCAATGCACAAACCAAAGACTAAAACAAATAATTCCACATAAACACTCTGACCACTGTATTTAATAGTGTTGACATTTACATAAATGGATTGCAGTGTAGTTGTCGAACATATACTGGGATGATTCCATAATCCTGTTTTAATTAGATGGATGTTGTGAGCATACAAAAATCACAAGCTGCACTCCCTGTGGTGATGCCATACTGGCAAGGAATCAATCACCACGGCTCTGGTTGCCATAGAAACTGATAGCTCCTGCACCACCATCTAAGTGGCAAATGATTGGTGGTGTACTCATGACACAGGGAGAGCAATGAGTTTTTCTATCCTGTCCAGCAGCTGTGCCAGAGAGTTAATTAAAAGCAGAGAACATGAAATAAATATAAATCTGTGAAGAAATGAAATGTACAGTACAAATTGAATTCCCATGTCGGACAGAAATTAATATGCAGCACAAACCACAGAGCTGCCTGAACAAGCAGGAGCTGAGAATCTTGGGAAATGTTGCCTCTGAGGCGGTTAGAGCTGAAATGTGGGGAGGGCACCTCCTTATCTTATTACCTAAACAAGCACTTTGTTCAGCATTTGTGTTGACTGATGCATGCAAATTGCAGCCTCCAATGTTAAGAGTTCCTGTTTTCAAGCAGGAAGGACAAAGCTTAACTAAGATTTAATTAACAAACTGTTAGCAACTGCAGTTTATCAGCTGTGAACACAATGTGAGTAAATGTTTCTACTTCTGTACTAGAATTCACCAGACAACCTCTGTGAAAGTCAATGTGTTTTTATTGATAAGCCATGAATTCCGAATTCATATTTCAAATATTGTGAGCCAAGGAGCAAGGACCTGAAATGCTTTCTCAAGAAGTAAGGGAAGCTCACCGTAGAAATAAATATTTTCTTCTTTCCATGGAATAAGCTAAAACAGATTAGGCATGAAATATTTAACTAGAAAGAATCAAGTTGTTTTGATTCAGTCCACCCCATGTTATGATTTTAGTTTTATCATTTGGGAAAGTTAGCATTTGATCGAGCTGTTCTCTGTGTGAATCCAACCACTTCCATAGGGCTAGTAGGAAGGACCCAGGGACCAAAACGACATGTTTCTGCAGCTGTCAGAGATGCTTAAGTTCTAGGGATCAGAGGATATCGTGCAATTCACCTCCTTCCACACCTCCACTTCCACGTAAGGTAAAGTCAGGTCCTCAGAGAGTGAGCATGAGAAATTATAGAAGAGCCAAAAATTCAGGTGGATCTTGGGAGTTTACTAAAAAATGGCACGTTCATATACATTTAATACTCATCTAATGAACTGCTAGGATTTTCCTCCTTTTGAGATGCATTTTCATGCGGTTAGCCCTCCATTTTTTATGGCAATCAACTTTCTTGCTAAGGAGAATATATACAATCCTTCTAATCATTTATTTCAGGTACATTTTCCAGTGTGATAAAACAATTAAGAAAGAAAATGCCATGCTTCCATATACTTGGTTATGAATCAGATTTATATATGTAGTTAAGAACTGTTTGATCTGAGAATATCACATAGATGTCCATGATATATGGAATGAAATCCTGAAGTATCTTTTTTGTAGGAAGTTTTGTTTTTTGTTTTTTTTGTTGTTTTTTTTTTTTTTTTTTGAGGCAGAGTCTCACTATGTCACCCTTGGTAGAGTGCCCTGGTATCATGGCTCACAGCAACTTCCAACTCTTGGGCTTAATCGGTTCTCTTGCCTCAGTCTCCCAAGTAGCTGGAACTACAGGTGCCCGCCACAATGCCCGGCTATATGTTGGTTGCAGTTGTCATTGTTATTTAGCAGGCCTGGGCTGGGCTAGAACCCACCAGCTTTGGTGTATGTGGCCAGCGCCCTACTCATTGAGCTACAGGCACCAAGCCTATCAGGAGTTTTTGTAGACTGAGAGTAGGCTTCTAATAACTGGCAAAATTAATGCTATTGTAAGACAAAGGCTTCAAGTTGAAGTAAAGTGGGAGGGATGAATAAAATGTTACTGAAGTCAAGGGAGGGGAGTTGTGAACATTACTCTAACTGTACCATTTTGCACTTTAAATATACTTAAATGAATTATTCTATAGGTATTATTATGTCTGAGTAGAAACACTGATAACCATTAGTAAGAAAACTATCTTTGTAGGAATACCAAAATTCATGAAAACAAATATTTTTTAGAAGTATATAAAGTGTCCAGAAATGCCCAAATATGATGTTATAAATGTACAAACTAATAAAAATTTGTGTAGCTAATGTGTAAGGCTAAAAATTAGCTGTTAAATGTATCTTTAATTAGGCATTTCAAAATGAAAAAGTGAAGAATTCTCTAAATTTTGTGATGCCTTTCAAAAATATCCCTTTCAATTCACAGATATAAGAAGTTTCAAGATAAATGATTATTTTCTAATATTCCATGTAGTTAGGACCCATTATCTCTGGAATTAAGGTCATATACTGGGATATTGTGGATTATGGGATGTTAATCTCTATGATTAATAACACTGTGGATAAAATATTGGATACATATTTTTTCTTTCCCACTCTCATCACCTTATGTCCCTACATTCTTTGATTTGGATTCTTATTATTGACCCCTAACTAATCTCCTTGTAGTGCCATTTTCATCTCTTGTTTCAGGGAAAGGGGGTTGATATGTGTCTGAGTATCTCAAGAATTTTGTTGCTTTATCTTTTAACCCACTCTAAGCCATTGGGAGCAAGGACTCTAAAAGAGTGGTTGTCAAATCTGTTTATTTATCAAAATCAATTAGAAGGAGAGAGAGAGAACTGATTTCTAGGACACAGAAAATCCTGGTCCACAGGTACTGCTTAGCACCTGGGCATTCAAAGTTGTAATAACTTTCACAAGTAAACCCAAAGTATGAACTCATTGCAAAAAGAGGCAGAAATTTAGCTTCAGTGAATTCTGACATCTATTGATCTTTTGACCATTTTTATTGATGACCATTTCATCTGTGAAGAATGATAGTGAGTTGCCATAATTTGTATAATCAATGCCGATCTTCTTACTAAGAAGTCAATGTTTGATGTGACTGCCTTTATGAGAATAACGATAAGCACAGGGGTCTTTCCACAGAACAAGAAGCAAAAACCATTTACACACAAAATTTGCGAAGAATTTCCAGAGTTTTACTGACTCCCTGGGACCATGCCTGATAAAATAATCCTTCTTTTTGTACTGCAGGCTACATATTTGGACTTTTCAGGTTTTTCTGACTTGGGCTTTTGCAATATATACTTGGTAAAATTGTAGCTACTGTTAAGTCATCATCATTTTTTTTAACTGTAAGATCGATCCTTTCCTTGAAGAACTATGCTACATCTTTTGATCTTAGTGTCAGAGAAAAAGTTTTGTTTCTCCTGAAAAAATGAAGCATATGCATTTGTAAAAAAAAAAAAAAATGTTAAAATAAAACTATTTTATTCTCATTTTAAGTGAGGCCCTAAGGTAAGGTAATATATGTCATATACTAAATTGAAGTACATGACTTACTTATTTTTAAAAAATAAGTTTATAAACTCCTGTTCCGCAACTCTTAACCACCTCATTATATCAAAGATGTAGATAAATTGGGAAATTAGATGTTAAAGGACTGCCTGAGCTCACAGGTTCAAGACCAGCCTGAGCCAGAGCAAGACTCTGTCTTTAAAAATAGCTGAGCATTGTGGCAGGTGCCTGTAGTCCCAGCTACTCAGGAGGCCAAGGCAAGAGAATTACTTGAGCCCAAGAGTTTGAGTTTGCTGTGAGCTATGATGCCATGGTACTCTAACAAAGGTGACAAAGTGAGACTCTGTCTTGAAAAAAAAAAAGGATTTTTTTTTTTTTTTTAAGAGAGAGTTGGTTGTATTAAACTCCATCCCATAAGGGAGCTTTTCCCTTCATCTTGATTCAAAAGAGGAAAACTTTAAGGGGGAACTCTCAGAAAATAATGTTTTCCATGAAATGAGGAGGGGTGAGTCGATGGAGTTTTACCTCCCTGGGGAAGTCTCAAGGACAAAAGCCGGAAAGGCTGATCATTCTAAGGTGAAATAGCAGAGGAATGGCTAAGTTAGGCCAGATGTTGTTAGAGCAAAGTATATTTGAAGGTTTGCTATGGAGCATCAGTAGACCTTATACAAAAGAGAACTGCTATGGAGCTGGTTAGCAGCTGGCCAAGAAGATCACCTTCTTGAAGTATCTCAGATACTTCTTGAGTGAGGGAATAAACATATGATTCATGATACATCTGTCCTTTACCCCCGAATAGTACAAGGGTTCTGAGCACCTACAAAATGTTTCACAAGATAATATATAATTTTCAAACACCTGTGAGAATCACACAGCTTAATATAAAATTACCATTTTAATTAAGTATGAAAATTTGTTTTTTCCCAGTTTCTCTAGTTTCCCTGGTTTGACTGAGCTTGGAATTAGACTCATCCCTAATATTTTAGGGACCCAAGATGCATTAAATGTCTTAAGAGTTAGCTATGAATTAAAGTAACACACATTACGTAAATAAATTATGCTCTGTGTCTTACCTGACAAATATGCCTTCCTAAATATCTGAAGTGCTAGAGTTGTTTCTAGAAATTTTGAGAGCCTTTTCTAGAAGAGTCCAATGCTAGAAATTAGTAGTATATACAGACCCCACTATTGGCCTAAGGATTCCTTCCGAGAGCCTGTACTCTGTCTCCCTTGTCTTCCTGTTCCAGCTTCTTTCAGCACCATGAGAAATCTCACAGTCACACACTCTTGAATACCACAGACCAAGTTTCATACATAGTGTTGTGAACAGCTGGCCCTCAGCCACTTCTCAAGTCAAAGAGTTTTCATATCAGCAGAGCATTCTACCCTGTAATGCGTGAGGGCAAGTCACAGGGTAAAGTACCATACGGATTATGGAATCAGGGTTGGCATCTCCTGAGCAGAGAATATCCTGGGTATTCCAACAGAAGTGGGAATTAGAAGACAGATACTTCTGAAAGGTGTTTCTCCTTGATCTGGATGACTCTTCTGCCCCGTGTAGCAGGGCAGGACTAGAAGACAGCCAATATAAACCTCTCTAAGGCATAGGGTTCAGAGGAAGAGCCCTTATACCAGAGTCTAAAGGTAACACAGTCTTAGAAGAATCAATCAATTATCATGAGTAAGAAGAGAAACAAAGAAATCACTGGTGGAGAAGGGATCAGAGGCCAACTATGCCCTCATTCCCACTGCATGGAGCTGGCCTATGATTTGTGCAAATTGGTGAGAGAAGCAGCTATAACTTTGAGGAAGTTTGACACATTGACTCCTTTAGGCATTTAAATTACGAGACTAGACATTTAGATTACTGACTGGAGGACCTTTTATCACCTGTTAGTGTTTCAAAATTGATGAGACTTGCTCTAAATTTATATTCAGGGAAAAAGAAATAACTTGCCCCACAGAAAAAAGAAACAACACATTCTTCATAAGTAAACCTACAAGTCCTGCTTATTTAATATATATTTTATAACTTTGTTTTGGTAGATAATAAACATTTTGTAGCTAATCATACCTTTATTGGTTTTACTTTTGGGGAATCTCAGAGTCAAAGTTGCACACTAGTTTATTTTCTACGTAAGGTCGTATGCAATACATCCAGGCATACTACTTTTTCCTCTGATCTTATTGGAAACATTTTCATCTATATTATCCTAATTATAAAGTTGTTAATATTTCTATTTTAGTGTATATACATTCATAAGCCAACCAAAATATTTTGGGATAAGCCTACCTAAATTTTACTAAAATTATGTATATTTTATGAAAACATAGTATACATAAAAGATACACAGATGTAATTAAATAACATATTTTGAGTTGGGTACAACAGAGGAGAAGGAGAGAAATGTAAGATCTTAAATTAGGAGAACTTGAAAGCTACCAGCATTGCTTAAAGGATCATGGAAAATCCAGGCACCAGTATGCTGGTAATGTCATATAAATAAATACTCTCCTTTTACGCCTAGTAAGTTGGACATGATAGGTAATATATACATTAAATTTCATTTAGCAAATTTCTGTTGAGTGACTATTCTGCATCACTGTGTGTGTAGAGAAAACAGACTTAGTTTCTCTAACAACAGCGTGGGAATGACAGTGGCCATGTGGCTTTGCAGGCATCACAGGCTTGTGACCTGTGCAGTTGCACCTCCTGTTGACATCTCCAAACACTAAGTTGTTTTTGCACAAAATACCTGCATTTTCATTTTGCACTGTGCCCCACGTTTTAGGTAGCTAGTCCTGGATGGTGGGCTGTATATTCTAAACCTTTGTTCTTCTACAGATTTCCCCAAATATTTTCATGCTTCATCTGGATCTGGCATTGACAGTTTTATGCCTATGAATGAATTTGCACTTCTTTGTTAAGATACAATGCTGGCGCATTACCTTGTCCTTATGTGAAATAAAAAAGTACAGTTTGAAGGTGTACACAAATCCTCTCCTGTGTCAGCAAGACTCCAGAGCGACTTATTTAAATGATTAGTTTGTAATGTCCTTCTGTTTAAGGAGAACAGGTTCTATGGGAAAAAGAATTATGTGAATTGGAGAAACTGTGAAATGCCTCCCTAGTAATCTGCGTAGGTCGTACTGTGTATGGTTCTTGTTACCCTTTTTTGACTCCAGCTATTTCCTGAAGCACAGAAACTTACAGTGTTAGGAGACATGAAACTCTCCTTTACATTTCTCTGTCATTTAGTTTTAAATAACACATACTGGGCACACATGAGACTTTAGTCTTTTTGCCTGCCTATATATTTATTCCTTCTTGGAAGTGCCTGACATTTATCTTTGAATCCTTAGTGCTGACTGCAGGCAGGGCCTGTGAACTGGAAATTGTTTACCAAGTGATTGAAATAACCTTCCCTGTCCAGGCATTCAGATGAGTGCTTTACATATGCTATTTTGTGGAATTAAATATTATTTATTTCATCCCACTCTGTAAGCTTTTGTAAAATTCTAAAAGCTGTACTTGATCCTTATAATACTCCTTGATATCTTGCAATGGTTATTTTCTTAGAAATACAATTCTAGTATTTCAAGGCCCTTTAAGCACTTCAGGAACTGGCCTTTCTAGTACGGGGCTTAAGATATTTATTTTACTGTTACATCATGCTAAGGAGTTTATTTAAAAGTTAGGTCACTCAATGTCCTAGGCTGAGTTCTCTGGAAGCACTGTAGAGATGGTGTTTTTGGTGCAAAATATATGTGGGGAATAAATACTTATGAAGGACCTGAGGCAGAGGCAGGAGTGGGGAGAGGAAGTGGTCCATCTGCAATCCAGGTTTAGAAAAGCCTCAGCCAACACTACAACAAGCTTTGGAGAACATCTCACATTTAGCTGACATAGGTGTGTTCTCTGATCACACTCAAGTCACTGAAAGCAGATTGCTCCGGGAAGGGCTTGACTTGAGCAAGTGGGATTTGCAGCTGAGAAAGCCAAAGGCCAACTCCTGCCTGCCCATTTTGTAGCTTGGCAGCAAGTTGTTTATTGAAATGAGATTTAGATAGCACATTCCCATGTCTGTGATAGAAGACTTTTATTATAATACCTCCTGATCTGACTTCCTACATTAAACGATAAGAATGATTAAATTCTGAAAAATTAAAAGCCTATTTGTATGGGAAAGTGAGGCATTCAAATCAGGTGCTCCCCTCATAAGGTTAAGGCAACAATTATATTCTGTAAAACACTGAGAAAAAGTTTTCATATTATACTTCCTTGTTCTAGTTATGGGGCTATTTACCAACTACCTGAGTGAGGCACTTGTGATGTAATATTGTACCAGTGATTATGCCACTGTTCTCACAATTTGGGGGCCTGATCTACTAGACCTTTTAGAATCTAGACAATCTTGTCATTTTTGCTTGTTTTAAAATAGAATTATTTCTGAATTTGTTAGCCACAAGGAGATGTATGAGTCAGTAAGTTCACAAACTCATCCTAGGAAAAGTACTGTGAACCTCATTGCTGAATAGCACGTCAAAGTACTCTCCTTGGGAAGCTACGCACTGATGCCAGCACTTGGTCCACTCTTCAAAGCAATTGTGGAACTCTTTTTCTAGAATGGCCATCAGACCTGTCATCGTAGAAGTTTGACAATTAAGTTCATGAACTTATCCTAGAAAGAGTTTTAAAGAGTGGACTAGGTGATGGGATCAGTGCATAACATCTCCAGGGAAGTACTTTGAAGTTGATCATAGTGTATAAAGCAATGAAATATGTAGCCCACTTTTAGGGTGAGTTCGTGAACTTGTCTGACCTCATAATATTTGATCATTACTTTTTATTATGGTTTTTATTCTATTATAATATGCTATTATTTTTCATATCCTACAAAGGGCATTGCTATTTTCTGGAATTATTTATAAAAATTCCTTGTTTGAATTAGTTTTGTACAAAACCTTAGAGCTCTTTAACACACTTGACTATATTTTTTTTCCCACAACTGTATCCCCAGTGCATAGAAAAGTTACTGGCATGCTTTATGAGATAAATAAATATTTTCCAAAAGATTTTACAAAAAGAATAAGTAACTGAATGAATTCATAACATCTTGGGACATTCTTGAGTACACCCATTTCTTTTGTTGTTGTTATTAATAGTTCTATTTTCTTTTCTTTTTTTTATTTTTTTTATCTGAATAATCCTTAAATTCTCTAGCTTACAAAACCAAGAAGCCATGCAATACATAGAGTTAGCATAGAATGGGTAATGTGGGTGCAAAGCCTTCTCCATGGGTTGGAAGGTATTGCCTTTATGTTGAATATGATTCATCAATATGTTGTTGTTGTTTTAAGAACTAATGCTGGCACAATCTGGGTAATTGCTAAAAAATAATATTAAAAAAAGATAACAGTAAAACTATGTTTTTCATCTGTTAGTTTGACTGTATCTAAAGGTAATGGACAGACATTAAACCTTAACTAATGAAAATCATTCCCACAGACAGGAGAGTGATAGGGCAATCAGGGATATAATAAAAAGATATTTCATCTGGACTATGTCTTCATAAAAATGCATATATTTTGCCCTGATATTTCAAAAGTGCAAAGAAAAAAAATAAGATTCAGATAAAATTCAAGTAGATCACTGTATAGAGAGTAAATCATTTTTTGGTGACTAAGTCAACATAATGGGCAACAGTAGGGCAGGGTTCGATAAACTTGGATGAGGGGCAGCCACTCAAAGTAATCACTAAAAATTTTACAAACTTTTGAGATGGTTTATAATAAGGTTTAGTGAGCAATGATCTGGTTACAAACTGTTATTAACAATGACAATCCAACATATAGCTCTCTTTCTTTTCTTCTCTGTATAACCAGAAAGAAATACATTAGTTATGGTGCATATTAATCGTTTTCCTTTTTTTGGTATGTCTTCTGCAGAGAAAATGTCTTGTCGTTATAATCAGGAAAAGAAGCTTTTGTTAAGTATAATATTCATATATATTACTACCCACCCTGGTGGCAAAACTGAAATTGATAACTTATTTACTGACCAGAAAAAAAAAAAGAAGAAGAAAAATGCATGGGAATTAAACACTGTACACTAATTTTTTCTTCTCTCTGTGATATCTAAATAATATTGATTTGAACATGTCTCCTTTTAAAAATTATTTGGTAGCCAAATAAATGAAGAATGAGTAAGGGCAAAATCAAATAATATAAGACAAAGGGGGAAAAAGTCAAGAAGTAAATGAGTTGAGAAAAATAAGAAGATCAAAATAAAGGGTTATTAGGTAGATTGTAGCTGTTGAACCAAAATCTCAATGCAAGCTTCCTACAAGCTTATGTGGAAAAGGCAACATTATTCTAATTAACTTACCATGGGAAAATAACTAGTGTATCAGGAAGGACCAAACATACACTGTGAAATTTTTTTTCACATAACTCATTCATGTATTTAACACCAGTTCATTGACAATATACGGCACACAAGGAATTAAACTTGTCACATAGGCAGAAAGAATAAGAAAGTATAAGGAATATAATTTCCAGTGAGGACAAGAGTTACTGGAGATGAGAGAAGAATATCCAAGGCTGCATGCCTCATCGGTTTTGTCTCTGACGTACTAGTGTTTGTTGTTAATGAGATATATCTTCATAAGATTTGTGTTACAGATTTTTGAAGGCTGCTTGATATGCACTCCTGGATTATAAAGCTAATACTGATGATATACTGGTAATTCTGAAGACAGCCTACTTAGTGTTTCTTACCTACTTTCTAAGTTTCTGTCCCCTCTCCTGATACAATTGAACTCTATGAAGTTTGGAGGTGCGTATTTGTCCATGTCCTATCCCTGGAGTAGACAATAGCACCTTATTCTACAGTAAGTGCTCTGTAAGTATTCCTTTAGATATTGATGAAATGATTGAATAAATGACTACAATCTTCTCTCTAACACTCAGATTTCAGCATTATACCTTTATAGTTATAAATGAGGTTTTCTTTTAATAACATTGATTTCCTTAACCACAGTTACTTGGATACTGACGTGCAGAAAGCTTTTGAAGGTTCTTTTCTATTGCCTGTTCAAGTTTAAAATCTGTGTAGGTCATCAAGTTAGTGCAAATTTAAAAGGAGATTTGTGTATTTTCATAACAAACTTTCCTTTATAAAAATCTTTTTCATTACTCTAACCTTCAGATTGAATTTTACTTTGATTCCCTCGCCCCGGGATCTCCAGATCTTTATAAGTTACACACATGTTCTAAGATGTTAGAGTAAAATGTAAAAGATATTGCACCTCAGTATGTATTTGTAGTATTCAAACATTTTCTGAGCATAGGAGCTTTTTATTAAAAGAACTCCCTTGGTAGACTTCTATCCCTAAAACTTGAAGAGCATCTTTCATTGAAAGGAATAAGTAGAAGGCAGTGACATGTAATTCATTACTCTCTTCTATTCCTTCCCTCATACCATTTGGTAGCCTTCGATACGGAAATTTATGGCTGCTAAGAGTTAAAAAAAAAAAAACACTGTAGAAAGTTAAGGTAGTATAAAGTGCTTTTCTAATGAAGTTGTACCAATGTATCTGGCATCATCATATTAAAATGTGTCCCATGAAAACACATCAGGTTCTAATTCAACTATTGTTGCATCTAGAGATATGTGGAAAACTAATTACAGACATTAAAGAGAAGCAGCTTGACTCAGCACATCAAGCAATTAAATGGCAATTCATGGATTCAGGGTTTTTAAGATGTAATTTCCTAACATGTTTGACATTGGGAAAGTCACCGCTTCTCCTTACCTTGGCTTACTCATCAACAAAGCAGCACATGATTGTGCTGACTCACCTCATTCTCTCAGAGTATTGATCCACTAGCAATGATAATGCACTATTCTATTTAATTAACCAATAAAATAATTCCAAGGAATAGGTACAAATAGTCATATTTGTAGGTAAATCATAATGTGAAGGAAGGTGATATGTTTCAGGGTTTCATCTATATAATTTTGCAATGAAAATAAAAATAATTTTCAGGAGAGAATATGAAGTAGATTGAAATAGTTTTAATTTTGTTGTCAGTTGGGACATGTGCCATAATTTTAATAAGACATGAATGCACTGCTTTTAAGACCTGGAAAAGAACAATGTTCTTAATCTGTTAAAAGTATGGAAGAAAAAAAATCTTGTTAGTTTTGCCTACTGGAATGTGAGGCTAATAGAAAAATGCCTATTATTGTAAATCTGATACTAGGATATTGATTTGAATACCAGAATATTGAGCCCCCCAAACTTTGTGTTTGAGAGTGCTTGACCCCAGCAGCAGCAACCACAAGAACAAAAAAAACCTAAAATAAATAAATAATAAGACTTGGTAACTAAAATGTCCATTTTTAAATCTCCTATTTAAGGTAATAACATTATATTCTCTTGGCAAGAGTTCAGTGCTTTGCTCTTAGTCTGGTGTTGAACAATCTTAGGTTAATATAACTGAAATTTCTGGAGAAGAACTTGAGCTTCCTGGAAGGTCACTTTAGTTCAGAAGGTTTTCTTACACTTCAATCACTTTGCATTTTTATCAATTCTCCCCCAGAGTGGTTCAAATCATTTTGGCAAGGATCTTGCTAGATGAAGTAAGTGAACCATCTTTAGGAAATTCATTAAATTGGAGGCCACTAGGGCACCATTTGCTCACCTGAAGTAGTATCCACACAGGCTCAAGGAATTAATATGCTTACTAAAGTACTCACAAAATAGTTTATTCACCCAGAAAAATATCTCCATCAAACCCATTAATTCCTTGAACATGCTTGCAAAGCAACATACCTTAAAATGACTTGAATCCTGATCCACTGGATAAATTACAGATCATTCAAGGTGACATTATATTAAAGTAAGGACTAGGTCTAAAAAGATACTGGGGGAAGGAGAAAATAGAAAGATTTTTAAAACAAGAAGGTTAGATTGAAGACTCAATCTAGTTCAACTCTAGGATATACGTTGACTATTATGTTCTAGGATAAGGTACAAAAGATGATTACAAGAAAGTGGGAAAGATATTTAACCTTGGACCAGTAGGTCATTTTCCTTTTTCATAAAATAGAGAAAATGACATGTGCCTCACAAGTTACTAATATAATAACAAACAATGCAGGTGCCAGCTACTGTCAGATAGTTCTGAACTTTAAAATCTACACATGCTTTATTCAGTATGATCATGGTCAAGTTACTTAACTCACCTAAACATGAGTTTCCCTGTCTCTAAGATTAATTATAGCCTTTCTTAGCTGAAATGGTTGTGTGCATCTGATGTGCTAATACACAAACTATTTAACTCTGTGTCTGGCACACAGGCACACATGGGAAGTTACCTAATCATACATACAGACAATTACACATAGATATGTACTGATGTATTAAATGCATAGTGGGTGGCCATAAAGTTCATGTGTAATTTAAAATAATCTCCAATTTTAAATTGCACACAATCTTTTTTTTTTTTTTTTTTTTTTAGAGACAGAGCCTCAAGCTGTCACCCTGGGTAGAACACTGTGGCATCACAGCTCACAGCAATCTCCAATTCCTAGGCTTAAGCGATTCTCTTGCCTCAGCCTCCCAAGTAGCTAGGACTACAGGCACCCACCACAACACCTGGCTATTTTTTTTTTT
>NW_003852401.1:5384669-5408041 GCF_000181295.1 Otolemur garnettii
TGAGACAGAGCCTCAAGCTGTTGCCCTAGGTAGAGTGCTATGGTGCCACAGCTCACAGCAACCTCCAACTGCTGGGCTCAAGCAATTATCCTGCCTCCACCTCCCAAGTGGCTGGGACTACAGGTGCCCACCACAATGCCCGGCTATTTTTTGGTTGCAGCCATCCGTCATTGTTGTTTGATGGCCCCAGCTGGATTCGAACCCACCAGCTCAGGTGTATGTGGCTGGCACCTTAACCACTTGAGCCACAGGCGCCGAGCCAATAGCACACAATCTTTACAGACACTCTCTGTGTGTGTGTATGTGTGAATACACACACATCTATTATACACACACACACATGCATATATAAACATCTATTAAAATCTGTGAGTCATGCTGGACTACTATTTTTCCTCTTGCCCTGGAAGTATGAACAAACTATCAGTAGTAATTACATGAGTATATTTATAAAAAACACCTTGAAAGATAAAAATGTTATACAAATGAACATTAATAATATGGACAAAAGAGCTGTGCTATTTGAAGGCCACCAGTTAATTCAGTTACATATTTCAGTTGCTTCTTAAGCCTTAAGAAACAGTAGAGAAAGCAAAGATCACCTACCATTTCTCTACTAAGGTTCACACATATTTTAATCTTTTACAAGGTAAGACAAGTACAATAAGAATGAGTTCCATTATGGCAAATAGACTCTAAACTATGTACCAATAAGCTCTAATTTCCTAGCTCCAGGAGTCTATGCCTTTGTCTAATCACTGTGCACAGTAGAACTGTAACTCACTTCTAGTCATAGAATATGGCAAAAGTGAAGGGATCTTGCAGATAGAGTTAAGTTCCTAAATCAGCTGACTTTGAATTAATCAGAAGGGGGATTATCTTAGTAGATATGAATCAATCAGTTGGAACTGTCCTAAGTGGGACTGGGCTCCTGCTGAAGTCACAGGCTCTCTTTCTGTAGCTAGGTTTAGAGAAGTGACCTATCACACTGTGAGAGGGCCCAAAGAGAGGACGATATGGGGACATGCAGGGACCCTCTAGGAGCTAAAAGCAGTTCAGCCAACAGCAAGGAAAAAAAGGGGGGGACACTTAGTCCTGCAACCATAAGGAGATAAATCTCGCCAACAAGAGGTTAAAAACATATCCTTCCCCAGTTGAGCTTCTGATAAGACTAAAACCCCACATAACACCTGGATTGCAGCATGACAGGACCCTGAAGCAGAGCACTGAGGTAAAGTGCATCTAGACTTCCAAACTACAGAAACTCTGAGGTAATATGTGTGTGTTCTTTTAAGATATTAAGCTTGTGATTCTTCATCATACAATATAGAAAAAAAATTCATCTTGAGACAAATACTTGGAATTCCGAGTATAAAAATACAAAATAATACAATAACAAATGATGGTATTCTTCTCCATGTTCTGAACATTTGCTCCCTGTTGGAGGTGTGCATTTTCGTAGTGTAAGACAGGGGTAAACTGAGATAGGAGTCACCTCTCTGAAAATCCTATGGGCAAATAAATTGTCCACTTGAGTTAAAGGTCGATGGAATAGTCAAGTGTTTCCTACGTACTGTACTTACTGACTACACCATCTGATAAGTTTGCCACTAATTTTGGGAAAGTATATTTTACTGGTTAGTTTGGTTTTGGAGGAAAATTTTTTCCTTAATCTCCCTCTCCATAACAAAAGAAGGCAGAAAGAATTTTTAGATATATTTTAAAAGATATATTAGGAATTATATTTCAGGGGCATGAGTATAAGAGAAAAATAAGATGTCTGTAAGCATTGTGTATAGGTTCTTTGGAGTGAGGAAAATAATAGAAAGTGCTTTGAGGGCATCATGTTATTCTGCAACCTAATAGAAATGGACTGGGAGCTGGTCCTAGTAAGAAGTAAAATGATTTCCTGTAGGTCTGTGGGAAAGACTAAAGGGGCATAGAGAGAGGGTTAGATGAATCTGGGTCCTTAACAGCTAGAGTATCACATTGGACCACTTTTAAATCTGTAGATCATAGGGAAATATGACTGCTTGTCTTACAGTTGATATGTGGAAAATGTAACTGTTATATAAAGCATAAACCCATAATAGATTAGAGATAAAAGAGCATTTTAGGATCCTTGATTATAATTCTTTCTTTGGCTGGTAAGAAAACTAAGGCCAAGAGCCGGTGAATGATTCTTCTATTGATATTCAATGAGTTATCATTAGAGATGGGACCATAATAAAGAACTCCAGATCCTTGATTCAGTATTCTTTCTGTGGGCCATTGGTCAAGGCTTATAAAACAGATAAAAAAATGGTAAACAGGTATGGACAGATAGTTAATATATAAAAATATGTATCTCAAATATATATATATATATATATATATACTGAACCCAAGATATACATTAAATGTGATTTAGTTCAATACTCTGGTGTTATAGATTTGGAAAACTGAGTGCTTTAAAGGTTACATGACATAGTTTTTATTTCCAAACTTACAAAAGAAAATGTTTTGCAGAATGAGTCAGATATAACTTGGGGGGCTTCTGCTTCATTTTCCCATCCTATTACTATCTAGTATTCATTGCCATTCAGAGATTCACAGGAACTCATTCAAGCTGACTCATTTGCATGCTTCTGATTTCTCCTGCTTCACTTGGGCACAAATTCCGTGATGCTTACTGTACCATCATCCTTCAGCATATTGACCTCCTTTCCTCACCTCACAAATCAGAACATACCTGCTTAATCCCATCCTTGTCTTTCTGAGCCTTTTGTCAAGTCATTGCTTTCTAATCTCCAATGAAGTCATTCTAAAGTATTAAAGGATTATCATTACACCTTTCAGAGATACAGTTATGTGTTGCAGGATCAGGATGGCCTTTCAGGCAATCAGGGAGTGCCAATATGATAGTGGCCTCAGAAGATTATAGTGTCTTATTTTTACTATACGGTTTCTACATCCAGATAGGTTTAGATTCACAAATACTTCCTAATGTGTTATAATTACTTAAATTATTCCGTACAGTAACATACTGTACAGGTTGGGAGAAATGTGTAGCCCGGGTCTGTAGTAGGCTAAGTGTGTAGTAGGCTATCCCATCTAGGGTACTGTAACTACACTCTATGATGTTCAGACAATTGTTAAATTGCCTAAGCATGCATTACTCTGAATGTTTCCCTGTCCTTAAGCAGTGCATGACTAGAAATCATAAAAACATATGAATATGTCATATCTCAATCTCCTGAAATAATTTCCAACATTAGAAATTTCACATTGATGGGAAAGTGTTTCTGGAGAAAGTATTAGAAGCTTTTGTACAATGCCACAAAACCACTTAGAAAATTACATGGATCTGGTTGCGAGGAAGTTCTTTCAAAAGAGAAAAAAGCAAAAATACACTGAGTAGATGGCAATAAAATCCCTTATTAAAAAAAAATCAAACACTTTGTATAAGTCACAGGTGCAGATACTTTTTGGACCTTACCATTTTCAATATAGAAGCTGAGCTAAACCTAAAGTGTCTAGTCTGAAAATGAAAAATCCTAGGTACATGTTGTTTAAAACTGTTTTGTTGGTCCCCTACTATTTTTAATGATAGTTTTTCCTTACCTGAACAACCCAGAGGTTGCACAAATGCAACCCAAGTCCTGTGGTTCTTTTTAAACTCAGCTCAGATTCTCACCTCTCTTTCTGCTTCCTCCCACCCCCCACTCAGTTGCCATGTTCAACAACACTTCAAAGGTGTGACTGGCTTCATTTCTAGGCTTAGATTCTGTTTAAAGAAGAAGCTAAATTGGAATCAGTTTATCACCCTTGGCTAGAATTTTTAACAAAATTTTAAACCAGAGAAGACCCCCTAGCCACATCTAAAGTGATACCGAGTATATCAGCTGGATAATTGATCTTCAAAGGAAACCATAGCCCTGGATAAAGCTCACTGTCACCGCTGGCAATGCATCTTGAGCCTTCAGACACACGGTTCCATGGATACACAGGGCATTTTCAGTATTTTTATTTTTCCTTAACAAAGAAGAAATTAGGAAAGTGTATTTTTATACTTTTTTACATAATGATGTTTTTATTAAAATTAAAGCAAATGGAGAGAGATAAATGCTGGAAAATATGCAAGCATATCAGAATCCTAAAACCATCTCCTTTGTGTTTGGAATCAGGCCAGCAGAGTTAGAACTGAGAGTATAAACATCAACCATCAAGTAATCTTATGGGTGGAGAAAGCACAGACCACCACAAAGCTCTTTACTTAATTGACTGTGATATAAGGGATGCAGTCAGTTGAAAGCAGAACCATTGTTTGAAAAAGAAGTCCTTTTCTGTGTCTTATTTTTATATCTGGTTCCAAGATGTTTTTTGCATACATACTAATTTGGTAATACCTTTATATGCCTTATAATCAGTGACTTGAACACAGTTTTTTCCCCCACTACTGGAAGGTCATGCTGTGCTTTAAAGGACTTTTCACTACTTGAATTGAATGTTGAGTGATAGACAGGCATTCTCTGTACGGTAGGAATGGAATGTTGTCAGCCAAGATGGTAGCATGAGCAAAGGCAGAAGTGGGATGAAGCAGCATGGTGCATTTGTGGAATCACATACGTTTCAGAATGGCTGGTATGTAGGATAAAGGCAGAGGTGACACACGAAAGATGAGGCTATGGATCAGGGAGAAGGATCTTACTACTTCAGTTACATTGGCTGGCTGAGTGTGGGGTGTGAGGGCAGCACATAGAAAAGAGACAGCTAAGGTCCATGAGGGACCTTTGGGAATGCAAAGGCCAGAAGGAAATGTTGTTAAGGGAATAGTGAACACCCAAAGCCAGAAAGGACTTGAACAATGTTCAAGAAATGATCAAAGGATGTAATTGTACAAGGGACAGGGATGTTGGTATTTAACGATATAAGAAAGTAAAAACAGGAGTGAAGTATTGGATAGGCCCTATCTGCCATTTTAAAAAATTCCATCTAAACACATGAAACATGTAGCTGGGTGCTCTGTGTATTTGGAGCCTAACATGGAAAATGAAAAATTTCCTCAAGTACGCACAGGCTAGACAACGCGATTCAGTGGAACGTCCACTGCTTTTGAGGCATGGAGACTTACCACCTGTACCTCTGTACCTGAGGGACCTTGGGAAGTTACTTCACCTCTCCATGAATTGGCTTCTATATGTTTAAAATGGATAATACTGCTACTTCATAGAGTATTGTGATTTTTAAATTAAATTCATGTAAAACATCTGGCACAATTTATGGCACGTTAGATATAAAATAAATGTTAATTTTGTTCCTGTGCTAAAGCTGCTTCAGATGTGTTTGCAATATGCAGAATTTTAAAAGAAAGGGTTTTATGCCAAAACAACATTCACTATATAAATGCCACAGAGAAAAAGGAGCCAGGGATGACGTTCAGGGTAAAGCCAATTACGGGTGAACCGAAGAGAATTTTGCAGCATTGTTCCAAAAGATGAGTGAGATAGACATGAGGAAAGAAGCTGTTTCTTTGATAATAAGGGCCCACAGTCTTTCTAGGCAAGTACATAAAAGATGTTTTGTTCATTTATCCCCCTACCTATATGATGTGTTGCTATGTGATAAAATATTTCCGCTTCCTCCCCTTATAAACAATTTCAACCATCAAGATATTGCACTGAAATGCTTTGTAGTACACTGGACATGGCTTAATCTGTTATTGGTTCATTTCCATGTACTTCAATTGAATTTAGTCTTTGTTAGTTGTGTTCCTACTATTTGCCAAACACTGTGTACAGTGTTGTGGATAAAGGATGCATGCACATACAATATATCTCATTGGCTTGAATGAGATCTGTCTAGTATTTTATTATAGTATCCTATGCATGCTCATGTGGGTTGTTCTCATCACGGACCCAGTAAATACAGTAACCACACACCACTGCAGATTACGGAAGGGCAAAGGTAAAGTTGGATGAAATGTCCTACTACTTTATATCACTTTGCTAAACCAGACCATCAGACCATGTTCTTTTCTACTGGAAATTTATCTTGTCTTAAAAGATAGACGAATGTCAGAAATAAGTTATGATGTTGCCTTCCAGAATAAATTACTTATTTTCAGTGTAAGAAATTAGTTTGCTCAGCCTCAAACAACCTGGTATCAATGAAACCTTGTGCCAACACTATAACATTTGAAAGCCAGGCATTATTTCTTGATCTACTTTCTCAAGAGCAGGGCTCGACTTCCCAAGGCAGCTTGCGAACTTTCTTGAGTAACCCCTCAAGGCTAATAGGTAGAACAATAACCCCCTTCTTACCTCTAAATGTGTATTTCTCCACCTGGCAAATATCCTTGATTCCTTTTGTTTTTTCATTTCTTACGTCCAAATCAATACCCACTGATGCTAATGTCCTAAATATTTCTTGTGTCTACCTGCCTTGTATCTGTACGCTCTCGGACCCATGTCACGTGGTTATTTATCACCCAAACCAACTTTTCCTCCCTCTTCCTATCCTGCTCTATTGGCAAAATGATCATTCAAATGAGAAACCCTGTCAAGGAGCTCATTTGCAGAGAGGATCCAGTGGAGTCTTAGCGTTTACATATATAAGATGAAATCCAAGTATCTTTACTTAGACAAAAATGTCTTCTCTCAAGTGACCCCTTCTACATCTCTGTTTTTTCTTGATGGCACATCCTGCTTCATACTTTAATACTAAAAGCTGCGTGCCCCAAACCATTTCACCCACTCTATCTGTGCTCACTCTGCAAATACTGCTTGAAATGCTCTCTCTCTATCTCTACTTTTTTACCTGACTACCTCCACCTCATATTTTAAGAATAAGTTCATGTGTCATTCCTTCCAGGAATAAGCTTCCTTCAGTCAGGGTCAACGTCTATCCCTCTAAGCCTAAATAAGTCTGCGTATCCTTTTATAACAATACTTATTGGTGAAGTTGCTGGTGTAAACTCTGAGCTCTTTTATGTAAAAACCCACATACTTCCTTAGTCTGTGTGTCATTATTTTGTATCGGGCACAAAACACAATCATCACTAAATATGTTGTAAATGACACAAATTCTGCATTCCTTTTCAAAATAGGTACAATATAGCCACTATTTGTTCCCATTTTCTATCAGTCTTCTCCAATCTTACTAAATAAAGTAGACAACTCTAATAACCCTGGTACATGTGATATTTTGTGAGACTTGGTGTTAGCTTTCCCAGCGACTCAGATTCGTTCATTTATAAATATTCTGTATTTTCTAATTGCTCTTATAATTCATTTGAGAACTTAATTCCAGAGTTACCAGGTTTTATTTATAACCTGTTAAAGAGACACAACACAAACCCTTAAGAATCTAAGTTAAGGGCGGCGCCTGTGGCTCAAAGGAGTAGGGCGCTGGCCCCATATGCTGGAGGTGGCAGATTCAAACTCAGCCCCAGCCAAAAAGTGCAAAAAAAAAAAAAAAGAATCTAAGTTAATTACTGTCTTACTTACAAAACTCTATGCATTTTACTAACTCCTTCAAATGATCTTCACTATACAAAAAAGTAAAACTGGCTTTTGTAATAATTGCCCTACTGTGGTCTTGTTAAATTTATCTTCCCTACTCTGGTCTCTAAAGGCTAAAATCATCGGGAACTTGATATTAGCTGTCGTGCTGCTAATAGACTCCTCTTGACATTGTTCTGGAATATGAGTTCAGTGTGTGCGAACATGGGTGAATAAAGGCACAGTGGAAAACTTTTTAAATTTCTATGATGAATCAGTGTTCTAAGCTCAGTGTACCCTGTGCTAATTATTTCTTAAATCCCTTGCAGACTTTTTGTGGAGTACAGACAGATAGGAAGCACCAAAAAATATTGACTAATAGGTTTTAGTTTTTGTACATGATGATTTTCGTTTATCTAACTGTAAAATAAGCTTCACTTAAAATGCAATAAGTTGGCTTCTCCAAAAACTTAATCAAAGTATATTAAGGTAACTCATGGATAGATCTAATGAGGAATTCCTTAAATGGGGGAATAATTAAATGAACTTTAAGTTTAAGCATGAGCACAGAGAGGGGCTTGTGGAAGAACTATCCCCACACTGCTACCTAACACACAGAAGGAAGGCATGTTTAAAAGTATTTCTGTTTTACCAATAATTCCCCTAGGGAAAAAAAAAGCTAATACTATTATATTATGACTTTTTTAATTTAGGTGATTTGAATTTTCTATCTACTATTTCCACATCAAGACGAATTGCCCTCTCATTTAAAATGGCAATAGATACCAGAGTGGTATTTACACACCAACTTTGTTAGCAACAATATGTTTTTTAATCAGAATGGATGCATCCTTGTTAGATACCCACAATGAAAATAGAATGTTTTTTGTTTCTTGTTTTGATTTGTTTTGTTTTGTTTTGAGACAGAGTCTCCCTCTGTTGCCAAGGCTAGAGTATCCTGGCATCAGCCTAGCTCACAGCAACCTCAAACTCCTGGGTTCAGGTGATCCTTCTGCCTCAGCCTCCTAAGTAGCTGAGACTACAGGCATCTGCCACAATGTCCCTCTAATTCTTCTAATTTTAGTAGAGACTGGATCTCACTCTTTATCAGGCTAGTCTCAAACTTCTGAGCTCAAGGGATCCTCCCATCTTGGACTCCCTGAGTAGAGTGCTAGGATTACACATGTGAGCTTCTGTGTCTGGTCAAAAATAATTTTCAAAATTATTGCATGCCAAACAAAGTAGAGCTTAAAATGTATTTGGTAATTAAATTTACAGGGAGACAATGATCTTAGCGCCAACCCCATGACTTTCATCTGCAGACCTAATTATAATTCACTGAGAGAAAGAATAACTCCCAGATTGATAACAATGAACATTTTCAACAATGACCTCTGAGAAGACAGGGGGACAGTGAGGTAAATGAAAGTGAGATGTAAGATTCTAAGGAAGAGTAAGAAATTAAGATTGAAGAAAATTAAGAGTTTTAGCTGGCTTATGCATTGGATTGCATCCACAGGAGGGTGGGAAAACTCAAAAGACTATACCTTCCCACTTTATTATTTATAGTAACTTACCATACATTTCACTTGGTAGGTTAAGTGTCTGGATACAAGCAAAGGACCTGAAACTCCCAAAAGACATAGAACCCCAAACGGTAATACAAATTAGAATGTGTATCAGGTTGGCTTTTATGTGGATTGATGTATATAGTTGACCCTTGAATGATAGGGTCATACAGGTTTGAAATGTACAGATCCATTTACAGGAGGATTTTTTTCAGTCATATGCAGATGAAAAGTATAGTACTGGTTGGATGTGAAACTCATATGTGTGGAAGGCTAACTTTTCATGGGTTCCACGGGGCTGGCTATGGGACTTGAGTGTGTGTGGATTTTGGCATATATGGGAGTCCTAGAAATAAAACCCATATATACTGAGACAAACTGTAGGAATAAACAAAATTCATGCTAATCTAAAATTTTCACGTCCACAGGTTTCAGATATAGGCATTATGTTCTCGATAATCTTTGCTAAAATATAGATTCATTACAGAAAAATTCGCTTTTATATAATTAAAATTAGAAAATACTAATCCCTTATAACCCACAATTCAGCTATAAACGGCTATTAACTTTTTTAAACTAGTTTTTGAAATATGGTATATAAATGAAAAAAATATATGAAATAGGAATTTCATTACACTGCAGCCATACACTAGGATATGCCTGAGGGCAATGGAGAAGTAAACCTCTCCTTGTGGACAGGACTTTGAGTAGTATATTTATATATTTATTTTGCCTAGGAGGTCACATAGGCAGAGGTATAGATTTATACTGATTTGTGGGATGAAGTTAATGGTTCAGGCTGAGTGGTCAGGTACTTGGAAATAACACAGTTGAATAATTGGTGACAAGGATTGATCTCTGAAAGATCACAGAATGTGAAGATCTTTATGTCATATGTAAACTTCACCAAAAAAAGTCATCTACAGAGGAGAATTCTAATAATCAGGATTATCCATTCTATGGGGATCAACCTTTTCTTCTGCAGCCACTGCTATCTTTTACCATTGGCTCATGAAAATGTGGCGGCCATGTTGGGGGAGGTGAAGTTATGCGTATTCTCAGAAATGTGGACTTCTACTTATCAACACCCATCTGGCTTACTCTGTGTCCCATCTTCCAAGAGCAAAGACCAACACAAGACCCTTAAAATTGCATTGTCTCCCATGGGTATCAGACATCTCCCCCTGGCCAGTTGATTCATTTGTACTATTTCTATAATAGAAGAGGAAGTTCTTTGATAATATTGGACTAGACATATGTGATAAGTATAGAGTTGTCTCCCCAATACTTATCCCACCCATAGATTTACAGAATGCCTATATAATTGTAGTTTTTCCCAGAAATAGCAATTGTGACCAAAATCTTAATCTATAGAAAATGAAGATCAAATGTGGCCACAGAGTTACACTCATGGATTTCACTGATTTTAGTATGATCCCATCACCTAGAGGCAACTGAATGAATAGAACAGTGAAATTGTGTGTGAATACTCAGATACAACACCAACTAGGTGATAATACCTCAAATGGCTTGGACAATGTCCCCATGGTGTAGCATATGCTCTAAATCACATCCAATTATGGGACCATTTCTCTCATGATCAGTACTTATGGAGCTGAAAAGCAAATAAATATATCCTCTCATCATTATCCCTGGTAATCCACTACAAACATTTTTGCTTCTGTCCCTGTGACTTTAAACTTTGTTGGTTTAGGGATCCTGCTTTCAAAAAGAAAAATGTTTCCACCAGGGAATACACAATGATTTCATTGAATTGGAAATTGAGACTTTTAGTGGCAATTCAATTCATTAGAGCCTACAATTCTGATTAATGAAAAATAATATTTTTAGCACTTTACTACAGCCCCAGACATTTTAAGGTCCTTAGAACACATTATTTCTATTTAACTTTCTCTGAATGTACCCTATGATTGCAATATATTTTATTATCTATATATTTTAAACTAAAAACAGAATTTTATTTTATACTTATGGTGTATTTACACTTTCTAATGTATTTTAACTCCACTGATTTTAAAATTTTGATCCAGCTAAGATTTTCATGTTTCCAAATTTTCTGATAGTTTCCTTAACGTATCACTAAGAATAGCTAGACAAGTAATGAAAAATTTAAATTTTCTTTTGTCTTTTTATGTCCTATTTTACTTTTATTATTGAAATATACTTTCACAGAAAATAGAATCCAACGTTGTTATTTTTTTTCTTTCAGTGCTTTGAGGATATTAACCATCAGCTTTTGACTTTATATTTCTTGTTGAGAAGTTAGCTATTAGTCTAAATATTGTTTTTTGGAGATTGTCTATCTTTCTTTTGGTCTACTTTTAACATGTTGTTGTATGTTTTTAACTATTTATTTTGAAATAATTGTAGAATCACATTAAATTGTAAAAGATAATACAGAATGGTTCTCCCTATCTATATAGCCTTTATCTAGTTTCCTCCAATAGTTATATGATATGTGATTATAGTATAATACTAAAATTATGTAATTATTTTCTTTTTTAAAATTTCAAATTGAAATAGTATCATATTTATACAGATTTCATAAAATATTACAAAGTATTTGCATATAGCCTTAACAAGCTTCCCAAGTGTTAACATATTACTAATTCATAATATAATTGTCAAATCCAAACTATTAGCATTGACACTTTATTAATTAATGAAAGAACACATTTAGGGTACCGTACATACTTGTCAATGTCCTAGGTCTGTGACTTTACACCAGTGTGTAATATTATGCACTGGTCTTTGATCTGAGACAGTTCTTGTCTTTATTGTTTGTTAACAAGTTGAACATATTTAAAGAGTATAGGACAGTTTGTATGTCAAATTTCTCTCCATTTTACATGTGTCTACTGTTTTGCCATACTTTTGTTCAAGTTATTAATTTGGGGCAATAATACAACAGAAGTGACACTGTGCCTTTTCCATATCAGTGGCACTTTATGTCTAATCTTTTTCTCAGTAAGTTTAATTTTGATTACTAGCTTAAGTAATGTTATGTGTGTCTTATTTAAGATACTATTTTCTGCTGTGGAATTAATGAATATATGTGAAAAATATCTGAAAATTATGCATATGCCTTTTTATCATAATTTTGCACACTAATTTTAGCATTCATTGATGATTCTTGCTTGCAAGTAGTTTTACTATGACAAATGGTGTTTTTTCCTATTTCAATTGTTTCCATTTTATCTATGAATTCCAATTCTTCTGTTAAGATGAAGTTATACCTCTTTCTCATTTACTTATTATCAGGAAGACATATTTCTCCTATTCTATGAGTTTAAACCATACTGTCATTTTTACAAATTGTGCTCAAGTTGTCCCATGATTGTCATTTGGGAGCTTTTTCTTAGGAGCTTTTGAATTCCTTCAACATATTTTAATCAATTTTGAGCACTTCCTCTACTTCTGGTACCAAAATAATTTCCAAATACATATTATATTTTTCCTACTCATCACTAGACTCAGCCATTTTTCAAGGAATCCTTTTTGTTTTATTAAAGAAGCATGTAGAAATCAATATGAGACTCTAGGTGATGCTATTGAAGAGCTAGGGAATATACATACACACGTATCTTTGTCTGTCTCTATCATTGCAAAAGCATTAGTTCCTATGATGCCTATGATTCTACTCTTATACTAGACGGTTAGATCTCTCCTTCCCACTTTCTTAATAAGAAACTAGTTCTTTAAAAGTAAGAAAATTGACTCTCAGCCACAAATATTAATGCAGATATATGATATTTACTCAATTTTTTACCCAAAATATTTATTCCATTATAGAAAACACTAAGATAAGTTAGATATTGCTAACCTATATTCTCATGATAACTATACTAATATAGTACAATGTTTTTGTGTTATTTTTGTCAATAGCCATAAAATATATTGCCTAAAGACTGATTGCTAGAGATACTTATGCTAATTATTTTTTCTTCCCTTTATCACTTTATCTCACTTTATCAAGGCAATTTTATTTATAATATATTACATTTATTGCTACTGTTTGCATTCATTTTTGTTACTGCCACATACTGGTTATTTTAATCATATATTAAAATCTATTGATAGAATTTTGGTTGCCTGGGTTGGTATTTCCTAATATTTCCTCCCAAAACAATACCAAACAATAAGAACAATTGAAGCAGAGAATGTTAAACTAAAAATGACTGTAAGTTTTTTAAGAAGAAGAAAAAAAGAAAAGAAAAGTGTTTTCTTTGCTGCCACAGTGTTTTCATACAAGTGCTATAATGGCCCTTTCATTGCATGTCATATTTTATCACTCTGGGTTCAAAATGCTTCAGTCACCCTACAGCACACTAAGAATAGTACTAACGCCTTCACTGTGGTCACAAAAGTGGTACATGATGTGATTTTTTAACTCTGTTTCCAACCTCATTGACTATTCTTTACTTCTTTATCACTTAGCTCTGACTACACCGTCTTCTTTTTTCCTCTTAAAAATACAAAATACTGATCTTCCTCGGGGTCTACGCTCTAGCTTGTCTATCTTTACACAATTCTTTTATAATGTGTATTCATTATATCTTCTTTCTTCATGTCATACAGTTAATTCTATTTTTAAATTTTACTCCCACAGAGAGTTCTTTTAACCTTATGTCTGAAATTGAGCAACTTATACATTCTAATTTATTGTTCTGCTTTACACAGTTTTTTTTACAAATTTTCAGGCAATAACAGATGACAATTTATGTATATATTCCACAGCTTCCTCACAACTTGGTGAGGGGCAAGATAACTCTAAGAAATGCATTTTACACTTGTACCAAAAGCGTTTCCAAAGGAATCTATCTCCGTCAATCCCACCTTGAGAACACTTTTTGACTAGCTTTCCTTCACTTCTCTACTCCTTTGCTGGTGGTTCTTTCAATGTCTAAATGAACTACTAATATCTTAAGCCTTGTATGATGACTTTGGTGACCTACAACTAAGATAAATATAACATAGAAAATTTGAGAAAGTCCACAAAATGATGCCTCTATAGAAAGATTAATAAACCAATGCAAGACTTGAAAAACTGATTAAAAAAGGAAGACATAAATTGTAGAATCATGAATTTAAAAGAGGATAATTATACAATATTATAGACATTAAAAAGGATAATGCAAAAATATGAAAATCTTTATGACAGTAAATTTGTCTTTGTAGGTGAAATGGACGTCTTAGAACTATGCTTATGAAATTAACATAGGAAGAAATAGAAATTGAAATAGTCCTGTGTCTGTTAAAGTGATTAAATACAAAAGCAAAATTATATTTTCTGAAAGGAAACTTAATGTATATCTTCAACAATAAAATTTATAAAATATTTAAACATTTTTAAAAATCATAACTATCTCAGAAAATAGAAATATAATAATTTTCCAATGCATAATCTTGATTCAAAAACCTAACAAGAAAATTGCCAGTATGAAAACTTACAGATATATTGACATCATGAATACAGTGTAAAATGCCTTATGCAGAAATACTAAATGCAATATTCAATAATAAAATCCAGCAACATATAAAAACAATATATAATGAATAAATTAGATTTTCTCCAGGCATGTAGTCTTCATGTAATATTTAAATTACAACCCAGACAGCATGGCTCACATGTAACCCTGGCACTTTGAGAAGCTGAAGAAAGGGAATTGCTTGAGCTCAGGAGTTTGAGACCAGTCTGAACAAAAGTGAGACCCTGTTTCTCCTAAAAATAGAAAACTTAGCTGAATGTTATGGTGGGTTCCTATAGGTCCAGCTACTTGGGAGGCTGAGGCAAGAGGATTGCTTGAACTCAGGAGTTTGACATTTCTGTGAGGTAGGCTGACACCAGGCTACTTTAGCCCAAGCAACAGACTGATACTCAGTCTCAAAAACAACAACAACAACAACAACAAAATATATATATATATATAATTTATTTATTTAAAAATCAACCAATGTAAATTACCATATTAAGAACATAAGGAGAAAATCAATTATCTAAATAAAAGTAGAACAGCAGTGGTTTGGTTTCAGGATATGGCTTAGTCCTATGTGTCATATGTTAGTCAGAATATGAGACATCCTAATGCATGTTCTAAGGACTTCAAACTTGCTAAAAAGTCTGAAAATTAGCCATGTAACTTTAACCTATGTATCCAATATCTATAACTCTGAGGAAGCTATTTATTTCTTTGTAGTTCACCACTTTGTAAAATTGCAATCTATAAAATTTACCTTGCCTTGTTGAACTTACAGCATAAAATCATTGTGAATTTATTAAACAATTATAAAAGTGAGTTGAACTTTTAAAAATACGTGACTACATATACCCTTGATACTGTAATCTAATTTTTAATAAGGTCTTGGTTATGATGCATGGAATATGCAAAATATAGAGTCAGATAGTGCAATATTATATGAAGAAGAGTTCTAGGTAGAAATATAGTAGTTCATTTTTCAAGTTGCTATGAATGCTTAAAGGTTTTGACTAGGATTTTACTTTTAATAGAGAAGGCCAACCATTATTAGTGGCTTAAATTCCTTCTTTTGTCAGCTTAAAGAAAGCTAAAGCTAGAGCAAGCTGAAAATGAATTGGTATAAATACCATGCATTTTATGAAGTCTGATTTAGGTGTAATTCTCCTTTATGTTTGATAGAACAAATCCTAAAGTTATTGTGGTGTTTAAAAATACAATGTGACCCCAGAAATTAGACTCCTGCTAGGGATAGTTAATTTACTCAGAGTAAGGGACTTGAGAATGTTTTCCTTTGTGTTCAAACTTATATATAAAATAAAATTCACAATTAACAAATCTGAAGCCATTAATGGCAAATATTTTAAATTTATCTGTGGGTAGGGTAAAGAAATATAAATGTAAGTACAATAACTTTTCCAGACAATGTTATTTGCCTCCCTCTTGGTTTTTTTAGAAGTCTAGATGTATGTCTATAATATCACAGATTCACTGTACATTAGGCATCTGTTGATAAACCTTCTCCTTTTTTAACCTGAGAGAACTTTGTAGATGCAATGGATTATATTTTCTCTTAAAGCTCCTAACTCCCAACTTGGTATGGAATATAAGTTATAAGACATTATTTTAAATAAATAAATGAATTTTTCTATTTAAAAAAATTACTGTAGTGAGTTTTTGTTGTTGTTGTTGTTGTTGTTTTGTCTTTTCCAGTGCAGTGGAGCCAATACTGTTATCTGATTAGAATCCAGATCTCCAAATGGTTGGGACCATGTTTACTTAAAAATTGCTGTCTGGGTATGATGGCTCATGCTTGTAATCCTAGCACCTCTGGGAGACTGAGGTGGGAGGATCCCTTGAACTCAGGAGTTTGAGAACAGCTTGAGCAAGAAGGAGACTCCATCTCTATTTAAAATGGAAAAATTAGCCATGTATAGTGGCTGGTGGATAGCTTGAATCCCAGCTATTGGTGAGGCCGAGGCAGGTGGATAGCTTGAACCCACTAGTTTGAGGTTGCTGTGAGCTAGGCTGATACCACAGCACCTACTTCAGGTGAGCGAGACCCTGTCTCAGAAACAACAGAAAAAACAGTAACAAAAAAAATTGCTATGCTTTTTTTCACCCAATGAGAAAAGCAAAAACAGGAAAAACTGTTTTCTTTCCTTTCCTTTCCATTTTGAATTGTTTACTATCAAGAACATTTCAAAGAAAAAAAAAATTGATAAATCATTTAAGTAATGAATCTTGCGACTTATTTGAATAATTCAAGTAATGGAATGATAAATGTGTAGAGTTCAGCTGAGGTTCTTAATACTTACTGCAAATATACACTGCTATCTAAAAGGTAGGGGCAAAGATGGAGAATCATATAACTGGAAGGATGGAGCATTTTGGAGATGATGAGTAAAACAAATTGATGGTAGTGAGCATGCAGGAAATCATTAAGCAATTAAGTTGGACAGGAAGTTGGGTTATTGTTTGAAGGTTCTTATAAGAAGTAATATAACAACAATAATAATTCTGAGCAGGAAAATGATACATATCAACATCACTGAATTTAACATCAATCTGGAAAATTTGTAGAATGTGTAGAGTATAAAGAAACCAAGAAAGAAATATATTTTATTTTACCCATAAAGTGATACTTAATTGAATAATATAGACAAGAGCTAGAAAACTTGGCCAGGCATGGCCAAGGAGATACAAAGAAAATAAATGTAGTATACACTTAACTATATTAAGGCAATTGTTAAAAATGCTTAAAATATTCCTTTTATGATTCAATACATAACTAGCCGACTTTTACATTTTGATATGATTTGGTACCTTATTTACTCTGTATCTTATCTATCACAGAATTCAGCAGTTTCTCAGTTTGTGTTTTCCCCTCAAAGCTTTTTAATAGAAACGAATCTTACAATATTTTGTTATTAAAGTATGCAGATATGCTACAGACTCCAAACAGCTGCACTTGTTTTTATCTTCCATTGCAATCTTTTCCTTAGCCAGCTGCTAAAGGGAAAAAGAAAAGTCTTCACAGCCTCCTGGCCCTTAGAATTGCTCAAGCGAGGAATGATTTCCCAGGTTCTCCTCTTTTGTAGTTTACTTTTGAAGTAATTCTCTAAAGATTTATTTCCTGTGAGAGTTCTGCATACTATTTCATTACCTGCCTCCTCCGGGCCAGGCAAAATATACTCTGTTTTTAAAAACAGCTATAACACCACGATTTATAGAAAGATGTGTGTGCATTTGTATGTGCTGCACATAGAAATTGTTTTTAAAAGCCCAGCAAGTAATTACAGAGAAGAGACTGATCTCCTAGTCTGCCTAAATTGTGCACCAGAAAGTTAGCTTAAATTTTAGTTGAATCCACCATATCTGCAATTCATCCTCTTCTGTCTTTATTCCGCACTACTGCATGAAAAAAAAAAAAAAAAAAGCAAACAGATTTTATTGCTGAACACATCATGCCCAATGAAACCTGGTTAGCGGAACTCGCCTCATGAGGTAGGGGTGAGTGCTGAGGCAGACTGAGCTCTGCTACCATTCCCCTGCCTCCCCACCCTTCATTTTCAAGTTTTGACTTCTGTAATAATTATAGCTAAACCTGTAGTCAAAAAAAAAAAGTAAACGTTATGTATGGATTAAGATATTTATGTAAAATGAACTCCCAGTACCTCTCAGTACATAGCTGGTGAAGCCTTAGGCAAAGGACAAGCCTGTTTTATGGCCCCATTAGAACCTTTCTGTTGGTGTCATTTACCTGGTTCTCTGTCAACCCCTTATTTTCTGTAGCTCATAAGGAACCAGAACACGACCTTCCTGTGCGGTAATAAATATCTCTGGGTATTATAGCATTTACACTTAGTTTTGTGAATTCTCACTGTCTGGATGCAATTTAGCAAAGTTTACTCTCAGTATAAATTTATTTGCCAAACGGATCTCTAGAATTTTAGCCATTTGTGTTGCAATTTTCCTACTGGGCAGATGTTTCCAATGCCTGTGGAAGCTCGTCTTCCTTCAGTGGCTGCTCTGCATTCTGCCCCTTGCCTGTAATTCAAAAATTACTTCTTTTTGCAGATCCACTATTCTTTCACTTTTTTTCTGAAATATTAGTCAATTTTTAGCAACATATCTGGGTTTTTTATGATAAAAACCAACTATTTAGATGAGCACTACTTGAAAAGTTGGTCCTAGTGTGCAGAAAGAATGGACTCTTGTTATACCTACCCCAACTCTTTACTAGATTATAAAGTCTTTAAGAACAGGGGGTATTCCTTTATATTTCTGGGACAATTGAAGTGCTTAGTGAGTAACTGAAATTTTCTATGAGAGTTTGTTTAGTCTGTGAATAAATATCACCATTAAATATCTTCCCCATTTGGTATGCTTCGTAGTCATCTACCTAGGAGACAGGGTTGGGGATCAGGTAACTTTCTGGATTCTTTTCCTGGGCACCTGATTCCATGATGCCATGCATATCTTAATCATCAACATGCATATAACTATTCTGCTCATCTTGAATCAAGGTCACTGTACACTGATTCAAAAGGTTCTGCCTTTAGGAATCATAAAAATTTATAGTTTTGTTTCAGAATGATGTTTTAGGCAACTATACATTGTTTTTGTTTATAGTCTTAAATGCCTCCACTGGCAAATCATACATATCATAGAGATTTTTTTTTTTTTTCAAAAGCCCAAATCCCACCAATGGCTGCAAATCACAAGTTAAATTTAGAGTTGGGGTGTGATGGTATGTTTAATGTGAATGGACTCTAAAATGGCCATGGATGGGTGGTTCAGAATTTACAGTCTGTGACATTTTCAGAGAGACAAATCTTTGTTTACTGACTGTCTGACAGCATGGTTTCTTCAGATGAGGTAAACATCTTCTGTGGTTCAGCAGAAAATGCACTCTGTATACAGTGCCTGAACAATTACTATTAGATGATCATTGATTATGCTTTTAGTTTGTTCAAAGTCAGGAAAACGTCTGACCAGGATTATACAGCAGATGGCAAACTATATCCTTAGCAGAAAGATCTTTTAAAACCTTTACAAGCATTGGCAGTGATGTACTCACACATATCCGCTGCAGGCTTACTATATCTGTCCAGCAGGTCAGACATTTTCTTTTATGCTCAGTTGAGTAGAGCTAAGATCAATTTTTAAATCACATAGCTATATTATCTGTCTCCACTATTCAAGACTGGTTGCATAATTGTTTGCTATTTTTGAAAAAGCCTTTCAGTTATACAACTTAAAAGTGAAGAAAGGGTAGGACATATTTAATTCCCCTGAAATGCAAGATTATAAATTAAAATTAAATCAAATTATGTGTGTAAAAACTCCACACTCCAGGGGAAAAGACCTATTTTATACATGTAGGGGTGTGTTAAAAGAAAGAAAGAGAAAGAAAAGAAAAGTAGAATAACAATAGTGAATGTTATTGAAGAATTCAGTCTAGAGGAACAATTAGGTTTTCTATTTTAATTCAAACACTAAAATGGCATAAAATCACTTGGTAAATGTATAAAATAAGGAAAAAGTATAACTGGAATAATGTAATTTATTATCATCATTATTAAAATTTTTCCTAGATGAGATATTATATATTATTGGTTGTAAACTGTAACCAATAGATTAAGCTGGGTGAAAGGTAGATGGAACTTCTCTATATCATTTTTGTAATTTCCAGAAAATCTAATTTTTTTTTTCAAAAAGTTAAAGAATAAGATTCGTTTGGATATCAAAAGGCAAAGTGTGACATTGATTATATCACATATTTTGCTTTTTAAAATTATGCATTCTGAATTCTGAGAAATTTGCATCAGAAAAATCTAAATGTTTTGGGGTCAATTGAAGAGGTGGTAAATATTTAAATTAGTATACATGGTAACTGAGTAAGTTAAAGCCATATTCTTTTCTTCTTAACAACAATGAATAAGGTTCCACTTAATGTGTTCCGCTTTGAATAAACTCATGAAAGAAAGGAAATGCTTTTTGCAATCTCTAAAACAATAGGGAAATCATGTACAGATTAAAACTTTGTAGTATAAGAAAGATTTAATGGAGAGGAGGTTTTAGAAAAATCAAAAACTGGGCAGCTCCTGTGGCTCACTGGGTAGGGTGCCGGCCCCATATACCAAGGGTAGTGAATTTGAACCCAGCCCTGGCCATACTTCAACAATAATAGCAACAACAAAAGACAGCCAGGCATTGTGGCAGGTGCCTATACTCCCAGCTACTCAGGAGGCTGAGACAAGAGAATCACCTACGCCCAGGAGTTGGAGGTTGCTGTGAGCTATGACGTCCCAGCACTCTACCAAGGGCAATAAAGTGAGACTCTGTCTCAAAAAAAAAAAAAAAAAAGTCAGAAATCTGATGTGGAACAGTGCATTCCACTGTGTAGAGCAGATGGATCAGATGAACACAGGTAGGAAAACTATTCTTAATAGATTTTGAATGATTCATAGCATTAATGTTTAATTATAAAATAAGAAAATGAATATAATGTATTAAATTCAAAGAGATAGTCAAAATATGATAATGTGAACCTAAGGAAAGAAAAAGAAATAATTTTATAAGTGATAGGGAAATTAAATTCATGAACTTAAAAACAGAAATATAGTTTAATTAATAAAGATCAATAACTTATTCTTATAGTAAACATATAGTTAAGTGGGTAAGTCAATGGTTAAGTGAAAAATGCCAACTATTTAAAAACTAGATATGGTGACTTGGAAAAAAAGAAAAATTCTAAAAAGGAATAATGAGAATTGACTAGTTTACCATTTACATATAATAACACATTGTGGTGGTTTAAAAACTTGGTCTTGTTGTTTTACAAGCATTTAAATTGAACTGAATAAAGAATCCAGTGGATTTTTAAAGGAATTTAGTATATAATAAGGATTACTCTTCTACTAATCATCAAGAATTAGTTTAATGATTACATACATGGGCAACTAGTTATCTGTGTGAGGATTCATAAATTTCATCTTCACCTCACTCTGTGAGCCAAAATATATCCCAGGTTTTGAAGAAATTTAAATATAAAATAGTAGGGCCATGAAAATAATAAAAGAAAAGGGAAAGGAGTTTAATATTCTTGGAGTGAAATCCCTAAAGCCATAAACAAGTAATAAAACAATGACCGATTATGCAAAAATTGTATACTTCTGAATAAAAAAAATTGTTTTAAAAACAAAATGGCAAAAGTCAAATATTTGCGATGCAATTTTCAGACAAACAGTTCATATTCTTAATAGAAATCTTTCCTGCTTAAACTTCACGTCAATATTAATTTCTAACACATATGTCCTTGTTCCCTCTTTTCATCTAATGATTCCTATTTCCCTTGCATATGCCAAGTACCCTCCCATCTGAAGGCATTTGAATAACTGTTGCCTCCAACTACAACATGCTTTTTCTATATATCCAAATAGCATGTGACCCCTATCTCTTGGTTTCTGCTCACAGGTTCCTCCTCAGATACAGCCCTGTTACGTATGTATCCTGGGATCGTCATAGCCACATTGGCACCCTTGTCACTCTATTACCTTCTGTGTTATTTGTTTCTACAGCATGATTATTGCCTGATATGATTTTATTTATTTATTTATTTATTTATTGTCAATCTTCCTGATTAGACTCAAGATTCTTGTGAATAGGAACATCATGTTCCTAATTGTCATAGTGGAAAATAATTAAAAGTTTTGTGGCACGCAGGTTTAGAAGATACGGGGAGACAAAATTTCACTAGAGAATGATAAAAACACTCTGTCAAAATTTATTTTTCAATGTTTCACTGAAAAATTACAGATCCAAAAACCCATTCAAAACAAATGTAGCTACATGTATACACAAATATATGTCAATTTTTGTATAAGTAGTAATAATAAAAATAAAACCGATCTAAGTCTCCATTTGACGCCAATTGAACTAATTACTACTGATCATCAAAAAGCAGTACAAACGTATTTATGAAAAATAAAGTCGATTCACAATTCAGTTATAAAAGAATGACAGGTGAAGAAGGAAAAGCAATTAAAAAATTCATGTGTATGGATCATTTTCTTTTATGTAAAGGACAAATAAAACAAAAAAAATGATGTTGATAGTTACCACATTGCAGGGAATGAAATTGGGGTTTACTCTCTAAAGTGAGAGTAAGCCGCAATTTTAAAATATTTTTTAGCACTATTTTATTTTATTTGTATACACATTCTATGTATTACAGAAATATCATCGAACAATCACAGTGGAAGAGAGAGTGAGTATGGGGTGTGTGCTAATCTTGTGCAGCAATCAGGCTGCTGAAGGCATAAAAGTTTGACTATAAAGAACCTTAGAGGGCACAGTAAAATGGCTGTGTATGGTAGCAGGAAACTATTGAAAAGGTGAAATTCAACACAAATCTCAAGGCCAATTTCGGCAGAATCGAGTTTTGTTTGAACTAGTTTAGTCTAAAACCAGTTTTGCCTAACTCTCCTCTACCCTAACCAAGAACATCTAAAGAAGTTGGACAATAGGATTTAAAAAACTTTGGTAAGGCAACTAATTTAACTAACTTTACTTAGGCATGCTATATTAAAATTATTTGGTGGTATCATAGCTACATTGGAGAGTGAATCATCTAAGAAGCAAAACATCCAGCTCAACGCCTGTGGCTCAAGTGGCTAAGGCGCCAGCCACATACACCCAAGGTGGTGGGTTCAAATCCAGCCCAGGCCCGCCAAACAACAATAATGGCTGCAACCAAAAAATAGCCAGGCGTTGTGGCAGGTGCCTGTGGTCCCAGCTACTTGGGAGGCTGAGGCAGGAGA
>NW_003852401.1:5408144-5429546 GCF_000181295.1 Otolemur garnettii
AAAACATCCTTTCCTTTCAGTTTAAGTATATAAAACATAAATTATGTGTCTAAATTAGAGATATCATTAAAAGTTAAGTACATTTATATAGTCCTCCTCTCAGATGAGGAACTACATTTGTAAACATCCTTTCTTGAGGACCTAAGAAGTATATATATTCCCACAATATATTGATTTCTGTGTTTAGTTTGTATACTAGGAATTTTGCCTAAAGCAAGTTGTAATTAATGGGAACTTCTAGGACTGACTTGTAGTCTTTGTTTTTCTTTGTATTTTGAAAATATTACAAATATAATTTTTAAATGTATGCTATCAGAGCACATTTTAAAGTTCAAAGAATAAATGAAAAAGCATTCCATGAGAGTTGATGTAACCAGTACTAATACTTCACTTGGAGAAACTTTACTTTTTGAAATAAAAAATTGATGCCAATTGAACAAATTACTGAATTATTTTTTAAATAAAACTGAAGTGGTAAGACTTTAAAGAAAACCATTAGGGTTCCTTTTTGGGCAATAATTTATTCTGTTACAATATTTTATTGTGCTACACATTTACTAACCATTGAATAAAGGTGATGCTAGAATTTTTCGCCAAAATTATTACTCCATCAAAGATATTTTGAAATTTCTTTGATGTTCATATTCTTTCCCTTTCTAGTTGGCATCCTCCTAATGTTACACTTTGGGCTTTTAAAATAGCTTTCTAATGGGTAAATGTGCTTCTAATACATACCACTCATCTGAGGTTGCTATATCTCTATTTAATTCCTCTGTTAAAACATCTTAAATAATTTAAAAAGTTTCAAGTGTTGTGTTTGCCACAGAAAGCCTTTAAGATTGTAGTATAGCTTGAAGTCTGGCACCTTGAGGCCTCCTGATTTGTTCCGTTCTCTTCTACTTGCGTTGGCTATTCAGGTTCTTCTCTGGTTTGATACGATGGGCAGAATTATATTTTCTGCATCTGTGAAAAATGATACTGGTGTTTTAGTGGGGATTACTTTGAATCTGTAGATCATTTTGGGCAGTGTAGACATTTTAATAATGTCGATTTTGCCTATTCATGAATATGATATGTTTTTTCCATCTGTTTACATCATCCGCTATTTCCTACTTCAGCTTTTCATTATTCTTCCTAGAAAGGTCTTTTACCTCCTTAGTTAAGCATACTCCTAAGTGTTTTATTTTCTGTGATGCTATGGAGAAGGGTATAGAGTCTTCAATTTGGTTCTCAGCTTGGCTTTGTTGGTGTTTATAAAAGCTACTGATTTGTGTACCTTTCTTAACCTGAGATTTTGCAAATTTATTTATTAATTCCAGTCTTTTGAAAGTATCTTTGGTGTTGTATAGAAATTAGATCATATCATCAGGAAAAAGTGTTGATTTGACCTCTTCCTTCCACATTTGAATATACTTTTCTGATTGCTCTGGCTAGGATTTCAAAACTATGTTGAATAGAAGTGGTGATAGTGGACAATCTTGTCTGGTTCTATTTCTAAGGAGAATGCTTTTAATTTTTCCACATTTAGTATGATGTCTGTGGATTTGTTATATCTGGTTTTTATAATTTTGAAATAAATCATGTCTATGCCTATTTTGTTAAGTGTTCTTATAAAAGGTTGCTGAATTTTGTCAAATGCTTTCTCTGCAGCTCTTGAAAGGATCACAGGGTCTTTGTTTTTACTTCTATTATTGAAGTGAATTACATTTATAGATTTGCATTACATTTGCATATATTGAGCCACCCCTACACCCCCAGAACGAAGCCTACTTCATTGTGGTGAGATTTTTTTTGTTTTTGTTTTTGACGTGCAGCTAAATTTTGTTTGCTAGCATTTTGCACCTATATTTATAACGGATATTGATCTATAGCTTCCCTTTTTTGTTGAATCCTGGCACTAGTATCAGGCAATATTGGCTTTGTAATTGGTTGGGGAAAGATTCCTTTGTTATAAATGTTATGGAATATATTCTGCAGGATAGATACCAGTTATTCTGTGTAGGTTTGGTAAAATTTAGGTGTAATCTCTTCTGATCCAGTACTTTTTTTGTTGAAGAATTCTTTTTATTGCAGCCTCAATTCAGAACTTGATATTGGTCTGTTCAGGAAATCTATTTCTTCCTGATTGAGCATAAGAATATTGTGTATTTCTAAGAATTTGTCCACTTCCTTCATGTTTTTTAGTTTACGTGAATAGAGATTTTTACAGTATTCAGAGTAACTAAAACAGCATGGTACTGGCGCAAGAATGGAGACAAAGACCCATGGATCATAACAGAGAAACAAATATAAAATCATCCTAATATTGCCTATCTGTTATTAGACAAAGCAAACAAAAAACACTGGGGAAAACAATCCCTACTTAATAAATGGTGTTGGGAAATTAGATAGTCACATGTAGAAGACTGAAACAGGATCTGCACCTCTCCTCTAATTCATAGGAATTAACTCACAGTGGATAATAGACCCAAACTTGAGGCATGAAAACACAAGAATTCTAGAAGAAGTTGCAAACAAATTTATAAACATCAGCCTAGGCAACAAAAAATTTATGAACAAGATCCCAAAAGCAATCACAGCAACAACAAACATAAATAAATTAGACTTGATTACATTAAAAGCTTCTGTACAGGCAGGGAAATAATCATTAGAACAAATAGACAACCTACAGAATGGAAGGACATATTTGCATGAAAATACATCTTAAAGGGCTAACAACCACAGTCTACAAAGAACTCAAGCATATCAACAACAACAACAACAACAAAGCCCAACCCCATTAAAAAGTGAGCAAAAAGGCAGCTCAAGGAGTAGGGTGAGGGCCCCATATACCAGGTGGTGGTGAGTTCAGGCCCAGCCCTGGCCAAACTGCAAAAATAAAATAAAAAGTGAGCAAAAGACATAAACAGAAGCTTTTCAAAAGAAGATAGACTAATGGCCAACAAATGTATGAAGAAATGTTCAATATCATTCCCTGGGGAATTGTAAATCAAAGCCTCAAAGAGATAACACTTAACCCCACTGAAAATCAAAAAACTCCACTTCTATCAAAAAGTCTCTGAACAACAAATGCTGGCACAGATGCAGGGAGAAAAGAATACTGATATACTTTGGGGACTGACAAACTAGTACAACCACTATGGGAAGTAGAATGGAGATTGCTCAAAGAACTAAAAGTATACTTGCCTTTTAATCCAGGATTCCCACTACTGAGTACTTTTACACAAAGGTAAAAAAGACACTTTATAAAAAAGACATCTGTGCTCAAGAACAGTACAGTTATGTCAGTGCAATTCACAATTGCAAAGATATGAAAACAAACCAAATGCTCATCAATACCTGAGTGGATTAACAAAATGCACCATATGTATACCATGGAGTACTACTCAGCCATAAAAAATTAGTGAGCTAATGTCTTTTAAAGTAACAATGTGGATGGAACTGGAGACTACTCTTCTAAGTGGAACTGTCACAAGACTGGAAAAATAAATATCTCATGTACATGCTATTAAATTAGAAGTTATTGATTAACACCAATGTGTACACATGGAAATAACAGTCATCAAATTCAAATAGGTGGGAGGGGGAAGAGAGGTTAGGTAAATTATGCATACCGTACACACTATCTTGATGATGGCAAACTCAAAACATTACTCAGATGGTATAAAAACAATTTATCTAAATGAAATGCTTGTACCCCTGTAATTTTCTGAAAAAAAAAATGTATATTTACTTAAAAATGTTCAGGAAAGTAGATTTCTTCATGAAAGGATTATGCACATTTTTTATTTTGTACTTACCTGCATTTTTTTCATTTTCTGTATTTTCATTGTATAAATTATGACAAGGTAAATAAAAAATACTTTCACTTTTTAAAAAAAGAAACAATTTTAAAATTTATGATCAGATAACCTTATACATAGATAATTAAAGGAAAATGGTCCCAGCTTGTGATATCTAAGGCAGCTAGGTCTATTCATTGAGAGTGGGGTAAAAATTGAAGGTACTTAAGTAGCAGCAAGTATATAAAAAATTCAGACTAGAACGCTAAACCTATTATTCTCTCTACCCATAAAATATCAACTGAAACCATGCCAGGGATCAAAGTGAGTACATGAAGGTAACAGAGTGGTAATCCATGAAAATTATTTACCCTGAAGCAGTTGTAAGGAGGGAGGGAGCTTCTAACACATGAATGGAATTGTTCCAATAGGTTAGTCACAAATCTCAACTCTGGGAAGTCCAGAAGATTTAGCAGATGGTGGGAAGATAAATATTTGAGAATGGCATCTAAATTTTTATTAGTCTTTCTGTATTTATATAGAATTAAATAGTAGCTAATGCTTATAGAAAAGTTACCATGTCTTAGATGACTTAGCCTACATTAACTCTCTTCAATCCTTAAAATAATTTTATTAGGTAAGAACTATTATTACTACCAGTTTCTGGATTACAGAAAAGAAAACAATAAGTGAGATTCCCAAGATGAGATTGTTAGTAAATGATATGGTTTATAGGCAAATTTTACTGACAACAGTGTATACCATGTATTAAGCACCTTGTCCTACCAATTGCTGTCTCATGTCCCCAGTGTTACACAGCTCCAGATACGTTGATAGAAGATGAGAAATTAGACACCCATCTGTATTGCTTATCTGTTGGGGTGCACTTGCTTTTCTGAATAGAAAATCATATGTCTCTGAGAGAATTCGTTTTTGTTTTGTTTCATCAACTTTCCTTTGACTTCAATCATTGACATCCTTGGCTAGTCAGCTTCCTCCAGTCTATGCCGTCTGTCTGGTGGGATGATTCACAGCTGTACTGAGAATGTTTGATTGATCGTTACTTATCACTTGCTAATATTCTAGTAAATAATTTATTTTTATTACTTGAGTTATCTTATACAGTAAGATAATTTGCTTTAAGTAATAAACAAAAAGATATTAGCAAAGTAACTATATCTGTTTACTGGTCAAAGGAATGTGAAACATTAATATTTCTTCCAGTATGTGCCTAGCAAAACTCTTAAAAAAGAAAAGAAAGGAAATATATTTTTAGGGTTGAAGCCTCTGTATTTTTAATTATTTTCAATTTTTACCTCATGTATAGGGAAATATTTTAGCTATATCTAATAATATATATATTATATATATATAAAAAATATACCTAACAATTACAATCTATTAAGACTTCAACATAACCATTTTGTTATATTGGATTATTTGACTTTAGTTTGCTAAGTAATTAATGCTGCTTTTAATATCATTGGTTTTTATATTTTTTAACAAGCTCTTTTGTTTTACTACACCAAAGTGTCCTTTCATTGATGTGCTGAAGTGTACACACCTACAATAGAAGATGATTGCAACACAATGATGTTTTGTGATTAAACTTTCATGTTTTGATTTCTTCAGTGACTTTGTGTCACTTTCTGGCTTCAGGTGGTTCTGTGGATAAAGATCCTGGATTCATGCAGAAGTTTTAGAGCTCCTTACTTATTACATGTTCACAACTTACTAATATCAATGAAGTACATTATAAGTACTTATTCTTTTATAGATGGTAAAGCCTAATGTAATGATCATTAACTAAAACTTCTGTTTCATGGAATTAATAAGACAATAAAATGAGGAAAGATATGTAAGTGAGAGTCTTATTGCAGTGTCATTGCTTGACAGAATGCCACAGTTTAGATAATTTATAGAGAATAGAAATTTAGGCTCGGCGCCTATAGCTCAACCAGCTAAGGCACCAGCCACGTACACCTAAGGTGGTGGGTTCGAATCCCCAGCCCGGACCCGCCAAACAACAATGACGGCTGCAACCAAAAAATAGCCAGGCGTTGTGGCGGGCGCCTGTGGTCCCAGCTACTTGGGAGGCGGAGGCAGGAGACTCACTTGAGCCCAGGAGTTGGAGGTTGCTGTGAGCTGTAATGCCACGGCACTCTACCCAGGGGGACAGCTTGAGGCTCTGTCTCAAAAAAAAAAAGAGAATAGAAATTTATTTGTCCCCTATTTCTGAAACTGTAAGTCCAAGAGCACAGTGCTGGCAACCTGTGAGGCCTCCTTGCAGTGTTATTCCAGATGGAAATGCATCATGTGGCAAGTGAGCATTCCATAAGAGCAAAAAGGCAAATTCATCGACTTATCAGGAGCCCACTGCCATGATAATAGCATTAATCTGTTCCTGAAGACAGAGACCTAATGCACTAATCATACCTTAAAGGCCCCACCTCCCAATATTGCTGCATCAGGGATTAAGTCTTCACCATATGATGTTTGGTGGATGTATTCAAACAATAGCTGTGAGGAAATACAAGCAGGGACTAAGAACTACACAGAATCAAACACCAAAATGAGAATTTAAAACTGGTTTAAAAGGCATTTACAGTCACTTAAAGGTTTTGAAGAAGAAAGAAGATTATTGCATATTACATACCCTGCTATACCCCCAACAAAAATGGACTTTTAAAGTAACTGCTGATGGATTCCCCCTATCATATTGCACTCAGCTAAATATCTGCAGATTTGGAGATCTGCTAGATCCATTCTCCAAAATGGAAATACTAGTTCCTAGTCAGCTCAGCACTTCCACTTTTCATGTCCTGATTCTGCCTCACTCTTGTGACAGAAGACCTTCCTAGAGAATAGGAAAAGGAATTGGCTTTGGATTTGTAAAGGGACAAGTTATGGCTTGTGTATGGAAAGAAGAAACATGGATTATGTGTCAATAAAGATAAATTCTTGCTTGAAGGGGAATAAAATACAGGAATTTACTAAAATGTCTCATACAGTGGCTTCAAGTTGTCTCTTAAAAAATAAAAAAATGCTCAAGTGTGCAGTAAAGTGAATGTTAATATTTAGAAGAGTGGCAAAAATTTGGGAAAACCTCTAACCAAGATGATTAGAGGATAATGTAGTTAAGGAAAAGGAAACAGACTTTTCTGGCTGAACTGAGAACCCATTGGAATCTGCAATGACATCTATATGGTAACACTAAAACCGAGATTTGGATTTTCCATAGCAGTGCTCCGGAAGGGGAGGCAGAAAAGGCGGATGAACAAAGTGGGAGAATTGGTGTCACTAATATAATCGTGCTGAACTGGTGGAACAATCTTTTAGAATGAAAAGGAGGATAAACAGAGAAAGTAAAATTAAGACAGGACATGGAGAGGGAAAAGAGGCAATGAAATACTAGAGGAAAATGTGAGATCAAAAGAAAACTTCTAAAAATTCTTTTAAAAGAATTCTGGGATGTATTATTAACCTTCATTAAGAGAATTGGGTAAGAGTTCAATTTCTTACTCAGTTGAATAGATACCAATATCATATAGGAAATTTGTTTAAAAACTCATGTGTGTATTACTTTGATCCATCAGTCAATGGCATTTGGTGCAATAAACTTTTGAATTTATCTTGAACAAAAATAATACATATTCTTTCCATTAAAGCAGTGACAAACCTGGCCAATAAGAAATAAATAAACTCTTTAGAATCTAGTTATTTCAGAACTCTAGAAATTAACCCAAGCCTTGTAGTAATTAAGGGAGCATTTATTCAAGGAATGCTGCCAAATCTTAGTACGAAGTTCTAGATTTTGAGACATTTTAGCTTTCTTTAGTCCCACTGCTTTTTCTGTAACTCTGTGGTAGCCCTGCCAAATAAAAGTCCACAGTAAAAATCAACAGCAAGGCATCCACTGGGGGACCTGGAAGGGAGCTAGAGCTCTTTTGAAGACTCATTACCAAGGAATTCCCCAGAAGAGCCCACTTACAAAATCATTACTGACATAGAGCTCAACCAATATGAACAGCTTTTACCTGGGGGAAGGCGTGTCAAAAAAATTACAGGTAATTGTATAACTTTATGCTATGCTAAAGCAGTAGATAACAGTTCTGACAACCAGAAGTATAAACAAAAATCTGAAAAGGAAGAGCTATAAATAGGTATGCATAGGGCTTTGAAAACCTTATCAGTATTACTGGAAATCTACCGAGGCAGGCAATGTTCTCTCCTTCTGAGGCATAAGGAGGCCCTCAGCTCTCATCTCTAACTAATCTTGAGGCTTTGTATAAATAGTAAGTGAAAGCAGAGGGAGAGGTGACAGAAACCTAGCTTGTTGGAAATTAGCCCCAATAGGCCAGGTGCGGTGGGTGGCTCAGACCTGTAATCAGGAGTTTGAGACCAGCCTGAGCAAAAGTAAGACGCATCTCTACAGAAAATAGGAAAACTAGCTGGGCGCTTGAGCCCGAGAGTGTGAGGTTACTGTGAATATGACTCCATGCTACTCTACCCAGGGCAATGAGACTGTCTCAAAAAGAAAGAAAGAAAGAAAGAAAGAAAGAAAGAAAGAAAGAAAATGTGCCCCAATATGCACACACAGCCCCTCAGCAAAGACTGTGGTTTTTGACAAAAATCAGTTGTTCACATTCAGAGGAAATTATTTCTGGTCTCTCAAGTTCCACTGATTTACATGTCTGTCTTTATGTCAATTCCACATTGTTCTAATTACTATATGCTAGAGGCTGAATGTTTATGGCCCTAACAAACTTCATACATTAAAATCTAACCTCCTATTTGATGGTCTTTGGGCGGTAACAAAGTCTTAAGGATGGACCCTGATTTCAGGCTTCCAGTTTCCAGAACTATGAGAAATAAATGTCTGTTGTTTATAAGTCACCTAGCGTATTGTACTTTGTTATATCACAGCAGTCCAAACTAAGTCTCAAAACTTTCCTAGTGACCTACATGCTATAGACTTTTAAACTTTTCTTCCCTTTCAAAGATTTTCTTTTGACATCATTTTTATTTAAGTACTTCTTATTTTCATATGAGTTTAGAATCATCCTGACAAATTTTATAAAATAATCTTTTGTTTTATACTACCTATATAATTTGGACTATGGAGAATTAATATCTTAACCATGTTGAATCTTCCAAGTAATGAACGTATCTCCATTTATGCAGGTTTTAAAATTTTTACTCTGCAGTTTTTACAGTTTTCAGTGTCCAAGTAAGTGAGGTCTTTTGTAAGAATTATTCCTAAATATTTTAATTCTTATGCCAATTTAAATGGCATATTTCAATTTCAATCTCAAGGTGCACATTCAATTTTAATTGATCTGTGCATAGTGACCTTGCATCCTATACCCCTTGCTGAATTCATTCATTAGTGCGAGTAAGTTTTTTGTACATTCTGTTGGATTTTCTACCCAGATGATTATGCCATCTGTGGATCAAAACAGTTTTACTTTTTCTTTTCCAATCTGGATGCCTTGTATTTCTTTATTTTCCTTCCCTGTTTGCACTGAACAGATAAGACAAAATTTAATAGCAATGGTAGGGTGGATATCCTTATCTTTTTACTGTTTTGGGAGAAAGCTTTTAGCGTTCCATCAATAAATACAATGTTAGATTTTTAAGAGATTATCTTTTTCAGGCTGACAAAATACCTTGCTCTTGCTAGTTAGCTGAGATGATTTTTTTGTTTACTAAGATAAATATATAAATATTCAATTTTTTTGAGATAGAATCTTGCTCTCTCACCCTCACTAACTTTCTGTGGCATCATCATAGCTCACAGCAACCTTGAATTCCTGAACTCAAGCAATCCTCCTGCCTTAGCCTCCATGGTAACCAGGACTATAGGCATGTGCCACTACACCTGACTAATTTTTTCTATTGTAGTAAAGACAGGCTCTCTCTCTTGTTTAAGCTAATTTTCAGACTCCTGAGCTCAAGCGATCCTCCTGCCCTCAGCTTCCTGTAGTCCCAGAGTGCTCGGATTACAGGTATGAGCCACCTTAGCCAGCCAAGTTTTAGTATTTTAGTATGACTTACATTGATTAATTTTTGAACCAGTCTTGTATTCTTGGGATGAACCTTCTGTCATGAGTATTATCTTTAAAATAGTTTAAAATGGTGTTGCACACAATTTTCAATTGCACATGAATCACAAAAAAAGACACCCTGTGCATATCTGGAGTTGATTTGATAATGTTTCGAGGGCAATTTCCTTGCCTGTGTCCATGAGGAATATCATTCTCTAGTTTTCTTTCCTTGCAATGTTGTTGCTGGGTTGGGTAATGTATAATACGGGCCTTAAAGAATTAGTTGGGAGGTAATCCTATAACTATAATTTTCTGGAAGATTTGTATTGAATTGGAGTATTTTATTTTCTGTATATAATATTTGGTAGAATGTATCAGTGAAGTGCTATGGTACTAAAGTTTTCCTAGTAAGAAGGTTTTCATCTAATTGTATAATGTAGTGAATATATGTAAAAGTATTTTTATATATTTTTCTTGAGTGAGCTTTGGCAGTTCGTATCTTTTAAGCAATTTGGCTACTTCATCTAAATTGTTTGTTCTACTCCCATAAAGTTGTTTGTGATTTTTCATTATTCACCTTTCAATAACTATAACAGTATTTTTCAAATTTAATTTCAATCCCTTCCTTAGGAGCCTTTTTAGACTTTATTTTCTCAATTGGCTCCCCCATTAAAATTTTAATTCCATAGATATATTGTAAGTCTGTTTATGTATGTAATCTTATGCTTTACACATAAAGATTTTTTACCTCCCATCTGAATTTTATTTATTTTTGCTTTCTTGTTTTCATCTTGTCACCTGGAGTTTTATTTCCTCTTTATTTTCTAGTTTCTTAAGGTGTAAGATAAGATTAGTGATGTTCTATCAGTCTCTTATTCTTACACAGGCATTGTGCTTTTAACAAATGCTATACAGGCATACCACAAATTCTGATATGCTGACTTTCCTTTGACTCTTAATTCACAATACTGTGAATGTTTCTTTTGATTTCTTCTCTGTCCCACTGGTTTAAAAACATTTCATCAAATTTCCAAATATTTGGATATTTCTCCAATGCTTTTTTATTTTTGATTTATAATTTTTCTAAGTTAATTCCATTGGAGTCAGAAACAGAAATATACTTTTAATGAATGAGACATTGTTTTATGACACAGAGCTCTATGCTAAGTGAATTTACATGGGTTATCCCACCAAATCATCAGTAAAAAATGTTTTGTTGTTGTTGTTGTTGTTGTTTGCAGTTTTTGGCCAGAGCTGGGTTTGAATCCGCCACCTCCCGTATATGGGGCTGGCACCCTACTCCTCTGAGCCACAGGCACCGCCCCAAATCATCAGTAAAATTTTATTAGCTGGGCACTATTGTCATCCTTCTTCTATAGTTAAGGAAATAAAACCTCAAAGAGATTAAATGCTTGTCTAAAATCAGAATTATAAAGTAGTAGAATTTAAGTGTGTAACGGATTATTCAGCAAAAATTTTTCAGGTGCTTTTATATGCAAATCGTTGTGAGCCATAAATAAGTAACAGAGTTTACCTTTTTCTTTACTGCCTGACTCAGAAAGGATATATAATCCAAGTAGAAATGCATGGACAACATAATAATAAATTGCTACCTGAGAAATGGGCAGGTAGGAAAGGAAGTTTCCTTGCTGACATGATACTTCAACTGAATTTTAAAGGCTGCACAGGATTCCAAGTATGTTTCATAAAAGGTTTCTGGGTGAATAGAGGGACATAGGAAGCAGAGGGCAAACATAGGTATCCTCTATAGTTAGGTGATGTGGAAAGGACACTAGAATATAAACTTGAAAAGGTGGGTTTGGATCTTGGGTTATGTGACTTATTTTGTGAGGATCCAGAAAATTGGATTGGAGGGGGAGTCAAATTTATAAGGTAACAAACAGTAGACACATAGAAGAAAAGAAGCTTTTTTAAAAAAAAATCATTATAGTATAACTAATACAACAAACTGCTCGTATTTAATGTATACAATTTGATTGGTTTGATCATATGTATACATTCCGGAAACCATTACCATGATGAAGGTAATAAGAATATCCATCACCCTCAACGTTTCCTCCTGAACCCCCAACCTTTTTTATTTGGTGGTAAGAACACTTAACTCAGGATCTACCCTCTTAAGAAATTTTACACTGTACCATGCAGTGTTGTTAACTCTAGGCTCTGTATTTTACAGCTGACCTCTAGAACTTATTCAAGTTGTATAACTGAAACATTATACTCCTTGAACAACTCCCAATTTTCCTTTCCCTGTTGACCACCATTTTACTCTTGCTTCTATTAGCTTAACTATGTTAGATACTTTATATAAGTCTGATCAAGTGTTGTTGTCCTTCAGTGAGTGGCTAATTTCTCTTACCCATGCCAAGAAAATCCTGCCATGGGAGAAAGAAACAGAGAGATATTTGTTAATAAAATAAACTGCTTATAAGGAGGTGTGTTCTTGTGACAGGAAGAAATAAGTCCCTAAGAGTATAGTGCTTGTCATCCAAAGAAACTATTGGAGTTTTAGAGTACCAGAAATACAGTTCTCTCTGTTACCTCACCATCAGGGTGCCAGCTTCTGAGTTTATTCTCCTAGTAGGGGGTCAGATAAGGAGGCCACGCCCATGGAAAAGGATACAGTTAGTCATAGGGTTTATTGTAATGGGAGGCTCTGAAAATCAATAGCTGCTGAACGTACTATTGTTTCGTTTAAGTATGAAAATCATCATTTGCTTATGTGGGGAAGCCCTGATGTTATTCATTAAGAGAAAACACAATCTTTGTGTATTGAAGTTAAGAGACACAGTGATAGTGTCTAAGGGAAATTCTACTGACTCAGTAAGCAAATTTCCTCACGTGCACAATAAGATTAAATGAGTTAATACTAGTAATTTGTAAGAACAGTGCCTGACATGTGGTGAATGTTATGTAAGTCAAGAAGAATATTATTTCTTAAAGCTTAGTATTTTCACAATTAGTGCATAGCCTAGAAACTGAGGATTAACTATCTCAAGCAATTTATAGAACAATGTTAATTTGTATCCATCTCTCTTAGAGGTAGTTTTGATGAAGATGTCTGCAAACATAAAAGGTACTGTTACAGATAAGTTTGGGCCAATAGCTTTGGTCAGAAGTGCTGTCATGCTATGATACCAAACAATCCTATCATCTGGGTGCTGAGAATAACAAAGGCTGTTTTCTGAGTTACATTTCAACTCTATCATCAAGGGAATCTGCTCACTGAAGTCACTCAGGATGTAGTCTGATGAAACAGCCATTATCTTTCATATTGCTGATTGTTCTAGAGGTGATGAAAGCTCTGGAAGGTTTTATCTGTTCACATCAATCCATTCAACTCATTGGATAAAATCAGGAGACCAAGGACTTCAGCCTTCCATTTCCCTAAGTCGATGAGAATCAAGTATCTGTGAACAGTGTTAGCGAATGCCTGATATGCACTTACTAATGCACATAGCTAGTTTATGGGCTATGGAAGGAGACGTGGGAATTGGAGGGGGAAGACGCTAATACAATTTCGAGGATCAATGGCTTAATTCAGGATTTGTACAGTGTTCACTTTCCCACTCTCTCCTCCTCCCCAGCCCTGCACACACACATATACTCTCCTCATACATACTTCTTTTCTTTTTATTTCTTTTTCGAGACAAGAGTCTTACTTTGTTGCTCTAGGTTAGAGTGCTGTAGTATCAGCCTAGCTCATAGCATCCTCAAACACCTTCAGTGATCTTCCTGCTCAGTTTTTTAGTAGCTGGAGCTATATAGGCACATGGCATGCTCTCTGGCTAAGTTTTCTGTTATTAGGAGAGACAGGATCTCACCCTTGCTCAGGCTGGTCTTGAACTCCTGAGCTCAAGTGATCCTCCCACCTTAGCCTCCCGGTGCTAGGATTACAGGTGTGAGCCACCATGCCTGGCCTCTCACACATATTTCATGCAAGACAAGCATTCTCATCTAATTGTTTGTTTTTTAGAGAGACAGACAAAAATAAATGTACTAGTTCTAATCTGATACTTATCTATGTACCTAGATCAGCCAAGGGTAATAGTTCTGTGGACTGGAATTATTGTCACAACAATTTATAATACAGCATCATTAGTTACTCCTTAATTTATCTTACAGGTAAAACCTATGGAAACTTCATTGTCTAAAAGGCCATGGTGTGATTAGTAGAATGTCAAACATCTAACATGGGCGGGGAGGGGGGAAGAAGTAGTGTAATTAAACTGAGATTTAAAATAAACAAGAGATGATGGATGTTGCTATGAATACACTTGCCTAATCTCCCCTTATATGTCCTACCACAAGGTCCCAGTTCTCAGGACCACTAACTACCACCGTCAGGATGCACGTGGCCCTCTGCTGAAGTTGTACCTATTTCCAACAGCTCTTGCTCATTTTTACTTTGTTTCAACTGTGTAAAAACTTTAGGGAAGAGAGAAGGAATTTCTTGCCTGGCTAAGATCCCAAATCCACGTAGGGGCAGGGCCCAATTACTAACACACTTTGAGGCTGTTTAACAATGGACTGGTCACTATCTCAGAAGCACACATGTGCTGCTATATCTCAAACGTTACCCTCATAACAAAGACTATTTTTTTCCAAACATCTTTCATGAAAACAACTATTGGAGGCAGAATTGGTCCTATTTAATTAACTTCTTACTTGCAAGCCTCAGGCACAGGAGAAAATAATGAAAAATCACCACTAAACAGTTGGTGACCACCTACTGATTTTTTGCAATATTTCTAAATGTTTTGTTTTTATGTAAAAACACTTTTCTTCCTTAACATTTCAGTTATAAGAAAAATTCAATTCTATTAAAGGAAAATAGTAGGAAAGTGTTATTTTTTTATGTTTTCATTGAATTGCCTATTTGCGTTCATTTTTATGCTTTCCGTTACTCTAATTCTATTTGATTTGGTTGCACTTGTTTCCTATTTTTTAAACCCTCTGAATGTCTGCTCCACCCCACTAAATTTGCATGCATTTATCTCCCTTCTCCAAATAGCCATATAGTATCATTAATGCAAGGCAACAGAGTGAAGCAAGCTGATGTTTCTAGCTCTGCTCTTATATCCGAATGCAACTTGTACTCAATTTCTTTATATTGCTCATTTTTCATATTTATTCAATGAAATTTGAACAGAACACCGCCATTTAATGAGCTGAAAATGGTGATTTGGTAAATGCTTACATTGGAATAATACATAGTGCTTAGATGGTACGGCAATATTGGTATATCAATATATATCATTACTAGTGTTTTTGTTTGTTAATTACACTGCTGCATTGATAAATTGCAAAATACGTTTCTGGCATTTTTTCTTTTTATGTACTTTTTCTCTCTTTGCTGGAAAAATTGTGAGGAAGAGTAACAAGAGATGTAAATCAACACTTAAAAGAAATGAAAGCAATTAACCTTTGATGCTATTTATTATTTTGAATTTGTAGTTTTAATAAAATAAAAACATTCCACCATAACAATTTCATATAATACTCATATAATTGATACATTGTCCTTATAAATTATTCTTTCTGGTACTACCTAGAGTTGGTAATGAAAAATCTCCTCAGACCAGAGGACAAACTACATCTCCACGTTTTGCCAGCATCAAAAGACTTTTTTCTTATGTGATATCAACATAAACCAACCTTTGAAAATGAGATTGTTGTCATGGATGTCCTGAATGTGGCAAAAGCTTCCATCATCTTCCATAGATGGGAGCTTAGTAACTATTTTCTTGTATATGCAAAATTGGAGCATGAAGCAGATCATTTAAGCTAAGTGTTCACAATTTTCCCCATGGTAGCAGTATAAATTGAGGGAAGGGAAGTGGGAATAAAATAAATATGGCCACAGAGAAATGTATGAAATGATTCAGTTAAGGTTAATGTTGCTAATTTCAGAATGTGATTCAATTCTGAGAATTAAGGCACCCGCGGCAGTTGCAATGGTTTTGGAAAAAAAGTTCTGTACATGAAGATGATACTAACAACTGTAAATAGAGAACGCTATTATAATCACAATATTTAAGAAATATATTTTTATTATGTCTTCTGAAATTGGTCAGGCTGTTTCATGTATCCACGACTTTTTATAAACGACCCCTTTAGCTACAGTCTCTTCTCTGATTTATCCATATAGGATATTTATCTTCCATTTTCAAAATCAATTCAAATATTAAACGTTTAAGACTTACCTGAGTCCAGATTAGAATTGATCCCTTCCTATTTTATCCTATCACTAAAATACAGTTACCTATTTACACATCTTAAATTGTCAAACTGAGCTTCTAGTTGAAAGCAGACTTTCCCATTTTCTTTGTATGTATTTTGGCCCTGGTAAGTATGAGGTCAGATGCAAATGGCTGCTAAATGTATCTATAACGGTTCATGATCACTTCTTTCTGGTAGGAAATAGCTATCAGGATCCATTGCCTTCTTTCATTGCTTCTGAGTTTAAGATGCTAAAAGCAATGTTCTCCATACTGTGTTGTCAGGAGCCTACATATCCAGGTCATTTAGAACATTTTGACAGGACAATTAAATAAAAGGATTGCAAGTGGAGAAAAATCGTATAATGTTAATGAAAGGATGGCATGGAAGAGAAAGAAGCAGAACACAAATGTCCGATTGCAAATATTTGGTGCTCCGTGCATAAGAAAAAATCAGGACAGTAAGTTAAGGGCACAGTGGGCTTTTGTTAAATTTTTGCACACCCACTACAAACAAAAATCTATTGTTTTTGCAAGAAAGGAGAGGAACATAATTTGGACTTCTCCCCGTTCCTTTCCTGCTCTAACTCTGAGATTACTGACAAAACTGGGCATTCTCTCTTAGTTACTTCTTACTAGGCTTTCTCCTGCGGTGCTACATTGCTCCACAACCCTATACTGCTTTCGACTAATTTTCCCACTATCATCCCTGCCCTGATTGTATTTCTCCCAGTGGTCTATGAGTCTGTCTCGGTCAGAACAGTGGCTTTTCTTTGCCCAAGAATCATAATTTTCTTGAATAAGTTTGTAGCATTTAGACAAATTTTAGGTAAATATCGATTTGTATGTGTTAAAGACGACTTGACCACATATCAATATAATATAGAGCATTGTCATGCCAACAAGTACTGCTAGATTTATATGAAGAGCAATAAATGATAATGCAGTAACCTAAGACATAGAAAAACCTACTAGATATCACTAAAAATATTCTAGAAATATTTATAAACACTGTTTCGGTAGTCTTATTTTTACTCAGAAATTCATTTTCAGGAAATAAAATCAGCAGTAAGAGCAAAAAGTTGTGTTTGCAAAGATGTTCATTAGAAAGTGTCTTTGATAGTAAAAGTTGTAAACAAACTAAACTTCAACAAAAGAATAAATTGATAATTATTATATATCAGGTCAATGAGGTTCATATAGTCATTAAAATGATAATTATAAAGATGTTGCCGACTCATGGAAAGAGTTATAAAATTTAGAAGAAAAGATGTGAACAGATAATTACAAATGCTGCATGATTGAAATATTAAATCTATCTGCAGGTAAAAGGAGAAAAGGACAGAATAATAGTTTCATAAAAATACCTTCGGGTTGGTAGAATTATGACTTTTAATTTAAAAAATATTTTTAATTTTATAGGATTTAAACTTTTATTTAAAGCAAAAGATAAGCTAAATGAGATTTGATGTATTTTTTAATCTTGCAGATTTAATACGAAGACATAAAGGAAAAAAGGAAGTTTTTCTAGAAAAGATCTGATGGTACAACTCATATATTCAATATTCCTTATTTCCTGGCACCTACTGCATCCTTCGAACATTTATATTTTGCTTTCTTTATACCAACTTATCTAAAAACACAAATGCGTTATCTTGCCATTACATAAGTGAAAGTCCACTATACTAAAATTGAAATATTGGCAGAACTTTGTTCCTTTGTAAAGTTCTAGATGAAAATCCTTTTTCTAGCATTTCCCAGCTTGTGGAAGCTGCCCCATGCCTTGGTGAGTAATCAGCTTTCTCTACCTTTAAAACAAGCCACATTCCTTCTCTCTGATTCCTCTTTCATGGTCCCATCTCTCTCTACTTTTAAGAACTTATGTAATTAGGTTCAGCCCCCCCAGATGATCCAGATTGATCTCCCATCTTAAAGTTTCTCATCATATTCATCTCTTTCTGCAAAGTACCCTTAGCCAGGTAAGGTAACATATGTACAGGGGAATTAACATGTGGACAGCTTTGGGGGAAGAGGCATTATTCTGCCTACCACATGCACCAACTCATATAGGTATAGTGAAGAAACTAATTTTTTGAAATTATATTGAATCTTGGCTTTTTGACTTATTTATATGGAAAAATATTTTTCCAAAGCTTGGCAAAGTATTGGCTGGTCATGAAAAACTTAGCAATGAATATCTAAAATCAACGTGTGACTATTTCTCCCCTTTTCCTTCCTTCATGAGTATTTAGCTATAAGATAGTAGGTGAAATATACATTAAATCGGAGTACATGCCGGTAGGGAGACAGATCCAGTGAGACACAGAGGATGTTTGCATGTGTGTGGTGGATGAGTGAGGCGGGTGGAATATGGGGTAGGATACTGAATTGAGGGTGAGGTGGGGAGGACATCTATTTGGTCTGGTAGAGGGTGTAAAAGCCTGAGAGGAGGTGGAGGCTATTCCTAGGTAGTCATATGTAAGAAATGTGAGGGAAACCCCATGTAAGGGATGAGGATCGGTACAAATATGTTGGTATGGGATATCAGGAATTCAAGGGGGTAGAGGGTCTACAAGCACTGGCAGATGAGATGATTATGGCCCCAGCATAGTCTGTTACAGTCCAAGTATAGCACAGATGGTGTGCACCTGGCAGTGAGTGACTTGGCACAGTGTCAAAACCCAAGAAAGATTTCTTTGAGGGAAGGACCAGAGCACTAAACTGTGAGAGGTCAGAGCGTAGGGGTGGTGAGGAAGACATGCACAATCCACATAGCCTGGAACAGATGTTGTGTTCTGAGCTTAGGAGGGACAGTTCCACTCCAGACCTAGAAAAGGGTTTTGTAGTCCAAGTAGTGTCAGTAGGGTGACTGGGAGAGTATGGCTATGAACAAAAGTAGAATGTTGAAGTCTGAGTGAAGTCAGAAGAGCATCCACGTGGTGAGGGGGAGGAGAAGAAGGATGGTTGCATTCAGGGGGATTCATCAACTAAGTAAATATAATAAGACTTATAGGAGCCAGATTTCCAATTGTTGAATAAGGGAGTTATATAAAAAGAGGGAAAATTCAAATTAAACTTCCAGTATTAGTATTGGATTGGAATTGGAGACATTATTGTGAACTCAAAGTTTTAAGGCATAGAGATGGATACAGAAAGAAATACAGGTGTGTGTATGTGCATCTGTGTGTGAACACTTACATTCCAATTCACACAGAGAAACTTGGAACACCAACACCACTATGGCAATGAGCATATCGAGCTCCAGATTTTATTTTCTGAATGCCACTCTTCACTAAAAGGCAACACAACCTCTTGGATTAAAGACTAACTCTAGGACTCTGGGGCTAAGAAAGGGAAGCTATAAAATGAGCCACTAATGTCATGTTGCACATAAAAATAAGGGAGAGCTCAAATATTGTGAAGATCTGTCAAAAGGAAAAAAAGTGTTAAAAGCTAACTTGAGCTGAGCCAGATAGGAACAATTTGTGCATTTAAATAAATAGTGATATTAACAAATTAACCTATTAAACAAAATTGGGATCCATTTGCCTATAATATAAATTAAGACATACATATAAAGAGGGAAAAAATCTTTTGATGAATGAAATAAAACTGTGATGGATTTTAAAGAAAATCACCTGTTGGCAGACGTCCTCAAACTACAGCCCACGGGCCACATGTGGCCCACCTAGGACATTTATCCGGCCCAATGGGTGTTTTTGCTGCTGCTGCCTGTCCTGCTTAGCAGCCGAGTCCTCCCAGGGCCTGTAGTCCAGTCCTTCAAAAGTCTGAGTGAAAGTGAACTAGCCCTCTGTTTAAAAAGTTTGAGGACCCCTGGCATAGACTATCATAATATTAATTCACTTAGAAAACTTTTTTTTTTTTTTGAGACCAAGTATTACTCTGTTGTCCAGGCTAGTGTGTCTTGGCATCAGCCTAGCTCACAGCTACCTCAAACTTCTGGGCTCAAGTGATCCTCCTGCCTCAGCCTCCTACAAGCTAGGACTACAGGGGCCTGCCACAATACCCAGCTAGATTTTCTGTTTTTAGTAGAGACGAGGTCTTGTTCTTCCTCAGGCTGGTCTCAAACTCCAGAGCTTCAGTGATCCTCCTGCCTCAACCTCTCAGAGTGCTAGGATTACCTGCATGAGGCACCCACCACACCAGGCCTAGACACATTAATGGATGGTAAAGTTTAATGAGAAACAGAACATTTGCGTGGTCTCAAAGTATCTTCCCACATTACACTTGTTGAGTTAGGAAAAAGTAACTTCACTGTGGTGAAAACTAGCAGACACTACCTTAATCAAATGTTCAAAATGCAATAAATCAATCATTGTCCACCTGATAAGTGCAATCACATAACCTAACTTCTGTGATATTCCTGCCAAAGGCATTTAATCAGAGGAAATATCAGAGAAACACAAATTGAAAGACATTCTCTAAATAACTGACTTAAAATCTTTTAAAGTGCCCCAGTCACGAGAGAAAAGAAGCCAGAAAGGAGGTTTAAGAAGATTAAAGGGCATGGATATGCAATCTTACATCAGGGGTGGCTATATGGACATGTGGCCTGTGTGTGGCACAGGACCCTGCACTTGGAAAAGCCCCACGCTTGACAGTCTGCCACTGTCCTCTCAATTCTTAGTAGATTTTTAACAGGTCCACAGTCATTTTGAATGAGGACCCAGGCACTATAACCTGTCCTGCTCAGATCAGGACATTTTGGGAACAATTGACAAAAGTCAAATAGTGTCTATAATTTAGATGACAGAAACGTCATGCTATTTTTCCATTTTGATGGTTATATTGAGGTTATGTGAGAGAGAAATAAGGAGACTGGCTTTGTCTGTATGAAAAACACATCAAAGTGTTTGGGTACAGGCAAAACGTGAGCAAGTAACTTTCAAGTGATTTGGGAAAAATATTCATTGCAATATCAGTAGACTCTTCATAGTCGACCCCCTCCCTACACTGAACACCTCCTTAATTTGACCTAATTTTCACAGACCAGGCAGGTACCACATGTACATATCAGTACCATAGGCCTAATTTCTTATGTTGACCATCTCTGTATGTCTCAGTTTGTTTTAGCCCCTTGGGTGGTCAACAGAGGATCTACTGTAATTACAACTTTTCTATACGTTTGAAATTGTTTCAGAATAAATAGAAAAAAGTAATTCATCTAAGCCTCTAACACTGAGAATTGAAGGATTAAAACAATACGAATATGGGTGGATGAATCTCAAAGGCGCCTGTGGCTCAAGTGGCTAAGGCGCCAGCCACATACACCTAAGGTGGCGAGTTCAAATCCCCAGCCCGGGCCCGCCA
>NW_003852401.1:5429958-5445767 GCF_000181295.1 Otolemur garnettii
TTTTGAGACGGAGCCTCAAGCTGTCCCCCTGGGTAGAGTGCCATGGCATCACGCTCACAGCAACCTCCAACTCCTGGGCTCAAGCGAGGTGACCCAAATTTTTGATGTAGGAAGTGGTTAGGGCAATTGATAGGAGGAGCAAGAGTGAGAGTGAGGGTTACCTAGAAGCTGCATTTGAATGGGGGGAGCACACTGATCTGACTCCAGTTCTTTGGTTATTGGGTAAACAAACCCCTGTTGGACTTTGTTGGAAGGGGGATAGAAAGGGGAACCAGTCAAGCCTGTGAAGCTGCTTTATACGATCTACATTAATTTATAAAGTTTAGAAATAAATTTAATGAAAAGTCAACCATAATTTTATTTTTAAAAATTTCTATATGGGAAAAATTTGATTATAATGTTTATTATTATTCCCAATTATGAAAAAAAATTGTCCTTTGCAAAAAGATGGGGATGACCCTCTCTTATCTAGTGAGTGAATGTAGGAAATCATAGAAAGAGATGTTTTCATGCTCATAAACAGTGTAGAATCCCACAAAAGAGTAAATATTGATGAAGGCAGTTTACTGGTCCATGGTCCACTGCATTTCACTGAGTTTTCGACTTCACTCAGGGTGCCTGACCTTCCTTTTCTTAGAGCATTGACTTTAGAAAAGTTGGAATCCTTAAGTCCTTTCTCTGCCCCTTTGAGATGCAAATTATTTAAAAAGCTTCTAGCCAGTTTTAGAACTCAGGAATAACTTTCTGAAGGACCTCAGGGCCATCCTTTTGAAATGTAATCATCAAGGAAGATAAAACCCTGATCTCTCTCTTTCATTGGGAAGGTGGGAGCCTTACTTTGCCTTTGTTCCAAGTTGTAAAATTACCTTTTACTTTCGTCCTTTAGGTAAGGCCAATTAGTAAACTCAAATGGCCTCTAGTCCAACTCTTCAAAACTCTCCACCTTTCCTTCTGGGGCAAGGGATAGGTGGCTGAATATACCGACTTACCCTTTTGTTGACAATAGTTTGTAAATAAAATTTATTTCTCTCTTCTCTTCTTTAGCACTATCACTTTTCTTTAAAAAAAAAAATGTTGGAAACTGATGAAGAATCTCAGTTTACATATTTTTTTAATCTGAGGGATATTTCCAGGATTCTCAAAAGATACATGTTATTTTTATTTCATGTAAAGGCAAAAATGATAAATGGATCATCCACAGTTATTACAAGTTTAGTCAAGTTGTACTTAAAATTCATGGAGATTATATATCGGTCTTCACAAAATGTCTATATTAGTAACTTCAAATTACTATGAAGTAATTTAGGATAACATGAAGTACCTCTTACAAATATGTTTTAAATTATTTTAAAATTTTACATGGTAAGCTTTTTATTTTTTCAGAAAAAGGACTTACCCTTTAAAGAATGACAAAAAACAGGTAGCAATTGCCCCTGCAAATGCTAAGTTTAGAAATAAGCAATTCAATGCAAATTAAATACCTATTAAAAAGGGAAGGGAGAGTTAATTGACTAAGTCTGTTGCTAAGGTAACTTTCAGGAAGGACTGTATGATCTGTTAGAAATCTTTTTTTGTTTCTGGAACTGAGGATTAAAAAATAAGGAAAAATAGGATACAGAGGAAGATAGCTTGAGAACGTCTTGGACAGGTGTCCTCAAACTATGCCCGCCTAGGACATTTATCCAGCCCGCTGGGTGTTTTTGCTGCTGCTGCCTGTCCTGCTAAGCAGCCGACTCGTCCCGGGGCCCACAGTCCGGCCCTCCAATGGTCTGAGGGACAGTGAACTGGCCCCCTGTTTAAAAAGATTGAGGACCCCTGGTTCTTGGATATTAGATAGGCAACTCTGTGGAGGGATGTTAGTTACTCATTGGATTCAGATTGCCAAGGCTGAACCAGAAAACATTTAACTTACTCAAGTTTCAGCCTAAATACTTGACTTAAATTATTGGCAGAAATATAAACTAGTCCCTTAATCCATGGCCTGCCAGGTAAATACGTTGCTGTCAGGTAGCCTGGAGTTTTGTTCAGTTTGGTCATCACTAAAAGCTTTTCTCACCCACAAAATTTAAGTGGAGAAGGTTTAGCACAAACTTAGAGCCTAGAATTTTATCAATATCTCAACATGTGGAAAGTAAGATTTGAAATCACTTTTCTCAGAGCAGAAAAGAAAGTCAACACTATGCAATTTTTTTTTTTTTTTTTTTTGAAACAGGAGACTCAAGCTGTCCCCCTGGGTAGAGTGCCATAGCATAACAGCTCACAGCAACCTCCAACTCCTGGGCTCAAGCAAGTCTCCTGCCTCAGCCTCCCGAGTAGCTGGGACCACAGGCGCCTGCCACAACACTCGGGCTATTTTTTGGTTGCAGCCGTCATTGTTTGGTGGGCTGGGCTGGATTTGAACCCACCACTTGGATGTATGTGGCTGGTGCCTTAGCCACTTGAGCCACAGGTTCTGAGCCAACACTATGCAATTTTTAACATCTGTTAACCTTAGAAGGCAACAGTATCTATATTAGCTTATTAGTTGTATTTATTTAAATTGTTTTCCTCAATTCTACAATTCTCAAACTTTAGCATGAAGCAATTCACCTGGAACCTTGCTAAGCTCCACCTCTGTAATTACTGTTCATATAGGTCTGGGTTGGAGAGCCTGAGAATTTGCATTTCTAACAAGTTCCTTCATAATGCTGGTGCTGTCACCTTGACAGTCACATCTGAGAAAGAGAACCTTAATGTATTTTGATTTTGCTTGTAAAATAAATGCAGAATAGAGTGTTAGTGAATATTTGTATAACAATGAATTGAAAAACAAAAGAGCAAAAGGAGCACATTATTCTCTCATCTTTTATTAATAGAGTAGAAATTTATGTTTAAACTTTAGACCGTCTTAATATTCTACTTTTCATTTGTTGGAAACTTCTACCAATGTAGGCAAAACGCCTGGGAAGAAAAAAATCAACCTACTGGGCTCGCTCTTCAAATCATCTCTTTCTAGTAACAACAAATTTCAGCACAGAGTGTTAGGAAACCTATCTAAAAGCCACTGTACTTTATAAATTTCAGATTAATATCACTTCTACAAAATACCCTGGTGAAAAGAGCGTCATAAAGAATATCTACTTCACTGTTATTTTCTAGAAATACAGAGCTAGCAGCTTCCATTTTTAGTCGGAAAAAAAAGACTGGGCTCTAGCTTTTTATGTTTTCCTTTGGAATTCTTTTGGGTAAATAATGTTTACAATGAAAATTTAAAAGATCACATGAAGCATCTGAAAAATCTGAAAACTGTTAAAAAAACTAAATTTTACTAGTTAGAGATAACAATTATCAACATTTTAGTGATTTCATTTCAGGCTTCTTATTTATCATTTTTACATGTTCAGATTATAGTAAATACTCAATTTAAATTTTCATTTTTGCTTCATAATTAGAGTAAATATTTACTCATGGCTAAATATTTATGAAAAAATGATCTTTAGTAACTATGTGAACATTCACCAGAGAGACATAATTACTTGATCTTTCTTGTGTTTGTCAAGGTAACTTTAAAATTATCACCTTGGATGCCTAGCACTGGTCTCTAAAATAGATGAGCTGCTTTTCCTACCAGAAAATCAGGGCTCTTGTTAATTGTGGCAACGCTAATTCCTACAAATACATTACTGATGAGCTACTTTTTCTTTTCTGCCAATAAAATTCTATAACCCATTTACATCACTGTTACTGATACATGGTAGCAGGTAGGACTATAGCAACTTAATGTAGTCCAGGAAGATTTTATTAAAGGCCTCTGCAGACAGGAATTAAATAAAACTTAAAGCATTGCCATCCATACCTGTAAGATTGGTGGTTTAGACTGGCATAGAAGCAGTAAAAGTAACGATTTAAGAAATAGTTTCTATACTTAATTTCTAGATGATGAACACAGGAAAGAGGGCCCCTCAATGAAGGGTAGCTATAGGAAATGCCAGAAGCCCATTTAAGCCATTTAGAATGCTGGTAGGGAGTCAAAATGAAATTTCCCATGATTCTGGTTGGGGCCATCAGGTGCAGAGGAAGGTAGCTTGGAATCCAAGTGCCTTGTAGTTCCTACTCTATGTGTTGCTCATGGAACATTATCACTCTTCTACAAGCCAGTGCCTTTCCTCTTTGGGTCATCACTGTATCTAGTTATTTATTTTTTAGAGTAGGAACCTTACCAGTTGCATGTATTAAGTGTAATAGTTACTTATTTATATGTGTGTTCCCAGAACCTAGTACTATGTTGGAGCCACACTGAACATTTAATTAATGTGTTAACATCATAAATGAAAGTTAAATAATCTAAAAGTCAAATAAATTCTTTGCAGTTTCTCAAACCTTTCAGGCACAGGCCCACCTTCAGGCCTTTGTATTGACAATTCTCTTCACCAAGATGTCCTTCTTCCTCTCTTGTCAAATCCCTCCAGTGTTACATTTACCCCTGCCCTGATAACCACATTTAAAACTTCAGGGATCCTGCACACACACACACACACACACACACACACACACACACATCACAGAGCCATTCCTATTCTCCTTTTCTTGCATAGCTTTCACCATTATATGTGTGGTCATCTGATCAGCCATGTATTTACTTTAATTGCCCTCCTCAGTTTCCTTCTAGAATGTAAGTCTTATGAAGGCATGGAGTTTATTTTTATCATCTGATATATTCACAATGACTAAAAAAAACACTTGACACATGGTCGATGGTCAACAGAAATTTGTAAAATGTGTGTATGGGTGAACGTATTATGCCATTTCACAAACCATGCTGTTCGGAATGAAATGAGATGCAGTATTAAACACTGAGGTAAATCAGTAAATACTGCAGCATGAAACAGTATAGCAGAATTGTTGAACTTCAATAAAACCACAACGGAGTGAATTCTATTAACTACACATAGCTGAGAGTTTTAAGAATTCTTTAGAGAGGAACGATTACAATTAATATTGGAACCATACTTATTTATATATGTTTTTCAGTATATATTGATTTTTTTAGTTCATGGTTTAATAAACCACACAGGTTATTTTCTCGTCCAGGTATAGTCATTCTCAGTTATTCCTCAGTTTTTCCTTTTTTTGTATAATATGTTAAGTTAAATGACCTTTGAGAAATTGTTCAAAAAAGACAAATGAGGCTGGGCGCCGGTGGCTCAAGTGGCTAAGGCACCAGCCTCAAACACCTGAGCTGGCGAGTTGGAATCCAGCCTGGGCCCGCCAAACAATTATGGCTGCAACCAAAAAATAGCCGAGCATTATGGCAGGCTCCTGTAGTCCCAGATACTTGGGAAGTGGAGGCAGGAGACTTGCTTGATCCCAGGAGTTGAAGGTTGCTGTGAGCTATGATGCTACAGCACTCTACCCAGGGTGACAGCTTGAGGCTCTGTCTCAAAAAAAAAAAAAAAATAGACAAATGATTCTTGACTCAACTTAAAGTTGAGATTCTGAGATTTGGGTAAATAGTTCCTCTTATAAAATAAGGGCTTATTATAAAAATTGCAGTACAGGAGATGGAACAAAATGGCTAACTAGAATCTGCCAGTGATCATCCCTCCATAAGAACACAAAATTGGACAACTATCTATGTGAGAAATCACCTTCATAAGAACCAAAACTCTCATGAGAGGTCATAGTATCTGTTTTTAACATTATATCATGAAAAGAACTGAAGAATATAGAGAAGAGCCTTGCCTTGCCTACACGACCTGTGTACTTGAGGGAGGGAGACTGAAGTGATTGTGAGACTTTGCAGTGAAACTCAGAGCCATTCTGTCACAGAAGAATAGAAGCAGAATTATGTTGGCACCTACAGGGGAACATTTAGACCAGTCTGAGCCATGGGTGAATCATTGGCGCGAGCTGTAGGAACCTGACTTCTGGCTATAGGCCCAACCCAGAATGTAGCCTGGGGCCTATAATAAATTTGAAAGGCAGTCAGGACATTATAGTCCTTGGGCAAGTCCTCCTATCGTGCTGGGCTCAGAGCCAGTGGACTTATGATGCAGGTGACCTTGTAAAACACTAGTGTTGGTGACTAGACCAGTACCTATGTCACCCCTCTTCCAAGTCCAGTTACTCCAGCTCCAGAAGAATCTTCTTCTGTTTGGAGAAAAGAAAGAAAAGAGTATAGATGACTTTGTCTTGAAACTCAGATAACTCAAATACAATAAAAGTGAGATATCTGAAACCCTTGATTCTAGGCCTTACCTCTTGGACATTTCTAGACTAATCCTAGGCCAGAAAGACCTACTACCCTGAAGGAAAGGACCCAGTCACAGCAAGATTCATCACCTGCTGACTAAAGAGCCCTTGAGACTTGAATAGCCATCAGTGGTAGCCAGGCAGAGTTAGCCAGGCAGTAGTAGCCCATGGACCTTGGGTGAGACTGTTGGCTTCACAAGTGGCCAGGTGCAGTAAGAGCTGTGCTGGTCTTGGGAGAGTGCTTGTATTAGCCTCCCCCTCTTCAACTCCAGGAAGCCAAGCACAGAGAGTGAGATTCCTTCTGTTTGGAGGAAAGTGAGGGAAGAGTGAGAGACTGCCTGGTAATTGAGAGAATTTTCCTGTACTTTACCCAAGTCAACCAAGGTGATGCTTACAGGACCGGCAAGAGTTGCAGCATTTCTAAAGTTGGAGCTCCCCCTGGTGTTGATATAGCTGCAGTGACCAAAGACTTGGATCACACGCTCAATTTCCTTTGAATACCTGGAAAGTCTTCTCAAGAAGGATGGGTACAAACGAAAGCAAACTGAAGATATTAGAATAATTACTTGACTGTTCAATGCCTACACATCAACAAATAGCAAGAACATCCAGGAAAACATGACCTCAGCAAATGAACGTATAAGCACCAGAGTGATATGTGTCTTTCAGACAGAGAATTCAAAATAGCTGTTCTGAAGATTCTCACAGAACTTCAGGACAACAGAGACAAGAAATTCAGAATCCTAGAAGAGAAATCTAGAAATGTTTTAAATAGTAAAAAAAAGTTCTAAAATTTATATGGTGCTACAAAATACTGAGAATAACCAAAGTCATCCTGAGCAAAAAGAACAAAACTGGAGGAATCACATTACCTGGCGTCAAATTAGACTACAGAGCTATAGTAACCAAAATATCATGGTACTAATGCAAAAACAGATACATAGACCAATGAACCAGAATAGAGAAATTAGACAATAAATAGGGACCTATTTTTGCCAAGAACATATGCTGGTGGAAGGACAGTCTCTTCAATAAATGGTGCTAGAAAAACTGGACAACCATATTAGGAAGAATAAAATAGACTTCTATCTCTTGCAACATACGAAAACTAACAGTGTATAAAAGACATAACTGTAAAATCAGAAACTAAGAAACTAAAAACGAACATTTGGAAAATTCTCTAAGACATGGGCCTGGGCAATGACTTCTAGAGTAATACCTGATAAGCACAGGTAACCAAAGGAGAAGTTGACAAATTGGATCACATCAAGCTTTAAACCTTCTGCACAGGAAAGAACACAATCAGCAACATGAAAAGACAACCCACATGGTGTGGGAGAAAATATTTGCAAACTACCCATTTGACAAGGACTAACAGCTAGAATGTATAATGACCTCAAACACTCAATAAGAAAAAAGAATCAAATAATCTAAATAAAAAATGGGTTAAAGATCTGAATAGATATTTTTTAAAAGAAGACATACAAATGCCCAAAAAGTGTGTGTAACAATGATCAACATCATTAGGTATCAGAGAAATTGCAAATCAAAAATAATATATACTGAGATATAATTTTACCCAAGTGAAAATGACTTTTATCAAAGGCAGGCAATAACAAATGCTTACAAGGATGTGGACAAAAGGGAATTCTCTTACACTGCCGGTAGAAATGTAAATTAGTGTAACTACTACGGAGAACAGTATAGAGGTTCCTCCAATAAAGTAGAAACCTAACTACCATATGACACAGCAATCCCACTGCTAGTTATACATCCAAAAGGAAAATCAGTGGATTGAAAAGGTATCTGCACTCCTCTATTTACTGCAGCACTATTCAAAATAGCCAAGATAAGGAATCACCTATGTGTCCATCCATGAATTAATGGATAAATAAAACGTGGTCCTTATACACAATGGGATAATATTCAGCCACAAACGAATGAAATTTTGTCATGTGCAACAACATGGATGGAACAGGAAAACATTATATCAAGTAAAATTAGCCAAGAACAGAAAGACAAATTGTGCACATTCTCATCATATGTGAGGGATAAAAATTAAAATAATTGATCTTATAGAGATAGGGAGTAGAATGATAGTTGCCAATGTCTGGGTAGGGGGATGGGAAGTAGGGGATAAGTTTAACTATAAGTTCAAAACACCAAGTTAGATGTTTAGATTGAATAAACAATATTTGATAGCACAATGAAATGACTATAGGCAAAAATAAGTTGTGGTATACTATGACATAACTAAAAGAGTGGAATTGGAATGTTATTAACACAAAAATATAATACATGCTTGAGGTGATGAATACCCCAATTACTCTGATTTGATTATTGTACATTGTATACCTACATCAAAATATCACATGCACCCCATAAATATATACAACTATGATGTACCCACAATGATTAAAAACCAAAAACATAAAAATGATACTATCAAAAAGTATAGGTACCTTCCACTTAATAAAATAATTTCTATTAAAAAATTATAACCCCTGTACAACTGATTCTGTCTAACAGGACGATATTTGACAGTAGAGTCTAGCCAAATGTTCAGGTAAGGATACAATTATCTATATCAAACTTATACCTCCTTTTCTGAAGAAATATTCTGATATTCCTTTTCTGGAATATCTCTAATCTCCTACCTTGTTCAAAATAATTAAATGTTTAAATACATACAAGATTGTGTGTGGTCTTATAGCTTAATGCCAACTAACATTTTATCTACTCAAAACTTATTTATCAGAAGCAGAATTTGAGAATATATTTCAAGTTCTAGCACTAACATTGTGACTTTAGTTGAATTTCTTGAACTCCCTGGACTTTGGTTTATTGAGCTATAAAAAAAGATAAATAGATTACATAGAAGATGTCTGAGTCTCTTACAGTTCCAAAAGCCTCGTTTCATAGAAATAAAATGCTTTTTAGTAAGTCCTAACTCCTGAAGTTATGCTTGCTTTTAAAATGAGAAGTGATTAATATTGATAGATATTCATGAAATTATGTCTAAGAAATATTTTATAATGATGTCTTATCGGCATTGTGATCTTAGAGGCTGACATCCGCAAATTATCAGCCACAAGCACAGCAGCCAGTGTCACTTTGTTCCCTCTCCTGAAATCCGTGGGACCCAAGGTCTTTTTTCTTAGTCTTCATATCACCAGCCATTGTTGCCTGGTGGGCCTAATGCCTAATAGAGCTTCCCAAGATGACTATTTTTTATTTGTTTTGTAATAAAGACATATTTTCTATCCCTTTTTAAATTGACTATAGTATTTCCTTGAGAACATGTTACCAATGAAAAGTGAATTAATTGAAAATATACAGAGAGAAAAATTTGATTATTTCTGTAACTTTTACAGCAACTTGGAAGGAGGACAAACTAAGTAAAATAATTTGTATCACTTCTTAGACACTTAATAACTTGAGACAACTTATACAGATATTTTTCAACCTTAGTTTTACCTTTTTATGTTTTATGTTGAGAGGAATGACAAAATGGAACAGAATTATAAAAAAGTGAGGGATAGAGTCATTCATTGGACTCCAGCAATGAGCAATAGCAGTCACAAGTTCAGTAATTGAAGGGCAAGGGGGATTAAAATTCTTGTCTAAGAGGTGGGGATTGGGAGCATGCTTCCTGCTTTTGCACTCAGGAGCTATCAAGAATGGAACTAAATTACATTCTGTCACTATAAATAGATCTGGCACAATTCTAATAGCCCCACAGAGTCAGTAACCCCAGAAAGCTATGTGGAAATTGGGAAAGAACTATGCCACAATATTATGTTCATAGAGAAAAAAGAAAACAACAAATTGGTCTGAAACAAAAATTCAAATTGAGGGGTGGAGCAAGATAGCAACTAGAAACATCTCCTTAGCCACTGGCAGCTAGGCAGGTGAAAGAAAACTTCAGCCACCTCTTACTGGGGGAACCCACCCAGGGACATCATTCTGAGAGCACAGTGAAGCAGTGGTGGACCACAGAAGCACACCAGGAGGTCTGGAGCTCAGGAAAACCAGCGCAGAAAGTGAATGCTTGGAAATGAGTGGGGACCAGCTGGCCAGCCTGCCTAGAGGGCTGGGTAAAGAAAAGTGCCGTCCTGGAGTTTTTTAATTTGGGGTTAAACCTGCTCACGGGAGCAGCCTTGGAAGACTTAAATTAGTTGACCCACTCTCGTCTGCTACTAGGAGAGTAGATTCTATTCCTAATTATTCAAACCAAAACAATCTGGTGTCCAGGAAATATACTGCTAGATAGTTATATGTATAATTACATATATAATTATGTGTATACAGTTATAGGTATAATTACATATATAATTATGTATGTATATATAGTTATACATATAATTACATATAATACATAATTGTATGTTTATGTATATATAGTTATACACATTTGGGGGGAGTTGTTTCCTTTTTGGTTGTATTTTAATTTTTACTTTCTTCAAAAGCAAGAGCTCCATCCTTTTTCTTATGGTTTTTAAGCCCCTTTTATTCTCCTTTTTATTTCTCCATTTTTCTCTTTCTTGGTAGAAATTTTTCTACTTTTCTCATCTTTCCCACATAACTTTCTTCTACAGTAACAAAGATGTCTCTTTCTTTCTTTAACTAACAGTGTAATTATATTTTTAATTTTCTTTATCTATTTTTGTTTCTTTGAGTGTTTGGGAGACATGGCACTGATCTGGATCAAGGAAGTCAAGAGCTCATGGTCTAGGGTATCCTTCTAGCTTTGGCCTTTGGAAAGACAGTATTGGCATGTTCCCACTGGGACACACTGTGCAATTCTTAAATTTTAATTTTTGTTTAATTTTTCACCTTTCCATATTTCATGAAGGTGGAATCTTTCTTTGGCGAGGCAAGTGAGGACCTCCTGACTTTGAGGGATGCACCCCACCCAGCCCTGCAAAGTCCTAGAGTTGCAGGTGTGGCCATAGCACCCTGGCAAACAACACCATTTCTCCTGTTGTTCTCTTCCTCTTCTTTTACCTTGTACCTCTTTTGTTTCTTTCTCTCTTAATTTTCCTTTATTGCTCTTTATTCTTCTCTTCCTTTTGACCTTGTACCAAAAGGACACCTGAACACCTTAGCTCTTGGATACAGTAATTTAAAGTGAAGGAAGTAGGGTAAGGAAGAGAAAAAGAAGAAAACTACATGAGGAGGCACCAACAGAAAAATTCTGGCAACACAAAAAATCAAAACAGAGCAACCAACCTCCAAGGAACCATGAGGCAGTTGCTACAGTGGATTCCACCTACAAAGAATTTATGGAAATGACAGAAAGTAAAATTTAAAATGTGGATGGCAAAGTCAATAAAAGGGAGTTCCTGAGAAAGTGAAAAACAGAACCAAAAAATGGATGAAAAGTATGAAGTACATAGAAAGGACATAGCAGAACTTAAGGACTTGAAGAAGTCAATCAGAGAATGAAAAGATGCAGTAGAAAGTATCAATAACAGATGAGAACATGGAGAAAAAGTATCTTAGAGCTAAAGGATAAAGCTTTTGAGCTAAATTAGGCATACAAGAAGAGAGAGGCATAAAAAGGCATAAAAGAAGAGAGAGAAAGCAAAACATTTGCTCAGAGAACTATAGGACTTAACAAAGTGTCTATTCTACCCAAAGCAATCTACAGATTCAATTCAATCCCCATTAAAATACCAACATTATACTTTGAAGAACTGGAAAAAAATAGCTTTTCATTTTTCATGGAACCAGAAAAAATCCAGTATATCCAAGGCAACTCTTAGGAATAAAAACAAAATTGAAAGTATGACTATATTACAAGTGTACAGTGATGAAATAGGAATGATATTGACACAAAAATAGACACATAGACATATAGAACAAAATAGAAAACCAAGAGATGAAACTAGTCTTTACTTGCCATCTGATCTTTGATAAACCAAACAAAAGCACACAGTGGAGAAAAGAATCCCCATTCAACAAATGGTACTGGGAGAACTGAATAACCACATGTAAAAGACTGAAACTGTACCCACACTTTTCACCGCTTACAAAAATTGACTCAAGATGGATAAGAGTTTTAAATCTATGGCAGACACAATTAAAATCCTACAAAAAATGTGTGGGAAAAACTATTGAAGATATAAGCCAAGGAAATGATTTTATGAAGACTTCAGTGGCAGTTGCAGCACCAACAACAACGAACAAATGGAACTTAAACTGAAAAGCTTCTGCACAGCTAAGGACACAATGAGTAAAGCAGAAAGACAACTTTCAGGATGAGAAAAGATATTTTCATTTTATGAATCTGTCAAAGTTTGATAACTAGGATCTATAGAGAACCCAAATGAGTCAACAAAAATGAGAAATCAATCCCATCTATCACTGGGCAAGAGACATGAACTGAACTTTCCCCAAGAAAGATTGATGAATGGCTAATAAACATATGAAACATGAAAAAAAATGCTCATAATCTCTAATCTTCAGAGAAATGTAAATCAAAACCACCCTGAGATATCACCTAACCCCAGTAAGATTAGCCCAAATCACAAAGTCACAAAGTTACAGATGCTGGCATGGATGTGGAGAGATGGGACTATTTCTACACTGTTGGTGGGACTGCAAGCTTATACAGCCTTTTTGGAAAGAATTATGGAAAATCCCTAAAGAACTTACACAACTCCCAATTGACCCCACAATCCCACTATGAGGCATCTACCCAGAAGAAAATAAATCATTCTGTCATAAAGACATATGCACTAGGTTGTTTATCACAAGCCAATTTGCAATTATCAGTTTTGGAACAATCTGAATCCAACTCAGGAATGGATTAAGAAATTGTAGTATACACATACCATGGAATACTATTCTGCAATAAAAAGACTGTACATCTTTTAAATAAATGTGGATGGAGTTGAAATACATTTATCTTAGTAAAGTATCACAAGAATGGAAAAGCAAATATCCAATGTACTCAATACTAATATGAAGTCAGGCCAGCAGACAATCTAATTCAGGCCCACAGGGAGAAAAACTCATTTTAATTCAAGTTGGGAGGCGGGGAATGAGGGAGGGGGAGAGCAGAGGAGTGTGGGTTCAGGCACTTAATAGGCATAATGTAAGGGGGTAGGGTACACCTTTTCAGTGTGGGACAGAACTACAAGAGGGAATCTACCTAACAAACTCAAATATTAGGATCTGGTCATTTGTACCTCACATTAACCTGACATTAAAATAAAGAATTCAAGCTATGTTCAGAAGACTCATCCATGAAGACAGCCAACAAAATCAATAATTGGACCAGTATGTACAGATTGTCAAAGGACATAATCTAAGAGGATAGAGAAACTATAAAATAAACAAAGATGGAGGAATAAAAAGACAGGATGAATATAAAAATGAATTGATGAGAAAAAGTAGGCAAAATAATTTAAGAGAAAACTTTCAAATAAAGAAAAATCATAGTTATTAAAATAAAAGGTAAAAGGAGATATAACAAGTTTTTGATAGCATAAACGGAAAATTAATGAATGGAAAGAGGATATGGACGGATTCACTAAGACAAAAAGACTAAAATAAAGTAAAAGAGAACTTAATAGACATTGAGTACAGATGAAAATGCAACATTTATTTGGCTGATGATAAACTTCCTAACCATATACTATAGTAACCAAGAGAGAATGGATAATATCTTTAAAATACAAAGTGAAAATAACTGTTTCCCGGAAATTTATGTATAGCCAAATAAAGCTTGCAAAGGTGGAGGATAAATAGAGTTATTTTCAGACATGCAAAAGTCTAATAAAACTTACTGCCCAGGGAAACTCAGAAAAAATTAATATATGCATTTCAGAAATAAATGAGAAATCAGGAAGGTTAGAAAACAAGTTAAAGGAAAACTGATGCTATATTCACTACAAGTAATAAAAATATGCATTAAAGTAAAGAATAAAACTAAAGTAATTATAGTAAGATTGTAAAGCTTGAGCTCAGGAAGAGGTTAGACGTACTGGTAAATGTAAATTGTCTTTTTCAAAATTAGAGTTAAATGTGTATCTTTAAAAGTAAGGAAAACACTAAGTAGAAATCAGTCAAAAGCCTTCAACTCTGCAAAAGGATACAAGGGAATATAAATAAGTGTATCAATCCTTAAAATGGAGAGGAAAGAAGAAAGATAAGTACAAGAAAAACAATTTTAAAACACATCATAATGTTAATACTGACTTTATATAAAAGGTCACAATAAACGTGCAAAGACTAATTCCAACTTACAAAAGAGGTTATTAAAACGATACTGATAATGATCATGTTATTGCTGTAACGAGAGATTGAAATAAGCAAAACCATTTAAATGGTGTCTGCTATGTAGTAGATACTCAGTAAAAAAGGAGAAGTTATTGCTGTCACGCTTGTTGCTGCTGCTGTTGCTGATGCCAACATTCGTAATGGTGAGGTGAGGAAGAGATGGATTTTAAAAAGTAATAAAAGGAAGAGCCATTTGCAGAAAATCACAGCCTGAACACCATCTAGGACTTCAGACAGTCCTTAATATATGTTCTTCTCTGGGTGGTGGCGTGGCTGTTGGCTCTCCAAGATGGAGATTAACCCGGAGATGCTGACCAAAGCACTGGCTGGGCTGGGGGTCGACGGGCAGTGGCTCTTAGCCGCCCGCCGAGGACTTGCAGGGGCTGGAGAAGGAGTCTCGGGGCTCCGCGCCAGCGCCTGCCTGCGCGCTACTGCTGCTGTTTCTGCTCACCGCCCAGCATGAGAACTTCAAGAAAATACAAATCGAAGAACCGAAGGGACAAGAAGTTGGTCCTAAAATGTACTTCATGAAGCAGACCATCCGGAACTCGTGTGGTACAATAGGACTTACCCATGCTCTGGCTAACAACCAAGACGAACTGGGATTTGAGGATGGATCAGTCCTGAAATAGTTTCTCTCTGAAACAGAAGATGTCTCCTGATGACAGAGCAAAGTGCTGTGAAAAGAATGAGAACATCAGGCAGCCCATGATGCCGTGGCTCAGGAAGGCCGATATCAGGTAGATGACAAAGTGGATTTTCATTTTATTCTGTTTAACAGTATAAATGGCCGTCTATGAACTTGATGGACGAATGGCTTTTCCAGTGGTGCCAGTTCAGAGAACTGCCTGCTGCAGGATGCAGCCAAGGTCTGCAGAGAATTCACCGAGCGTGAGCCGGGAGAAGTCCGCCTCTCTGCTGTGGCCCTCTGCAAGGCAGCCTAGGGCCCTGCAAGAGGAACTTCGCTCTTTTCCCTTTGACATGAAAATATATGGCTCCCCACGCAGTCTCAAATGCTCCGGTATTTGTGAAACACAGCTGTCCTCCTTCCATACTGCAGACATGCTCTTCCCTTCAGCCACAGCCAAGCACAAGCAGTCCATCAAGCCAAGTTGGGTGTGAGCTTCAGATGGTGAAGCATTTCTCCCCATCATGTGTCTTGGACCTAAATATCTAATGCTTTAAATGGCTAGGTTGGTTTGTGTCTATAAATTAAGGTTTGGGATGTAGTTTAATCATTTGTCCTTAGAAGAAATAAACCTTTTCTGCTGGTAAGAAAAAAAAAAAAA
>NW_003852401.1:5446632-5459945 GCF_000181295.1 Otolemur garnettii
GATTTGTGTGTGTCTGTGTTTCTGAGAATGTGTATATGTGTGTGCACTTTTAACAGGCAGGATCCAGCTAGACTGGAAAGGGACTAGACCTACTATTTTTGTTTTTGAAAGCTCCAGATGCTATTTCCACGCTGCCAGGATTACATTTCTTTGCAGGTATTCAAGTAGTCAATACCTCAGTCTCTTGTCAAAACCAACCCCTCCCTTTGCTCTTCATGTCACCTGCTGTCATAACTGTGGGCCCCGACAGGCTTTCATTCATTTGTTAGGAGGAAACCTAGGGAGTATACCCATTGAGAGGAAATGGCGAGAAATGTGTAATAATAAAAAGAGAAGAATTAGAATTCTCCAGGCATCCCGGAAAGTAAGGCATTTGGAGAGACGTTGTCCTCAAATCATTTCGTACACCAACCTAATTATAAATATATTGAAAACCTAGGGCAGCAGCAGGCTGCCTTCTCGAGAGCCTTTGGCTATAAGCATCCCTGTGTGTTCCTGGGGTTCAAAAGAGGATGAAAAAACCACGTGTGGGAACCTGTGGAAAGAGTGAGCTTGAGCACTTTGTCTTTGAACACTTAGAGTAAGGACAAGGGCTGGCATGGCAACGTGCATTTTTCCCTGCTTAACTACCTCTCTGCAGCCTGATTGGTGTCTACTGTCTTAATTAGGCGCCTCACTTCGTACAGAAAGTATGGCACAACAGGGCTGCTTCACATTTATGCGGTCTGCCTAGTCCCCTTTGGGTCGTATAAGCTGTTTTTGATAATAAAACTGATTTGTATCCTTTTCGTTTTCTTAACCTTGGCTCTCCAGTGCGCTAGAAGTCTGCAGCAGCGCTCGCCTCACCAGAGGGGCCATCTCTCACTAGCCACACGACTGTTTACGTTTGACGAACCAAGGAGAAAAACAATTGGGATGTAGTTCTCGCCATAACCTTATAAAATCCGACAGCCAGATGGTCAAACACATTCAAAGGACTGCAGCGAGGCACACTGAAAAAAATTATATGTATGTGTGTTTGTGTGTGTATAAAAGAGAGAAAAGAGGAGTATTTTCCATTCTAATAAAAAGCCCAGGTGGCAAAACTCCTCAAAATCTATGAAAATACTGCATGGCAAAAAATCTCCCCCACTTTGTAGTAAGACCAACATACTCTGTAAGTTCTTAGGTGAGAAAAGGAGTGAAATGAACTCATTTTTGAGGCATATTTGTTGTGATCTGAAATATCTTGACATATACTTGACAACTTTGGTTATCTTTGGCTTTGGGGTCATTTTCTTACCTTAATCATGTATGTCATTCAGTGTTTTGCAAGGAAAAGTGTCCATAATTTCAGACTGTGCTGGAGAATACCAGGCCTCTAGTGTATATATGAGCAACATTGGCCCCTCTATCTTCTGCAGATTACATCACCTTTTACAGCTGAGAGTCATTTTCAGGAAGCAGCAAAGAGATTGGATCCCCTGTTCATAAAGATTAAATTGTGCCAATTTAAAATTACCCCAATACTTTAAATGTGAGTGTAGTGAATTCTTCAAATTTTGTTTTGCCTCACTGTCTGGTTTGAATACAACTTTGTCGTACCAAAGAAGAGCTCAGTCACCCTTGACACAGTTTCCAGTTCTACACCACACTCAAATGATTCAAGCTGGTGTTCGCAGATAAGGACTTAGTGGCAACCTTCCTGCCTAGCAGAGTGGGCTGTGCACTTTTCCACTGCTTCCGTTAAACCATTCAGGCATCTGTCCACAAACGTGGAGTGACTCACCCCATTCATGTATTTTGCTAGTTTCCTAGGCACTTCTCTCTATCTTCATGACCTGGTGATCGGCAGCCCTCCCAATTCATTATGCCCTCCTTGTCTAAGTTTCGTAGGTAAAAATCTTTGACCTGTTTCCTGCTGTGGTGCTAAGTTAAATTTGTGCCTTACATTGGAAGAACTAGGAGCTTCCCTAGGCCAGATTTTCCCTGGGATGCTACAGAGAACATAAAGTTGGGTTCCCACTGCCAGAGTAACAATGAAGCAGGTAAATAATAGACATGACCCAGGCAAGAGCCACTGGGAATCTATCAATATAAACAAGTTCTCTCTGTGAGAGGTCCCCTGGTCATGGGTCAGAAAACTGGGCAGGAGGCCCTCTGCCACGTAAGCTAAGGAAAAGAAATATCCTATGAAAAGTACACTGTAAACATCCCTGTCAAGCTTTCTTTCATTTCCTGGTAGGGCAGGGCTGTTGGAGATTGAAGTACGGAAGCCCAAAATGTAGCTAGGGGCTCTCAAGACAGCGAGCCACTCTCCTTCTAGACAGGTGTTAGACATGTTACCACAAAAAACTGGAGGGCAATAAACAGCAGTTAAACCTCAACTAATCATTCCTGTAACTGCTAAATTATAAAGACAGAAAACAAAAGTGGGCTAAATATAACTGAAGGCAATGTTATATTTTATTTCTCTGTGTTTCAGAATTTTAGTAAAAAGTAATTCAGGGGTTCCCAGGTTTCTATAGGAGGCATCATACTATCCACTTCAGGCATTAATAGCAGAAGATAAAGCCATCTTTCACAATAAACTTCATTGGATGTTTTAAATTAATGCTTTAAAAATGACTTGAATGTTTTAGAGTACCATATAGTGATGAGATCTTGGGAGTAAGTGTTTATGAAGGCTGTATCTATACATTTATATCAGGTCCTATGAGCAAAAATAAATTGGACTAGGTGGGAAATGAGTAATGAGATAGAATTGAACAGTCAGTTTTAGTGAGAGAGAGGAACTGGAATAGCAAACTAGTTCTATGGAAGTTCCCATGAATGATTTGGTTGGTTATAATAGAACTTCTTGGCAAAGGCTATGGCAACCAGAAAGTTGCCTTCCTGTGTGTATATTTATTTACACGTGCACCTGACCAAGTCAGATATTCCTCTGCTTCTGATGGTGACTCACTTCCTGACCTTTATTTATGTATGTATGTATTTATTTTTTATTTCAGATTGATGTGAGGGTACAAACAACCAAATCACAGTATTTGAATTTGTTGGGTAGAGTCCCTCTTGTAGCTATGTCCTGCCCCCAAAAGGTGTGCCCTCACTCCTATGATCTAATTCGCACCTACCTAAAAGAAAAACTTATTTCAATTCAAGTTGAGGGGAGAGGGAACCAGGCAGTGGGAGCAGCAAAGTTCTTGCCTGAATGGGCATGATATACTGCCTGATGTTTAAGCTGTCCTGTGGCTACAATAGATCTGTCATGGTTTCATGATGCTTAGCATTGTGTCTACAATCTTTTGCCTATCTTGATGTATGTAAATTGACAATATGGATGCTGACTGTTAGAGGCAGCAGAACAGTAGAATGAAGGGATGAGAGCACAAATTTGGAGCCAGACTTTCTTGGTTTGAATTCTAATTCTGATAATTTCTAGCTCTGAGAACTTGGGACAATTACTTTACTTCTTTTTCTCTCAAGTTTCTCCTCTTAAAAGCATTATGATAGTTGTAGCTTTCTGAGGACTGCTGTGAGGGTTAAATGGTAATCTATATAATTGTCACATAGTAGGAACTATGTAAGTTAGCTTTTATTATTTTTCAAATGACCTGGTAGACCGTATTTCCAAATTGCAATGGAATACATCATGGCATCCATGAAGAAAGCAAGATATTCAGACAATAAAAGTGAAGAAGTCTGGGCCAAAGCCATGACTTTCTAGGTCAAAGAGATTATTTCATTTACCTTTTCACTGTATGTGTACCTACCTCTGGAATATTGCTTACTTCTCAAAATCACTTAAAATTATTACAGTAATTACTGCTTTTTAAAAATGGAAATGGGTGCCTTTACAGAGAGCACACATACTGCCTTTAGAGAAGAAAAATGGCAATTTCATATGCTTATTTAAAAATTATATTTCAATTTTAAATAAGCTATTAGTATGTACATATTTATATCTAAACCCAGCAAAGAGAAGGTTTTACAACCAAACCTGAATTTGACATTTGGAGTTACTCTGTGTCTAAAAATGTTATCAGAAGTTGGATGGATATTATAAGGAGCAAAGAGAATGATATTTATTTACATCAAGAATCTAACTATAAAAATAATTTAGAGTTTCTGGGTGGTGTCTGTGGCTCCAAAGGGTAAGGCGCTGGCCCCATATGCCAGAGGTGGTGGGTTCAAACCCAGCCCTGGCCCAAAACTCCAAAAAATAAATAAATAGTAATAATTTAGAATTTTTAAAATATTTATTGAGGTATACTTACTGCAGGATGTTTTAAAATTTGACGCTGGAACAATGCCCAAAGTAATTTTTTCTTAGCAAATGATCATGGACATATATGTGAGTCTTTGGGCATCTGATGAGAAAAAGAATGTGGAACAATTGTAAGCCATAAGATATCCAGTCAAACCAACTGACCATCTGCTGAAGTCTGTGGTGGAAATTGACTTAAGAACAGCACTTATACAAGTAAAACTAAGAGGGTAAAAAGTAGGATTCTGAAACATGGCAAAAAAAAACCATGAGAAAACAAAATAGAAATGAGAATCTAAATCACTCATCAAAATTCCTAATTATTCCTAAGACTTTAAGGTATTTCAGTCTATCCATAAGGATGAAATTTCAGCTGCAGGAATGCAGTTTTTATGTAGAAAGTCAAACATATATTTTCTATGATGCAGACTGCCAACAGAAGATTACAGCTAACATGGCCAAAATTATAAATGAAAGATTTAAAAAAAATTTTTTTTGTCAATTGTGTAGGATTTATTGAGGGTACGAAGAATTAGGTTACACTGATTGCATATGTTAGGTAAAGTTCCTCTTATAATTGTGTCCCACCCCTAAGAAGTGTGCCATACACCGTAACCTGCCATCTTCCACTCTCCTCCCTTCTCCCTGCTCCCTCGTTGCCTTCCCTACTGACCCCCCTTGCATTAGATCATCTATGTACGGACTTCGTATTAGAATTGAGTGCATTGGATTCTTGCTTCTCCATTCTTGTGATGCTTTACTAAGAAAAATGTGTTAACTCAAACCAGGTTAATACAAAAGATGTAAAGTCTCCATCTTTTTTAATGGCTGAATAGTATTCCATGTTATATATATACCACAGCTTGTTAATTCATTCCTGGGTTGGTGGGAATTTAGGCTGTTTCCACATTTCAGCAATTGTAAATTGAGCTGCAATAAACAGTCTAGTGCAAATGTCCTTATCAGAAAAGGATTTTTCTTCTAGGTAGACACATCGTAATGGGACTGCAGGATCAAATGGGAGGTCTAATTTGAGTTCTTTGAGGAGTTGCCACCATACTTCCTTCCAAAAGGATTGTATTAGTTTTCAGTCTCACCAGCAGTGTTAAAGTATTCCCTTTGCTCCCACATCCATGCCAGCATCTGCAGTTTTGAGACTTTGTGACATGGGCTGTTCTCACTGGTGTTAGGTGATGTGTCAGTGGTTTTGATTTATATTCCCCTGATGATCAGGGATGATAAGCATTTTTCAAATGTTAGCCATTCATCTGTCTTCATCAGAGAAGATGCTGTTCATATCTCTTGCCCATTGGTAGATGGCATTGTTTACTCTTTTTTTTGTTGATTAATTTGAGTTCTCTGCAGTTACTAGTTATCAATCCTTTATTAGATTCATACTCTGCAAATATCTTTTCCCATACTGAAGGTTGTCTTTCTGTTTTACTGGTTGTGTCCTTAGCTGTGCAGAAGTTTTTCAGCTTAATTAAGTCCTATTTGTTAATTTTCATTGTTGTTGCATTGGCCATGGAAGTGTTTTTTATAAAGTCTTTCCCCACTCCAAATTGTCAAGTGTTTTCCACACACTTTCCTCTAAGATTTTTATTATTTCTTGTGTTATATTCAAGTCTTTAATCCATCTTGAGTTAATTTTTGTAAGTTGTGAAAGGTGTGGGTCAAGTTTCAATCTTTTCCATGTGGTTATCCAGTTCTCCCAGCACAATTTGTTGAATAGGGATTCTTTTCCTCACTGTATGCTTTTGTTAGGTTTAGCAAAGATCAGATGGGAAGTAGAGACTAGTTTCATCTCTTAGTTTTCTATTCTGTCCTATATGTCTTTGTCTCTATTTTTGTGAAAATACCATGCTGTTTTGATTTCTGTGGACTTGTAATATAGCCTGAAATCTGGCAGGTGATACCTCCAACTTTGCTTTTATTACTAAGAATAGGCTCAGCTATTTTTCTAAGAAAACAAAGAACTAAGTACTATTTTTTCCAGTTCTTCAAAATATGATGTTGGTGTTTTAATGGGGATTGCATTGAATCTGTAGATTGCTTTGGGTAGAATATACATTTTGATAAGGTTGATTTTTCCCAGCCAGGGCATGGTATGCTCTCCTATTTGTTAATGTCTTCTGCATTTTCTTCTCTAATGGTTTCATAATTCTCTTTGAAAACATCTTTCACCTCTTTTTTAAGGTATATTCCTAAGTATTTCATTCTGTTTGAAGCTACTGAAAAAGGAATTGTGCCCTTGATTTGAAAAAAAAAAAAGATTTCTGACATTGCATTTATGAAGGAAGCATATATGACTATTGGTTTAGGTCTTGACCATTTTATTTTCAAACACACACATACATAAGCACACACACAAAATAGAGGACACCCATTTACAGAGTGTAGCCATCCTTTTTGTTTACCCTCAGATCCAATCTTTGCCCTACCAGTACTCTGCTTTGTATTATAGGGATTCATTTTCCTCATACTCCTTCCTTTGTTCTCTGGTTTCCAGATAAGTTTGGCCAAATAGAGTAGGATTTGAAGGCAGCTTCCTGAGTCTTAAAATGTTGATGTTCCAGGCAGCTATCTGGGTCCTCAGTTCTTGGAGTGTACTGGAATGAAAAATGACCAGATACCCCAAAGCAAGACACGTGTGAAACAAAGTGTATTGAGGAAGGGAAAGGTAAGTTTACAGACTAAGAACAAGATATAGGCTTAACAGAGTAAGATACATTAGCCACAGACTGTGAACATGCCACCTTTGTCAGAGGGAAAATGCATGGGACCATGGCCACTGATTCTCTTTTGTATCATCTGGATCAGGCTTACTCCATAATTTAGAGGTCACTTTGAAACCTGAATCTTACCACACATATGGACCTCCCATGAGCTCTCTGAAAGGCCATTGAAAGGTGTGAATTCCAAAGGAGGATTTAAGCTAGTGACATGATGATTATTATTAAGGTTATTCTAGATGACCTTTAATCCTCTATTGTACTTGTTAGGTTAGACAGTTTTCAAAATCCTTTTGCCATTGTTATGCTGAGTTCTGATTGGTAGATTGGTAGGACGTTCCCACTCCCCAGGTATGAGCGATTACTTGGGACAAAATTAAGGTGACCAGTACCAATATGGAAGCCCAGGGGCCCTGCCTTATCCTTCTTCCCGGGAGAGCCATAACTAACTACCTAACAATAGGAGGCACTGGGCATAGATTGGAAGCCAGGTGGAAGTGGAAGTATTGGATTCATCCCTCCCCCCCCTCCTATTTTATCCTGCTTTCAACTTAGGATCAACCCAAGAAAGTCAAACATGTTCCCCTTAACAATTCATATGACACCCACTTCTAATTATCCTGCTTGTATCTTCTGTGTCAGCAGTCTCTGAGCAGGACATACCTGAAGCATCCTTCACCCCCACCGTAAAGCATTTCCACTCTTTGTCTACATTTTTATCTTTACTAAATACAAGTGATAGTTGACTCTCTTGCTATAGTGAACTCTGAGTAAATAGCCTTCATATGTTCTCATTTGGGTGGTCCTTCTTATCTGCCTGCCTGCCTGCCTTCCTTCCTTTCTTCCTTCCTTCCTTCCTTCCTTTTATTCTCTTTTTTTTTTTTTTGCAAAAAGTAGAAGAAATCATCTAGTAGAAGAAGATCTATGGGTGGAATATGGACTTCAGAACCTAAAACAACTGGAATTTCCACAAATCAGACACTGAGTTTACTAAAGTCTATTATGTGTTAAGTCCTTAGGACTCTGGTAAGGCTGGGATGACATAGTAGGAAGTGCACTTTTGCAACCATGATAAAATAAACAGGAAAATGTAGATGGAACTCTTAAGCTCTTTTTCTGGTTCATGATTAGGGATGTTGATCATCAATTATTTGAAGTAACATCCACCTCTGTCCATTGTTTCCTAAGCTATTTGAAAAATAAAATATATATAGCAAACTTTTCTTGTCTTAGATCCTTTGTGCTGACATTTTTTTCTGCTTGGAATTATTTTCACCTCATGCTTTCCTAAGGTTGCTTATTTATTTCACTCAGATTTCAAATTGAATATCATCTTTTCCTACCACTATTTATGACTATGCAACCTGAGATCTAAGGACATGTACCCCATCCAAACTCAAAGATAGAGAAACTCTGATTTTCCCTAGATTTTTTTCATTGTTATTATGACCTCTGAAATAATAGAAATAAAATTTCAAAAGTAAATTAAAAGTTAGATTGAATGAAATCAGCAGATTGTGTATTATTTCACCATATGCTTATGAAGTGAGGCTGTTTTAATTCTTAACTGGTCTAAAATTTCAGAAAGGAGCAGAACAAAGAAATGAAAGAATGACATTAATTTCATATTATTCTTAACTTGAAAATGAGAAATGTTCTTTATCATATAACTTAACAATATTCCAAAATGTTGCCCCTACCGAATGTTATACCAAATGCAATTTGGATCGGAAAATTCAGTTTAAAGTCAACGTGAAAGGCATACACACGGAGGATAGAACTCAAATACTATAACTTCACTTTGGAGTGGAAAGCTGGAACTTATTTATTTTTAATTACAGAATAGCATATGGAGGAAAAAAATCATGATAGTCACTGCACGTACATATTTGCATATTACATGTACTCAATTTGTTGTAAGCAAGCAACTCTTATCTGGTTGTAAATAGCCTGCTACATGATTCAAAGATATCAGAAGTAACAGTCAACTTGGAATGCAAATTTTAGTTATAAATTTATGTCAAGAGAAACAAAATGATCTATTTAGTTGAGATTGCAATATATTGGATACTCCTTTTACTTAAGTGGCAGGAAGCAGTGGACTTTCACTTTAATGTAATGAAAGTTGGTTTTTTTTTTTTTTTTTCTGAACAGCCTGTACGTAATATTAAATCATGGGTTTGAGAGACCACAATGTTAAGTGTCTAAAATATGCTCAATGATGAAATGGGTTTCCTGTGTGGAATAAATAATGTTTGATTAAATCCATTTTTGCTTACAGGATAAAATATTGTGTCTGACAAAATTAAATTTCATCCACAGCCCACATATTAGCATAATGTGGATTTTCCAAGCTACCTTTATACATGAAATAATGTCAGTTGTAATGAATGAAAGTAAGTACAGGTTATTTCAGCAGTAATTCTCCAGTGCTCTCCAGAAGTTTTGATGGCAGGTCAGCTTTTCGCAGTTGGGAAATTTGCTGATATAAAGTAAGAAGGCTTTTACGATATGTACATATTCTCTTGGATGAAAGAATGACCACAGAAAATTAAAAGATATCTAGAAGAAGATCTGTGTACATCATTTCAGCTTGACATATATACTTAAAGGCAACAAGAAATTAAGTTAGATAATTTCTCCTAAGAAAGGATCCATGAAGAAAGTTGCTATTAATAAATCATTTGGGATCTAGAGACAGCAACAACAACAACAACAATAATAATAAAGTGTATGGTCAGATCTTGAGGAAATGTAAAAAACAAAACAAAAAAATAAAACCTCCATCCCAAATCAGTTACAGAATAAACAGTAAGACGAAGTAACAAAATAAAACTGGATATTTATGATTTTACTATATTTAATTATAATTAGTGATATATCCACTTCCTCGGAGCCTATACTTTAAAATTAAGTTTATGAAGGCGTAATTCACATGAAATATGATTCAATCTTCTGTGTTTTCATTTTGATTAACCCAAACAAATGCCCAAAGTTGTGTAACTACCACTGCAGTCAAGATGCAGAATACTATCATCACCTGAAAAAGAGCCTTTTGAAGTCACTCTCTTCCAGAATAGCCTATAAACATAATTTTAGACTATGTGTTTTCTGTGTCAGATTTCTTACACTTATTGTAATGCATTTGATGGTCAACTGGTCATCATGTCATTGCGTTTTACAGTAGTTCATTGCCTTTTATTGACACACTGAATTATATTTCATTCTAAAAATATACCACATTTGTTTATGAACAAATATTAGTAGATAGATAATTGGCTTACTTTCGATTTTTATGTTATAAATAAAGCTGCTATATATATTTGCAAGAAGCATTTTTGATGTGCATGTCCCTTGGTAACTATCTAGGCATTGGATTATTGGTTCATATGGTAAGCAGATAGTTTACTTTATATGAAAATATCAAGCCGTTTTCCAAAGTGGCCGTAGCATTCGGATTCCCATGGGCAACATGAGTTCCAGTGGGCCCTCCTTCTCGTCATCACTTGATATTTTAAGGTATTATTATTTTATTATTAATGCTATTTTAGTCATTCATTATGTAGGCACTGGTAACTCATTATAATTTTAACTTTTACTTCTGTAAGGACATGATGATGGGCATTTTTTTATGTACTTATTTGTGTTTTATGTGCATTTATTTTAACACCTTCTAAAGTCATTTATCCATTTCTATGCTGTATCATTTGTCTTATTGCTATGTAATGTCTCTTTATGTATTTTAGACACCAATTCTTGATCAATTATGTGTTTTGCGAACATTTCTCCAATCTGTGGTTTTCTCTTTCCATTTTCTTAGTAGTGTCTTTGAAAAACCTAAGGTTTTAATTTTGATAAATGTCAATTTATCATTTTATCTATATTTCTTGCTTTTTATGTTACATCAAAGATATCTTTGTGACAAAGACTTTCTATGCTTTTTAGAACTTTAATGGTCTTATATTTTACATTTAGGTCTATGCCCCATTTGTATTATTTTTGTATAGGATATCAAGTATGGGTTGGTTATAGTTTGTGTAGTCACAAGGGCCTCAAGGTCCATCCTGGGGATTGCCAAAGTCTCAAAACATTCATGCTCCACAAAGAAGACAAAATGTTTTCAAAAGATATAAACATGCTACATGTTATATAATTTTTTCTCAATTGGCTACAAAGTGACAAATAAAAATAGTTGTATAACTAATGCAAAAGAAATTAGATATCTTCTGGTACATCAGATTTCAATTTCTGTTTTCCTTATTTTTATTTATGTTCTCTTGGCAGAAGTATTTCAGGTCATAATATCAGGATTTTATGTTAGTGAATTCAATCTACAATTCGCATTGTTGTTAAATGGGTAGTCATCTTGGTGATAGAAACTGAAATCATGATTCTACATGCTGGATTTTGTCAAGACAGTCCTTCAAACAGAAAGTGGGTCTAGAATAAATCCTACATTATCTGACTGTCTACTTCAGTGAGACCATATCAATTGTAGAATTTCTTGTGTCATTTTTCTGATTATAACCAGAGATAATTTTTATTTACATTTTGTATGTTTTTCCTGTATTTCCCTAAGTAGGTGTAAGAAATGTACATACAAATACATGCATTTCTCATAGTAGAATATGATCACATTTAATAAAAGCAAATGTATGTATGTATATGTGATATGTGAATATTACATGTATTTGGCATGTATGCATTATTGCTTCATAATTATAATTTCAATCATTACACATTAGCACTCAGCATATAACATATTAGAGAAATATAAGTTCACAAAGAACAGATTAAAAATGTGTTTCTTCTGAGCAAAAAAATTAGAGAATGTTTTTGATACTCTTTCAATAGTTTAAACCACAATATAGAGTTGGAATTTTAGTTTACATGACCTCAATAAATATGTGTGTGACTTGTTCTCTGCTTTAGAAATAATCTGATGTATTAAATATGGCTTCATTAATAGAGGAGCTAACCCTGTAGCCAGTCTGGAAAGAAGACAGCAAATCTCATGGCTATAAGTATCTGCAATCTGTTAATGTATGTACTTCCAAATTATTTTGCCAACAGAAGGCGATGTGATCTAGAGTAATGCACGTGGTTACATTTCTTTGTGGTGATAAAACATGTCAGTGTTAGTGAAATTACTCTCGAGTTTAAACTTCTAGAAAGCTGAAAAATTTTGTTTTGTTTTGATTAGTTATTTAATACTATAGACATCTGCAAATCAAACACTCTCATGGACTCAGAGTTTGTAGTTTTTATCTTGGAATGATAATGCTGAAGAAGAATCAAATATTATTTTAATTCACTATCACAAGTCTAATAATGGAATCTTCACTTTGTTTTCTTTAAAAAATTTGATTATTGTATCTCTAGAATGGGAAAGCAAACATCCAAAGTACTCCATACTAATATGAAGCCAGCAGACTATCTAATACATGCCCATGTAAGAGATAAACTCAATTCAATTCTAGATGGGAGGAAGGAGAACTAGGGAGAGGTGAGAGGGGTGGAAACGAGGGGATTGGTATGCTCCCACTTGATGGGTACAATGTAAGTGCATATGGCACATTTGGGTGTGGGACACAACTATAAGAGGACTCTACCTTCTTGTAACCTAGTTCTTTTTAGCCTCACATTAACCTGAAATAAAAAAAGTTTTTTTTTATTTACAAAAATTTCTCACAGTAGAAAATGATCCTATTTGTTTGTCTAATGAAAAAGTATATGTGTATATGTATAGGTATAAGATATACATATGCTATGAAATCATTATAAAATTACATTATGGATTATAAAATTGCAATATGGATAAATTGTGGGTATACTGCTTTAAGGAATTCATACAACAGTTTTGGAATTAAAAATTTAAAGTTGTTTAAAATGTTTTTTCTCAATTTCATACTTAAATAAAAGCAATATGTGCTTTGTCTTCTGCCTCTTTATAAACATTATTCTTTAGTGACTGCTGAAATTTTATTTTTTAGACTTTTAAAGAAGCAGGTATTAGTGTGCATTTGTTATGAAAAACTAAAATCAAGTTCTGAGATGAGAAAAACTCATTCAATTACATATTAAATTTTGGTTAAGTTTACCAATGAAACTTGTTATATAAGAGAATTATTTGAAGAAGTGGTAACGAAATTAATTATGTAAAAGATTTTAAGATGGATATCTTATCCAGAAACCTAACAAAAATTAGTACATTTAAAACATTCTAAGAAATTTCTTTAGTTAACAATCATATTTTGTTATTAAAATAAATATTAAATTTTAGTCAAATTTATCCATTTTAGAAGATATAGTTTTTTACATCACTGTCCAGAACC
>NW_003852401.1:5460677-5495374 GCF_000181295.1 Otolemur garnettii
TGATTTGCATTTTCATTGCCAGGAATGGAAGGGAGAGCATAGTTATTGGGAATATGGGCCGTGAGTACCTTTGGTCCATTTATAAAAACTTTAGAATTAAATCTAAAGAAATTGAAAGGCAATTTGTATAGTAAATATACTAATAAATGAAAATGGGTATTATAGAGCACCAAAACATGAGCCAGGGTATAGCTACTGCAAAGATGAATGAACAAAACACAGAACTATCAGATACCATAGAAGTTTTGTAGATTGGAGAGATATTTCTGGATAAATTTGTTCCTACACATACATTTGTTTATACATATTCTACAAATATTTACCTGGCATCTGGTATGTACATAGGAATGTATTTGGTGCAAGAAATTCAGAAAGGAATAAAACACAGCCTGAAGCTGCAGAGAGCTCACTCTCTAAATTGGAATGTTAAGTACAGTGGTGGAGGTAAGGCAGCTATTATGAAGCAGACGATGTGAATCTCCCCTCATTTGTAACATGTTAGACCTCCTTTAACATGGTCCGAGTTCTAATAGAAAATCATTTATATGCCATTGAGTTTATTCGTGTGCATATACGCTTTCTCATTATTACTTGTAAAAGGGTACATATTGCATTCTACCATCATACTTACATAAATCATGAGATTCTGTCCACTGCATTCTGTAAGACTGTACTTTTTTAGGAATAAGGACTCAAGATAGTGGACTTTCCCTAGAAAATAATAATACAAATTGTAGTATCCTCAATATTAAAGAAAGTAGAGGGTTATTTATTATATAACAATGAGAAATAGTAGAAAGAACAAAAGTAGGAAATGTTATGATTCTAACACTTTCTCACTTTTATCATTCACTCACGATTAACTTAAAGACACACAAACACCTCTTTGAACATTTCTTTGAAATGCATAAAAATGTATAAAATGAAAGTATCATTCAAAAATCAATTAAACTTAAAATTGTGATATTAAAAAATTTCTCCAAATGCTATTTCTAGGGAAAAAATTATGCGGACTCAGAAATGTATAAGAAACTAAGAAGAAAAAAAAGTCTTGGGCAGTTCCCGTAAATATATGTTTAATATCTGTTCTGTGACAGTCACATTTTTAGTTATAAGGGATGCAAAAACACACTTGAATACCCCAGAAAAGACAAAAAGAAACAGAGCTAATAAAAATTAGAAAACAGGCATATACTAAGTATTGGTGAAAAAAATAAAACAGGTAAATTGGAGATTAAAGACCTTAAGAAACAAGTCAATACCAGAAAAATAATGATTGTCCTCTAATAATTTAGGTTGTACTAGATAACTCGCAAAATGTCTATATATCTTAAGAATAATTACCATGTTTTTCTCACAAACATGATATATATTAATTGTAAAAGTTCTGAGCAATACCAAATTAATTACTCTAAATTCTATAAACCCTCAAATTCAGCATATGATGATAATACTTCCAGACATTTATAGTATTTGGGTCTGTTTATGCATATGAAGAGTAATTAAAAGACAAAATGAGAAGACAGTTTTGGAGAGTAAAATTATATTATAATTGATACTTTTAGTTAAAAAATAACTATTTTTTTAGTATTTAATCAAAGAAATGGAACAAGTCTGCCCGTAAAAATTGCTATACTTTATATTCATTTTTATGAATAATTATGGTAAAATTAAAATAAATTAATTGCTGAAAAATAAAAAATTAAAAATCCTTTTGTTTAAAATGAAGATAATATTACTTTTAAATTTAGAATCTTTTCACTGGTTCTAAATGATGACATTAGTCCACTTACCCTTACCAAACTTTTATTTAAATTATATTTTTTATCATATTATTGAGTATATGTCAAGCCAGAGATTGCAATATTTCAAAGATTGCAATATTTGCATTTTCTTTTTAAATCATAATTCTAGTTTTTTCATTGTTACATATTTAAAGAAATCAATACTTACCAACATTTTAATATTGCTTCTTTATTTTTGAGTTCTTTATTTTTATTATCAAGCTGATTTTTCAAGATGCTAAATTATTAGATTTTTAAGAGTATATTTTTTACTACTTTGAAAAACATTTTGGGTACATAGATATAAAGTTAGAGCATCCTGTCTCCTTCAGAACATTCTATAGTATAGAAATTCTATAGTATACAAATGTTATACTACCTTGAGATATGTGAAGAAATTTGAAGATAATTTTTGATTTTTCTTTTTTCTTGTTTCTTACAAGTAATTTTTTTTGAGACGGGTTGGCTCTGTCGCCTGGGTTGCTACTGAAGTACAGTAGTATTGTGATCATAGGTCACTGTAACTTCATACTCCTGAGTTCAAGTGATCCTCCCCCTTCAGCTTCCAGAGTAACCAAGACTAAAGATGTGAGCCACCCTAAAAGCTCTACCTTTTAAAAATCTATTTTCCCCCATTAATTCTAATTCATTGTATTATACTGGGATAAGGTTTTATATAAATATTTATTTTCCTGTCCTTTTTTATGTCAAAACAACTTTCTTCTGAAATTTTGGTATTATTTTCTATTTCACATTATCTATTCAAGCACAATTATGAAAATGGTAGATGTCATGTTTATTTATTATCTCCTACAGTTATCTATCACAAATATTATTTTTGAATTTTTAGTTATTTATGTGTGATTTTTGAACACATTTATCTTTTCCTTAGTGTGTATGTATTATGTATGTGTGTATGGTAATTGGCAGAGTTGTTATGGAGTAAAGATAAATGGAGTAATAATAAATGGAGTAATACTTAGGCTATGTAAAAAGATATTTCATTTTTTTACCCTGACGATATTTTTCTTCTCAGTTGAGATTTATTACAAAAATTGACCAATATCTTTTTTTATAAACTTGTCAATGCTTTATTCCTGCTCATTTCCACCCTTCTCCATCTCTACCATTTCCCTGGCTTACAGGTCAGGTCATAAATAATAGAAATAGCTTATTGGCATGGCTATTTCTTTAACTTTCTCTCCTTTGCCTCTTCAAGATCAATCTCCTCTTATAGCTGACCTTATTACTTGGGCCTAAATACCTTGAATATGACCTTGGGAAAATGTGGGTCTGCTTAATTGCAACAAATTACAAGTTAGCTCTCAATTTGCTTCCTTCGTTGTGTTTGTGTTTGGATGCCATATTCTAACAATGACAAGGACAAATTCCAGCACTTCTTGGGTAAAGAAATTGATATTGTAAGTAGATTTGACTTATAGCACATAAAAAAGAGCTCATAGAAATTATTAAGAAATATAAATAAATATCAGAAAATGATAATCAAGAGAAGTTGATACTGGCATCAAGATGAATATACAGATAAATGAAATAGAATGCAGATTCCACACGTAAACTTGCATATGTAGGGTCAATTAATTTTCCACAGGTGTGCCTATAAAATTCAGTGTGGGAAAGAACAGTCTTTGTAAACAAATGGTGCTAGAGAAATTAGCTGTATACATAAAAGTGAAAGAGACTAAGGTTGGACACCTACCTTACATGATATGCAAAGATCCCAATGGGTCAAAGCCCTACATCTAAAATTGAAAATTGAAAAACTCTTAGAACTAAACATAGGAGTAAATTGTGAGAACAAATTTTTTAATGGATTTTTAGATGTGGCACCAAAGGCATAAGCAACAAAAGAAAAAAAAACACATAAATTTGACTTAATTAAAATTAAAAACCATTATACTTCAAAGAGTATTACAGAGTGAGCAAAAAGCAACTCCCAGAATCTGAGAAGATATTTTAAAATCATATATATGCTTTGCTCAAAAAAATCATATATAGGTGGCAACAAACTTCTAACTAACATACATAAAAAAATTCATACACTCATAAAAAAGCAAGTAACCTAATTAAAAGTGGCAGTGAATCTGAATAGATATTTCTTTAAAAAAGAAGCACAAAGGTTAATAAGCACTTGATAAAATAATTAACATCATCAGTCATCAGAAAAATGCAAATCAAAACCACAATAAAATACCACCTGGCACACACTACAATGGCTATATCAAAGAGTCAGATAATAACATGCGTTCAAGAGATATGGAGAATTTGGAATGCTCATCTATTGCTGTAGGAATGTAAAATAGTTTATACAGTTTGGAAAAATAGTCTGAAAGTTTCCCAAATAGTTAAATATAGACTTTCTAGATGGCCAATCAATTTCATTATTAAGTATTCCCAAGAGAAATGAAAATGCATGTACATAAAAACTATATATGAATGTTTATAGAACATTCTTTCATTACATTAAAATTGAAAAAAACCAAATATCTGTCAGGAGAATAGAAAAAAAAAATGTGGTATAACCATTTGGTAGAATATTATTCTGCCATAAAAAGGAATGAAGTATCAATGTATGGACAACATGTATGAACCATGAATCTGTTTTTTAACATGACAGAAGCCAGCCACAAAAGATTACATATTAGGTGATTCCATTTAGATGAAATGTTCATAATAGGCAGATTTATAGAAAGAGAAAGTAGATTAGTGATTGTCTAGATGTCAGAGGGATGGATAAAGGGTACCAGAAAACTTTGTGGATGATAAAAATATTCTCAAATTAATTGTAGCATTGGTTGCACAAATTCTGCAAATATACTAAGTATACTTCATTGTATACTTTAAATGAGTGAATTACATGGCATGTGATTTACATTTCAACAGAGTTATTAGAGAATGATTAATAGGAGCTGTATTAATTCTCCTCAAACATTACTATATTAAAAAGTGGCATTAAATTTATTTGTTATAGCTAAAAAGGATAGCTTAACTCAATAAAATTAAAGCTATCTAGCAACTGAATGGGAATAGGTAACTACTGAAAGAGTTCATTGTCATCAAAAGTAGGTTGATCCTGTGACAGGAAGATCAATATTGGAGCCCTGCGTTAGGGTCCTTCAGAGAAGCAGAACCAATATGGGAGATATATAATATACATATAGTATACATATCCCATATTCATACTTTATAATAAAACAGACATAACAAGTAAGCAATTATGGAGGCTGAGAAGTTCACAGGCATAAATGATGAATAAGTGAATATGGAGGATGAGAAGTTCACCATCTGCTATCTGCAAACTGGAGACCCAGACAAGCTCTTGGTGTACATCTTTCACCTGGAGAGCTCTAGACTAATTTAATCTATGTCAGTCATTATCCAGGTGACTTCCAAAATCTGAAATTACAGCAAAATTATAATCCTGTTTTGCTTATCTTTAAAATCTTCCAATGGTAATCACAGCTAGATAAGATAAAAGCAAGATATTTAACATAATTTTTCATGTCCTTCCTAATTTTGCCTCTGTCTACTTTTGCTGTCTTATTTGCATGCAGACTGTGCTCCCTGCCGTTACAATCCCCCAAAGTTCCTGACTTAGTCTCTCCTCACTCATTTGTAAATGTTTCTTCCACCTGGAATGGGTTTGCACTATTTTGTCCTAACAACTCCAACTCCTCAGAGACATAATGTTTTCAATTTTTAGATTTAGATTTTTTTTTTTTTAGTCAGTCTCACTATGTCACCCTTGGTAAAGTGCCATAGCATCACAGCTCACAGCAACCTCCAACTCTTGGGTTTAAGTGATTCTCTTGCCTGGGACTTCCAAGTAGCTGGGACTACAGGCACCCACCATATGCCCAGCTATTTTTTTGTTGTAGTCGTTATTGTTGATTTTAGTTGGCCTGGGCCAGATTAGAACTCACCAGCCTTGGTGTAGGTGGCCAGCGCCATAACCACTGAGCTACGGGGGTGTATATTTCTTTATATATTGTTTCTGTAACAAATTGCTACAAACTTAGTGGCCTAAAACAACACAAATTTATTATCTTATAGTTCTGGAGGTTAGACATTGACATGGGTTTTATCAGGCCAAAATCTGTTGCCAGAGCCATACTCGTTTGAATGATATAAGAGGGTAGCAATCTATTTCCTTATCTTTTTCCAACTTTAGAGACCACTTCAGTTTTTTTCTCCTCTTTCCTCTGCCTTCAAAACCAGAAGTGTAGTGTTTATATCCTTCTTTGACTCTGACCCTCTGCTTTTGTGATTATACCTTCCTGTTCCGACTTTGAAGGACTTGTCTCCCACTTATTAGAAGGCTTGTGGTTACTTCGGACCCACCCAGATAATCCAGAATAACCTTTCTTTACAAGATTCTTAATTAATCATACCTGCAAAGTCCTTTTAGTCACGTAAGATTACATCATTCTAGATTCCTGAGATCAGGACACAGACACCTATGGGGAGCATTATCCAGCCTACCAGACTTAATTTTCACTGAATTCCTACCTTTTTAAATGTCTTTCTCCTTTAATCGACAGTGAAGTATATTCAGTTCTCTGAGAGATATATTTATCAAAAGTTTCTGAGGTGCTTCTGATGATTACAGATTCATAGATCTCAAATTTCCTAGATACAATCTCTGAACATGAAGCCCAGGAATCTGCATTTTAATAGATTCTATAATAATTACAAAAGTATAAAAATCACTGTACTAAAAGTCAGAGGCTGTGTACAACATGCTGTTCATCATTTTATCACTAATACCTGATGCATACCAGACCCCAATAAATGTATGATTGAATGATTGCATGAATGCATGCATTAGGCAGCCTCTAAAATTATTTTCAACCACAAGATTGGTTTTTTGATTATAAGGTGAAAGAGAGGAGAAAAATAGCATTTTTAAAAGAATGTAGATTGAGCAATTTTTAAATTACCTTCCTGCTGAAATTTGCTGAAATTTGCACATATGTATAATTCATGTAAAAGAAATCTTCAGGATAGCCCAATGTGATAAGAAAAATGGCAAAGCAACGCTCTGAGTAGGACACAGCCCTCCTCCAGCACCGTCGCCCTCCCTGATGGAAAATGGAGAGGCAGTCAAAGAGTAGCCTGACATGGATGCATTTACTTTTAAACATTTTAGCAACAAACAATTTTATTGTGAAGTTAGAAATACAAATGTGAAAGAATTTGAAAATCGTAAGGTGATAAAGAGAAGAGTTTTTATTAGCGCCAAGACAAGATTTAAAGCTTAAATTCCTTCTTTAATTCTCTCACACTTAGAAAAGTTCCACTGCTGTTCCCTGTGACAGCAGCAGAGGAGCCCCTCTCAGGTCTCCTTCCACAGGAGAGCATGCATTGAGTGGGGAGAGGAGTGCAGGAGTTGACAGCTTCTAGCTGTGGCACACTATGTCCATGGCAGCACTGCAGCCAATGCCATGCTCTTCCCAGGAAGCCTCCAGTCAATGACTAAGGTTGGCCATTTCCAACCATCCCACGGCTCCTCTCTTGGACCACCAGTTTTAAAGGTTTCTATTGGTTGGACTGAGACTTTGTCAGATCTCAATTATAGTCTGAACCTCTCCTGGACAATTTTTCTTTCTATCCCCTTTTCTGGCGGTGTCAGATTCTCTTCACAATCTGAAGGGTTTCCCTGCTCAATCCTGCTTCCTTCAAACTTTATCCTTCACAGACATTGTTCTCTACTCCACCGTACCCCTCCCCATAAATCTCTTATACACCTATTTTGTCCTAGTATCTGATCATCAGAGGACTCAAACTGACACACTTTGCCACCTGAAATAATCCTGTTCCAGGGTCTTCTGTAACTAATCAACATCTATATTAATTTCTGAGTCCTGCTCCCTGCCGGGCCTGCTCATATGCATGAGACACACACAGTTGCATAGGAGTCTATGCTCAGGAGGACCTGTGCTTGGCTTAATGCTCTTGTAGAACCATTGCTTATATCACAAAATCCCAAAACCAGAGATGCTGGCGTGGATGTGCTGAAATTCTCAATAATTTTAAGAAAGAATTCTACATTTTCATTTTGCACTGAGCTCTTAAACTAGGTAACTATATACCAAGTCTTGCATTAATGCATCGATTTCTGCACACAAATATTTTTTCTTCCCCTTGGTAAAGCTAAAAGGATGATGTTTACTACTTTCTCGTAGTACATTAGTTCTTTGAATCATTTGTTTCATGGAGGCTTCCAATCTTGGTGCTTCTTTTGTATTAAAGTTATATCTCTCTTTCCATGTATGCTTTAATTTAGATGAGGGAATGTGTGCATGTTCTATTCACTAATTATAATGTAAACTCTGAAATAACTTGAGTCTATGTTATTGCACATAGATTTTTTTCCAGCAAATATATAGAATTGTCTGTAAGTATTTTCTGAATAAATGACACAAAATCCCCTTTAAGTGAACGAAAGGGATACAAATTTAACAGTGACAAATTTAATGTGATAATAAAATAAAACTTTTTAATGCTCTATAATTTGTTTATTCTCGCCCTCTGCCTCATGAGGGGATGGAGAAAACTTAAATTTTCCAACAAACTAAAACTAAATTTCTTGTGATTTAAATACTTTCGTTTTATTTTGAAACAGTTCATCTGAGATATCTTCTCAATAACTAAAAGCTCTATTCAACGTTTCCTTGCCTCACCTCCTGGAGAGTTTGCTATGTCCTTGTAAGGGTAAGAAGACACATCAATAAGCCTAAATAATGACAAGAACTCGAATATCCATGGAAGAATACCATACTAATCATTTTACATGTATAATCCTTCAAGAAAATGAATTAAGTTGTAGAGAGTTTAAACAATACCAAATAGTGTTTCAGGACTGTTACCAAGTTAATTGCCCCATGACTAGGGTTTTAGCTAGCACACTTTTGTCTTAGATACAATACTTCTCTCCCTGATATTCATTTAGTAAAAGGAGCAGCATTCTCTTCAGAAGTGTCTTTCACCAAGCACAAATGGAAAGAAAAACATCTTGAACCCTTTGGAGTTCACACATGTGAAAAAAATAAGACAAATCTTAAATAGAAAATTAAAAATAACTGCATTAATTAATTGGGCAAAAGATATTTCCTACTTTAAGACCACTAAAAGCATTACATTTTTCTGTTTGTGGTCCAAATTACCTGCGAGACTTATCTACTGAAGACAGACTTAATCTGAACAAACGGCTATAGCCCTGAGCACTTCCAATGCTGATACCTAAAGACGGCTGGAATTCAATGTAGTCAATAGAGAATGAGCTACAGAAAGCTTTTAAAGTATAAATGAGCCCATTTATTATGCCTGAGATAATAAAAGTAGCATGTTTTGTCTTGTGTAACATTCTCATGTTTTCCATAAACCCTATATTAGCATCCTTTTGGAGGATTAAAACTAGACATCATTCCGAGTATTAACAAACATTTTGGTTGTGCAGTATAACTCCTATTCTATTGAGCCTTGCAACTTGGCAGCTAGTCTCTTCAATTACACTTTTTAAGTAGCACAAGACTGAAAGAAAGCAAACTCTTCTGAATCCTACAATGGGTTTGGAAATGCTGTCTATCTCCCAAAGGCACATTTCCTTAAGCAAAAATGTGTTTTTGCAGATGGTTACCGCTGGTCATTTACTTCTGCTAAACAATTTCATTCTCTTTTTTGATTCCTACAGGGAACTATCTAAAATTAAGTCAGAATATGCATATTTTTGAAAGGAGAACAGAATTGATTTATATAGACTATGATAACTAATTGTTCCTTTGTAAAAACATGCTTCAGTTGACATAGACTCAGCAAAACCTCAGCAAGGATATTTCAAATGTCATGATTATCAGTTTTATTGTCTAATTCACAATTCCAAAATAGAATTCTTTTTTTTTTTTTTTGTACAATAAAGGAAAAGACTGGCTCTTTTTTTTTTTTCTGCATATACAAGGTCTGACAATTAAGTTTGCAGATTTGCTACCATATGCTTGCTTACAGTGACAGCACTGTATAAACAACTCTGGAAAGGAAAGGTTCATAACCTTGGTATATCAGTGTCTCACAGTATGTTCATGGTATTTGTGTGTATGTGTGGTGGTATCTTGCAAAGTGGGACTCATTATTGTTGTGGCATGTTTTTGTGTGCCATGGTGAAAATGTGAGCTTGAATTAGAGCAAGGAACAAACATTAAACTTCTTATTAAACTTGGCAAGAGCAGAACTGAAATCATCAGCATGTTAGTCTAAGTTATGGGGTTAATTCCATTAAGAAAAAAGTAGTGTACAAATGGATTTAAAGTTTTTCTGAGGGGAGAGAAGGTGTCACTGATGATGAACAGTCATGGCAGACAGTAACAGGCAGAACTGACCAAAACATTGCAGAAATCCAGTGTATTACCTATCAAAATCATTGGCTGACTGTGAGAAACAGAGCAGACTGAGTAAACATCCACAGAGAAGCAGTCAGGAAAATCCTAACTGAAAATCTTGGCATGAGAAAGGTGTGTGCAAAAAATGGTCTCAACAAAGTTCACCAATGAACAACAACAAAAAAGAGAAGTCAAATTTACCAAGACTTTTGGAGAGACAAGATCATATCTTGGGCCATGTTACCACTGGTGATGTAACATGGAAATACCAATGTAACCCTGAAACAAAGCATCAAAGTGTACAATGGAAGTCAACCAATTCTCCATAACCAAAAATGTTCCATCAGTACAAATTAAGAGTCAAAACTATGTTGCTAAAATTTTTTTATATCAGAAGGATTGTTCATTATGAATTTTTACAAACTGGACAAACGCTTAACCAAGTTTACTATCTGGAAGTGCTGAAAGGGCTGAGTGACAATTTTAAAGAAAATGACATGAACTTTTCATCAACAATTTGTGGCTCTTGCATCACAACAATGCACCAGTTCACATAGCACTTCCTCTGAGGAAATTTTCAGCCAGTAAACAAAACAATTTTAGCTTGGAACACCCTACCTATTCTCCTGATTTATCCTTCAGTAACTTTTTGTTTACCCAAAGAGAAAGAAATATTGCAAGGAAGACATTTTGATGGCATTCAGGATATAAAGGGGTAATACAGCACAGCTCTGCTGGTCATTCCAGAAAGAGTTTCAAATTTGCATTCAAGGATGGACTAGATGCTGGTATCATTGTATAGCTTCCCAAGGGGAGTACTTTGAAGGTGATTGTAATGATATTCAGGAAAAAGTTATGTAGCACTTTTTCAAGGATGAGTTCACAAACTTAATTTGTTATATTTTTGTGATCTCATATGGTTCAACTTAACTAGTATTTAAGATACTACAGAACGATGTAGTCCTAAAAAAAGTGGACTCTTGAATGAGTCTAGGTGTCAAAGATCTAAGGCATTATGTTTCTGGGATGAACTATGTGCATATGTATGTCCAGTAAGTCAGTCTTTACTCATCAGGGTAAAGCCTAATGATTTTGCATTTCAATTTTCTCAAAGTCTTCATTCATTCCTTTAATCTCCTCCTGTGATTGTACTTCCTTTACTACAAGTTATAATTAATATAAGACATTACACATTTGCTAATGAGCCACAAGTAACCCAGACCACTTTTTGCCCAGGCTAATGAATATAATCACTTTAAAAAGTAGAAAACCATTTATATAGTAATAATGCATGAATAAGAAATCTACTGTCTAAATCAGATAATTTTATAAAGTTACCAACACTTTTTAATAATGATGAAAAAAAGGGCAAATGAGTCTTGTATATACCATGTCCTTATCTTTACAACTTGTGTTTATCCTTACAACTTTCACTGCCAATTTTAAAGTTTAAAAGAATTTTAAGATCTTGAAATAACATTACTTCATTTTTGCCCCTGGTTAATGTCTCTTGATCATTTAAAACTTCTCCCCTTTTTATGCTTTTTGTTTTATTTTCATCATGTAACTTTTTTCTTCTGTTCTTACTTTACTCCTTCTACTTCCTGCTGAATGCTCCATTCAGTCTTCCTGACTTTAGTTTAAATGGTATGTGTCGTACAATAATGTGATAAATATTGGAAAAATCTCTGAAACCAATTACATGACATTTCTGAATAAGAAGCATGAGAACATAATTAAATTTTTTAAAAATGTCTTTTCTGTACTGAATTTTTTTGTTTTATTTTTGTTCATGAGAAACATTCAACTACCCTAAAATGTATTTTGAGGGAAAAAAAAAGTTAAAACTTTAATCAGCAAAATTTTATCCCAGTTTGGCATTCAGAAACTTTTTCAAAGTGAAATTCATTGTCTTCCCCTGATTCTGCTCCACCAAAGAGTCTGTAGTTATTGTAAAGAGAAAAGCCTTGAGTGCAAATCCCCCGTCTAACCCTTGATGCAAGTTGGCAAGTGAGTTTCTATAGATCTGGCAGTTGTTTTTTTTTAAGTATTAAATGAGACGACACAATGTTTCACAAAAAACAGATGTTAAATAAGTGTTCATTTCCGTCCACCTTATGTAATCTTGTTTGTGTGTTACTGGCAGGATTACTGTAACTTAGAAAGAAACACTTTTTTCATTTACTTATTCATCACCTGAGTTGTATAACTTTGATTTCACTATTGCATTTGCCAATTCCTTATTTTGATATTGTTTTATCACCCATAGAAGTCATTTTAATTTCACCTTTCTCATTTTCTTCAAATTGAATTGTAAAGTTGAGAGGGAAAATATCATTAGGAATTATAAATGTAGAGAGCAGTTAAATGTCACAGCTAGTGACCAACATGATAAATACAAAAGGCAGGTCTTTTTATCTCTGTTTAAATACTACTTCTAAAATTCTATGCATACTTAAAAATCAGAAACAATGTCTATGATAATACGTGGCAGATTTTACTATTTGATTGTCAGAATAGCATAACAGTGACGAGCATGGACTCTAGATCCAGATTACGAATGTGTACGTCTCAACTCTGCCACTTACCAGTTGAGTAGACTTGAGTAATTAACTTAAGTTTTAATAATAGTTACTACATCATTAAGTTGTTATGAAAACCAAGTGATGTAATATATGTAAATTGCTTAGCCTCCGAGTTGGCACATAGTAATTGCTCTGTGTGTTTGCTAATATCATTATTATGTTTGTATGCACCAGAAAGAAAAATAAGAATAATAGAAATTCATCAAATATAGGCTATAATCAGATATACTCTCATTTTTGTTTACTCTTCACAGTGATAGCTATACATTAGCCACATTAACAGATGAAAAAATCGATACTCAAAAAAAAAGAAAAAGCTCATTCAAGTTGCTGCAAATACAATGTCAGGAAAGGTAAAAACATAAATCATTTTACAAAGCCCCTGTGTTTTGCACTTTACCATGCTATGTCACTTTACAGATAAACTACTGTTGTACTTTTCACATGAGCAAATTTAAGGACAAGGGAAAATATCTACAAATTCGGGGAATGATGTTCAGTTAGTAATAGGCATAAAACAGGACCCAGGGCTCCTAAATCAGAGTTCAGTGCTTACATGAAAACAGGCTATGACATAAATAAGTGTTTTACTAAAAATACTCTATGATTTCACATTATTATCAATGTTTTGTGTTAAAACCTTATTGTAAAGAATAAGGACAGAAAAGCATTTTTTATAATTAATGAGGCATTTGTTCCTGTATCTACAAATCCTAATAAAACCACAGCCAGACTGATACATAATTCATAGAGAAGCTAACAAATTACAGTGCATTTGCAAAAATGCCCTGTTCTTCCCTACTTGTTTTCTGTGTGGCACATTAATGTCAAAAATAACATAGTAGCAAATATAGACAGCACAGCACAACAAACAATATTGAGATAAGGCAGTGATATAACCCACCCTGGAAAGGCTAACAGAGCGATTAGAGGGCTCACACAGTTGTGAAATGAAGTCAAAAAGGTTACCCAAGCTTTTATTTCAGCAAATGTTATTTTAGACTTTGAATTCTTTTTAGAGCAAGGATTCAAAATTTTATTACTAGAAAGGCCAATCAGATACCCAAATTCTATTCTTAAACCCCAGAATTTGCACTTTGTTTAGACTTTGAAGAACCACCACAAAAAATGCTTTAAATATATAGACCTATACACCACTTGGAAATATACTAATAATGATACTGGCATTTTGTCTTTGAGGGGTCTTGGTCTCAGTGATTTGAAGAATGAATCCACCGACCACAGATCAGTGGTAAGACAAGATTTATTTACAGAAAAGAAAAAAAGGTGGGGCAAAGAGCTCTCTGGCTCCCTCTGTCTGGCTCTCTGAGCTCTCTGCTCAGGGGTATACATAGTCACATGGGGTTATTTAGCTGGAACTCAATTGTTAGCCAGTGTGGGTTCTCTAAAGTTACATCCTTACATTTAGCAGCAGGGGGCTGGAACTCAGCTAATAAAGGGCTATATCCCTTTCATTCAGGCCTAGGAAACTTACATGAAATTGACCAGGCCATGAAGTTGACCAACCTTAGAAAAGGTGGGGTTCCCTGTTCAGCCAGAAGTGCAAGGGCAGGGAGACCTAAGCTGCTATTGTCTCCCCAGCAGTTGTTTGGCCCCTATTGTTACTAGAGCCTCCTACGTGCCCCACCCCATCCCACCCCCACCCCAGCCTGTTGGTTCTGCTCCTGGCTGCTGCTGCACCAGCACCTCCAGCTTAGCTCAGCTGGCTGGGGCGCCCCCTGTCATGTATCAGTAAGAATAGCAAATCACTGTAACCCCATGTATAACATTCAAGATGGCAAAATTCCAGCTCTTCTCTTTGAAAAGGCTGCATTAGCTATGTGGGAAGATATTGTGGAAGAGAAGGATAATTTTCCCTCAGAGTAAAGGGATACAGTTAACTTCTCTTCATTGCTTTTCAGTTCTGGGATGAGAACACAGTAATGGCCTTGCTACAGATAGATTATGGATACCTCAGAAAAAAATTATAGGCTACTACACTGGGAGAATGCCCACAAATAAAAACAACCAAACAATAAAAGAAACTTTTAAATGGTGAGATGAAATATTTGAAGTTGATAGAAGCATATGTTAATAAAGCTTGTAATGAAGAGAAAGCGTACAATTTTTATATTTTGCAGATAGTAGTAACTTTCATACTATGTGGTTGGATAAACAACAATTGATATTCTAAGCTTATACCATATGCCAGGTTTTTTTCACCGTGTATGGCTTTTGCCATGTATGGATATTCATTTTACTTTTATTCTTCTTCATGAATGGTGCTTATCTCATGAATATGCTTCTTTTTATTTAAGATAATATTCTGCACATAGATTAGAACTGAGAGCCTCTTAGCATTATAAAGACAGGATGGCTGTCACTGTAGTTTCAATCAGAATTCAAATACTAAAAAAAGCAAGCATCATACATGCATGAATTAAAAATATGTTCAATTTTAGACACATTAATAACATATTCTTTCAAAATAACAAGAGCCAGATTTCAAAATTCAAAACTCTAAGATTCATTTGTTCATATCCAGGTCCATAAATACCACCTAGGGAAATACGAATGCCTTCTTAGGCAAAATCACATGGAGAATTGACCCTTAACCATTAGTTGGTGTTTTTGATATGCAAGAGAACGTGCTAGGTGATATGAGTAAATAATAATCCCTCCTATTGGGGCTCTTATAAGTCCTTTGGGAAAATATAACACATGTATTAAAAAATAGAATCTAGTGAAGCCAGAGGCAGCAACTAGAATCTTCTAGATTCTCTAAGGAAAAATGATCCTCTAAGGAAATGTTGTTTTGAAACTTAAGGTTAGACTCTGGAACGTTCAGTTTAGCATTTCCAAACAGCAGAGATATATGCCGTGTGTGGTGTGGGGTGTTTCTTTGGGTGAGACAGTATTTTAGTGTCTTATAGCTGTTGTAAAAAAACTACCATAAACATAGTAGATTGAAAACAACATAAATGTGTGATCTTCCAGTTCCAGAAGTCAGAAGCCAAAATAGATTTTATGGGCTATAACCAAAATGTTGAAGTCTAGTTGAGAATCCACATCACTGCCTTTCCCGGCTTCTGGGGATTGACTGTCTGCTTGTCTCAGCTCAGTTCCCTTCCTCCATTTGCAAGCTCATCAGTCCTGTCTCTCCCTCTGTCATGACAGCTCTGCCACCCACTTGCCTCCCTCTTATAAGAACCCTTCTGATTGTTGTATACTGATCTCCTCTGGATAATCCAGTAAAATCTTTCCATCTCAAGATCCTTAATCATGTCAGCAAGATCCCTTTTACCATGTAAAGAAACATATTTACAGGATCCAGGGATTACCATGTGAAATTTCTAGGGGCCATTTTTATGTCTAAAGCAGAGACTCACCTTTGTCTTATGCCATGACACTACTCAAAGCCTCTGAAAATCATGATTTTATAGAGGTAATCATCTTAATAATACAGTAGAACCCTCTAAAAGTTGACTACTCAAATCTGTAAGAAACAGGTCAACACATGGAGGTGGTCAACCTGAGGGACTCCCGTTGAGTACACATGGTTACAAGTCCAGTCTATGAAAATTTGGTCAACTGAAGAAGGTGATCAATGCAGGAACGTGGTCAATCATGGGCAATCTACTGTATTTCTTTGTCAGCAACTAATATTTACCTGGCAAAGTGCTGTACACCAGGGATAAAAAGTCAAACAATCTACCTCCTCCTATTTTAAAAGAAATTTCTGTAACTTCTAACTTTTAAAACATTTTTTGACCGCGTTCAGAGTAGGAAATATACATTATTTTACAATGCATTTCACATATACATATGTGTGTATGTCTAAACAAAATTTCATGAAATAATTTTTAGCCTAGTAAAAATCTAGAATTTTTATGGTGCCCTTTTTATATTAAAACAGTTCACTGCAATGGTCTAAATGTTTTTATTGACAAAACATACAGATAACTAAAAGTATAGAATATTTACTACTTTTACGGATAAAAGAGGTCCATTTTTAATAGTGTAATAAGACATTCAAGGTACTAGGTAGAAGAAAGCAAAGATTGCACTTGAGTTGCTGTTTCACAAAAACTTCAAAGGAGGTGTATTATGTGAGGGTGAACCTTAAAAAGTAAGTCAACATTTGTTGTCAGAGACAATGGGGCCAAACAAAGGAGGCAAAACCCCAAAGTATTACCCAAAGTGGCATATTCAGACATAAGAGCTCACGATGGCTGGATAATAGGGTATAGATGGAAGTTTGTTAAGAGATAGATAAATGAGCTCCACAAATGAAATAACAACAGCCCTCTTTGAAGGCTTTCATTCCTTCAACCTCTACCTACCATGAGGCCCTCATGAGACCTAGACTGAGAATAAAATGGTAAATAAAAAGACATGGAATTTGTTCTCACAGAGCTTATATTCTAACATTTGACTTCTTTAAACGATGATATGAAATTTAAAATTTATCATACGGGCAAATGTCAAGTCACTGGAAAATTTTATACAGAAGAGGAACATGATGAGATTTGTATTTTTAAAAGATCACCATGTTTGAGAATGGATTTAGGGTGTCCAAGTAAAAACTTTGTGGAGTGAAAAATATATAACTAAGGCAACATGAGTGGGATGGCTCTTAGAGGAGATTTTTGAAATCTTCATGTGATAGAATTAATCATATTTGGAGACTGAATGTGAGTGTTGAGGGAAAAGAGAAATGGAGGACAATTTCTGTATTTCTCATTTTGGTAAGGGTGTAGATGGAAGTACCATTCAAAGAGGAAGAACATGTTTTAGTGTAATGGATATAAAGTTGATAATGAAAAATCAAATGGATATTTATAGGAAATGAAAGAATATATAGGAGTGGCTCATAGAAAAGCAGTTGGGGCTCAGATTGTGTATTGTTAGAATATAGATGGCATCTGGAAAAGCAGGTAGAATAAAGAGAGCAGAAAGCATAGATTTCTACCATGTATTCACACCATTATTTTAAAGGATGATTAGAGTAGGATGGCACAGAGAATTTGGTAATGCGAAGAGAACGTTAATATATATTTGTATGATAAAGAAAGAGTATTGAGATTCTGTGGAATGGTTGAACGTAGATCCTAGAGGTCATATCAACCATTAAGAGCACATTTTTGGTGGCAGTAATTGGTGTGACACCAGGGGAGATGGGCATTTTGTAGTGGACTGAGAAACACTGGGGGAAGGGAAATAAAGATGGCTTTTGCAGCCTATAGTTTTAATAAGTTTGTTTTTGAAGGAATGTTTAGAAGGAATTGCTGTGAAGAGAGCAAGATATAGAAGACTGTCGTTTAAAAGCAGGAACAACTTGGAAGCATTTTATATTTTGGTAAGAAAAGTGTGAGGGTCAGAGTAGAGATTTCAATGAAGTAAGTGAAAAGGTACAAAAAGTGCAAAAGAAGGAACAATGTATCTTGTGACCCAAATGGCTCCTTGTCTGTGTAATAGTGTGTGCTGTTTGTATAGGAGAAATAAAATATGTAGAATGACAAAAATTTCTAAAACACGAGTCCAGTTGATTTTTCATAACAGAATTCAAGAGCCTTCTACATTAATTTTCAGTTGTCTTCTCCCTCTCACTTGTAAAACTGCCAAGGGCAATTAACATAAACCGGCCAGTGATACTCTTGACTTTCCAAGGTAATTAACACAGCAGGGCAGGCATTCTGGGGCAGACAGCTCCTGGAAGAGTGGGTGGAATCTTAAAGGAAGAGTAAGGAAGTTAATAATTCCAGACTGTATATAACTCTCACATGCTTAAAGTCTCAAAGCTATTTATAAAAGGCCAACATCCTGAAAAGAAATGTTTTACCTTTTCTTCAGTTTTATCAGTGGCCTGGGCTTTCATTATTGTTATTTTGTCTGATAGTGGTGTTTAGGCCAAGATTGTCTAAAAGTCAACCTAATTGCTAGGCTTGTGTAACTTTCAAGGCATTATTTAAGCAATAATGACCTTCAGACTGAATAGGTTCTTGGCATTGGTGACCAGTTGGTGGTCTCCGGTGAATCTAAGGGCTTTTAATACAGCCTGTCATTAATGGTCAGAGAACACCTAACTGGGAAGTCCTTAGTGTGATTATAAATCAAAACAATATACATAAAAAAGCAAAGTGTTCAAAAGTTACAAGTTGAACATCGAGTTGCCATGGATACTATACATATATATATATATATGCTTTTTTTTTTTTTTTTTTTTTTTTTACAGTAACATAGATCTAACCAAAGGAAAACAATGCTCATTCTTACAGTTCCATCTAGGATTATAATTGCTATTTGGATACAAATACTGATCCATAGAATCTGAAACAACGAACATTTCTGCCATGTAAAGGTGAGAAGAACCTTTGGACTGAAAGGAGTTTAGGGAGGTTTTTTATTCTATTTTTTACTACTGCTATTATCTGATAGGCTGAACTTCTCAAATATCTTCTTATGTTTAAGATGTATGAAGAAAGAAAGTAAAAGCAAGTGAAAAACTTATAAGTAGGAGAATATCCAATTCTTATGGATTCTGAGGCTCATAAAATTTTGAAATTCCCTTAAAAAACATCCAAATTACTAATATAAAATATTACTTTCTCCATTGTTCCCAACACAAGGGAAAATGTTTCAGAAGCAGCTATTTTACTTATTGCAATTAAAATGTTTGACTTTTGCAAAATTCTAAAAAATCATGTGACTAAGTGGCATATCGCAAGGGTCCTTCACTATATACAAGGTTAAAGACCTTCTCAATTTTATTTTAGATTTAATTTATTTCTTGGTAAATTCTCTGTTAATCTCCTGTTAAGAATCCTAGAAGTTGCTGGTGCCCGTAGTTCAGTGGTTATGGTGTCGGCCACAAACACTGAGGCTGGTGGGTTCAAACCCAGCCTGGGCCAGCTAAACAAGGACAAGGATAACTGCAACCAAAAAATAGTTGGGGGTTGTGGCGGTCATCTGTAGTCTCAGCTACTTGGGTGGCTGAGACAAGAGAATCACTTAAGCCCAAGAGTTTTAGGCTGCTGTGAGCAGTGATGCCACAGCACTCTACCAAGGGCAATATAGTGAGACCCTGTTTTCAAAAAAAAGAATCCTAGAAGTTTTGACAAAGAAAAGGGCCAAGAGAACTTTTAGTATTACACCCTCACTGTAGAAGCGGGAATTGAAATCCAAAATACTACAATTCCGGAGACTTAAGCAACTCAAGTCTCTTGATTCACATTTTTCTGCGCACAAGTTGAGATTCCGCTTTACACATTAATAAAAGGGTGCAAGGCGAGAATTGTGCAAAAGGCCTAAAACTCTGCAAAGACATAGGCCTAGCTAAAAATAATGATAATAATCAGCCACTGCCCCTCTCCTTTGCTTGATAATAATCAGCTACTCTGGAGTCACATAACTGGTGGTCATAGGGATCCTTAATTTTCTGTGCAGATAACATCGCCTTTTTGAAACAGAAAGGTAGTTAGTTTTGGAGGTATTTTTCACACCCTGTATTCCAGTGGCCCATACTGAGGGCCCACCCCTAACCCAGCCAATTAGCATATCTAATTGTCTAGAATTTTGTCTGCCAAACTATTTTTAAAAACCTTTTGTCCCATATTTTGGGGGAGATAGATTTGAGAAATTCTTCTCATCTCTTCACATGGCCCCTGTGATATTAAACACTTTCTCTGCTGTAATACCTGTTGTCTTGGTGTATTGGCTTCTTCCTGAGCAGCAGGCAATGAACCTGGTTGGGTGGTAGCAAAATTTCTTAAGTCTTATTGGCTTTTTACAGGAGAGGACTGTCTCGAACCTAGGTGATATTCTTTGGAAATTTTTGATGGGCTAATGAGGCAGGTTCAAAGGAGTATATTTGTATGGAGTAAAACATCTTAGAGAAAATAAATTAGTTTATTAAAATTTAGTTAATTTTAAAAACAAGTTGTATGGTGGAAACCAGCAGCTATTAAAACTAGGCACATTATTCCCTTCTTTCCTAGTGAATGAACTGTGGTGGGAACACCATTGCCCAAGCAGGCCCACATTTCTCAGCCTCTTCTTACAGCTCTGCCTGCTGGAGGTCAATGGCAAAGAAGAAATATAGAATTTCTCATTTAATTCCAAAGCACTGTGATACATGAGCCAGCATGACCACTTGTTTGAAAAGATAGAGGTAAAAACCTTATTCTAAGACTTTAAATACCTATCGTTTTTTAAATCTACAAATCAATAGAGATTTTCCTTGACCATTTCAGAATATCCTAGTGATTAAAATCTTAAAGTGCGTGAATAAATGTCTCAGAGAAAATCAATTGCAAAGACAATAAAAACTAATCTGTGATTAAACAAATATTTTATTAAGTCTTACCTCAATAAGATAAAGTTTTTTTTTTTAAATTTGTTTTCAATTTTTAAGTGAATACATTGGTCCTGCTACAATTTATTAATAAGAGGAGTAGGTGAGCTGGAAGTATTTCCCCCCAAAACCCCATCAAATCATTTATTTTTTTTCTCCTAGTCAAGTATAAAAGTTCTATGCACTTGTGTAACCACTTCACCATTATCCCCAGAACTGTTTCATTTTATCATATAAACCAATATCAGGTACACACAGAGAGATATAATGTATTGATTTTTACTTCTTGGTCAAAACTGAAAATGTTTGAACAGCATTTCTTGTTTGAATACATTTTGTTATTGACTTCAAGGGAAGAAAGTCGATAACTGCATAATATACCTCCAACCATAGAAACCAAATATTCACACTGCTATTGGTGGCACATCATCAGACTACCAGGGATGCCTATGAAACTAGCAGCTCATCAGGGCAAGGGTTATATAGACTTATGAAAATATATCAGGAGAAAATGAGAATTAAAGGATGAAAGCAGATTCTTAGATGTCTGAGTAGATTTAATGACTAAAGAAACAGAATTGTGATTTCCAAAAGGGACATTTCCACAAATGTCAAATCTCTATTTCCTTCTCGTATGCAGTCTGGTTCCTGTGGTGTGGAATCTGCACCATTCCTGAATGTGACTTTTCCTGATACCAAATTTTTATAGAAATTACTACCTTGTACCTTCTCAGTTTTAAATTCCAATCTAATTTATTATCTATTCCAGTAACTCTTTTCAGATATGAGGTAACAACCACTGAACTCAGATCAAAAGGAATATTTTTTACTCACAAATTCATCAGACTTAAAAGTCAAATCTTGTACAAAATAGTTCCTTTGAACATGATGTTCTTTATTTATTTTGGATTAGTGTAAAAACTAGAACTGGCTCCTGGTGATATGAGATAGTTACTTTTGATCACTGTTGCTTAAATTGTAACGACATTTTCTAAAGTTCTAACACCAAGGACACTAACTGCAACTTATGGGTTCTGTCTGAGAAGGCACAATATAGGACATCAATAGAAGTAAACACACAGGGACTAGTTAATGGAGAGGGTGATACAGCTGCCTTGACACCCTCAGGATCTGAGTTTATAACCAGCTGAGCTCATTGCTTCAAGGAGTCTAAGGGCAGTCCCTGTCTGTTTTCTACACATTGAAAACCACACCACCATTCAGCATAATTGACAAGTTATTTCTCCAAGGGGATAGTGCATTAAAACAGAGTTTTTCCCTGAATTTTTTTAAAGCAATATCCAAACACTCACACAATTCTGAATATATAATAAAGTCTCTGAATTTTATTTCAACCTTGACTTGGCTTCTGAAACTTTTCCCCAGCATGCAAAACAATTAAAAATACTCCTGGTATGTTTTTGATGCTGTATTTTGAGGTTTGTGGCGCTCTCCGACACTTGAATACTTTGTCCTTTGGGTCCCTAAAGAGGTGATCACAAACATGATGAGGATATCAAATCATAAAAATATCTTTTAGTTTATGGAATTATTTCCTAGAACATGATAAGAAATAACTATATGATCTGTAGGTCGCTAAAAGTAAACAGATCTTGAAAATAATATATCTCTAAAACCGTAAGTCGTAATATAAAATAAATATTCAGAGTGGAAGAATCTAGACATCTGATGATGGAATACAATGATAGACTAAGTCAGCTTTCCATAGTAGTAACTGCATGAATAGTATTTTTATAAATATAATCTCTATATTGGAATTTTTGAGGGAAGGTACCCTATAATTATGTATATTAGGCTTAACTCAATGGCTATATAATTTCTCTTGGATTTTTTAAAAAATGATCATTTATTGATACTTCATCATTTACCTCATATCCTTCTGAAAGTTTTTTTTTAATTTCAGATTAATATATGGGCACAAGCAATTAGGTTACCTTCTTTGAGCTTGTTATATAAAAGTCCAAGTTGTAGGTAAGCCCTTCACCCAGGCAGTGTGCCATATATACCTACATTGTACTTATTAGGTGAGAGCTTACCAAACCTGTCCTCCTTCCTCCCTTCCCTCCCTCTTCCCTTTCCCCCTGCTGGAATTTAATTGTGTTTTTTGTTTCTTGTGTGTGCATAGTAGTTCATCTACTAGTTTCATATTAGTATTGAATACATTTTTTTCATTTTTGTATAGGAAAATGTTTAAAATCCATCCAGGTAAATACAAAAGATGTAAAGTCTTCATCTTTCTCTATGGCTGAATAGTATTTACTGCTTAACAAAAATCAATTTATTAAAGTATTTATCATTATGTCCACTAATTATTTCTTTGAAACTCTCCCCTGCCATTTCCCTATTCGTTTCTGTTTTCCTTTATGTTCAGACAGTACAATACATAGTGTGGCCTAAATGAATGGTAGCAATAAATGAGGCTTCTTGTGATTTTCAGAACAGGATGTACCATTTCACTTCCATGTAGGTTAGCACATGGTTTCTCAAATTTGGCACTACTGACATGCTGGGGGGACTAATCTTTGTTAGGGGGCGCTGTCCTGTGCATTGTAGGAGGTTTGCCCTCATCTCTTGTCTGTGCCCGCTAGATAGTGGTAGCACGTGTCTCTCCACCCCCATTGTGACAACCGTTGTCTGAAGACAACACCTCTAGACATTAACAAATGTTCCCTTGGGGAAAAATTTCTCTTAGTTAAGAACTAATGACTTAGAATAAACTTACTGTTCTTTGTGTTAGCTGCATATTATGGTCCATACATTTTGAAATCATCTTGAAGTGTCTTCTCCATTTTGACACTTTAATTGAATCACCCAGGAACAAGTAAAGACTTCTTTTTCTTCTTTTCATTATAAGGGGTTTATGTCTCTGTTAAAATCCTTAGCACAATACATTGTCTCTTCTTTCCTTCTGCTTATAAGAGTATCTTCATTCCTTATTGTTATGATATGTGAAAAATTAAAGATAAGTATGTTGCTTTTCCCATGATAAATCCCCAGAATCTACCATAGTTCCTAGTCCATGATAAGAATTTAATAAATATTTATGAGAAAATGACAAAATAAATGACTAAATGAATAAATAGGACTAGGAATTTTATAGTAGGAAAGCTCATAAATACATGCTAACTCTTGACATTTAGCTTGACACTTAGCTAGAAAGAAATAGCTCTTAATTTTTTTTTCCTCAAATTATTTTTTTTGTTAATTGATATGGAGTCTCACTTTGTCACCCTTGGTAGAGTGCCATGGCATCTAGCTCACAGCAACCTCAAACTCTTGAGCTCAAGTGATTCTCTTGCCTCAGCCTCCCTAGTAGCTAGGACTACAGGCACCCACCACAACGCCCGGATATTTGGTTGTTGTTATAATTGTTATTGTTGTTGTTGTTTAGTAGGCCCCAGTAGGGTTTGAACCCACCAGCCCTGGAGCACGTGGCTGGCACCATAACCAATGAGCTACAGGTGCCCTCCCTTTTCCTCAAAATTTACACTAAAGAGATTTTGAGGTTATGAAGAATTTTACTGAGAAGCATTTGAGTGTAGGGATCTAAAAACTCATTAAAGATTTTGTAAATTTAAAAGGGATCCTATACATTTTTAGAAATGCTATTTGATGGGATTATCACTCACACAAAAGAAGCCAGTATCTGACATAAGGCTGTGTTAGTTCTTCTGTTTTCCAGTGCTAATTAATATTTGTTAGTGATGATGCAATGCAAATACTTGAACATAAATATTTCTTCTTGCTAGTTTTAATTAAACATCGATTAATTGCTTTGGAATAATTTTTTTTGAATGTAAAACATTTTAGTGCTTTTACAGACAATATAATCTGATATAGCATTGTGGTAGACTGAATAATGTTTCTCAATAAAATATATGTGTGCTAATCCCTGGAACCTGTGGATATGTTACTATATATGGCAAGAGGAACTTCGTAGATGTGATTAAATTAAGAATCTTGAAATGGAGATGTTATTTTAGAGTATCCAAGTGGGTCCAATGTAATTACAAGGGACTTAATCAGGGGGAGGTAGTAGGTCAGAGAGATGGAAATACTATGACAGGAAAGAGAGATTTGGGAATACCATGTTACTGACTTTGAAGATAAAAGAAGGGGACATAAAGTAAGGAAGTAGGTAATCCACCTTGAAATTAACCAGTGAATCTGATTTCTGAGTGCAGGAGCTGTTAGATAATAAATTCTGTTGTTTTAAGACACTAACTTAACACAATGGCAATCAAGACAATCATCATGAGGAGAGGTCTTTTGACTTGCTTTTGGTAGAAATTGTGTATTGAATATATAACTATGTATGTTTGCATATCATTCTTTTATTTTCTATGGGTAAATGTTGTTCAGGATTACATACCATTTTATGAACATGCTAAAAGTATTTATTCACTCTATAGATAAAGTATCCTTGAGTCGTCACCAGTGTTCAGTTTCTCCAGCAATGCTGCTGTGAATATTCTTATATGTGGATCTTCATGCTAGTACACAAGGGTGTCCATCTATACCAGACTTACACTCTTACAATGTGTCTGAAGGATACAATCTTTATAATACATATTGTTATCTAAAAGATCTCATTTTTATTTAAGTATTTTTTAAATAAAAGAGATTTTTTATTTAAGACTCTTATTTAAGTGTCACTTAACTAATTTGGCCTTTTGTATTCTTGTTGGAATTTCATGTGGTGTTTCAATGTCTGTATAATGAAATGGAAAGAAATGAATCTTCATAAAAATTTGTATTTGGAACTTCTTTAGTGCATCTAATAAGCTTTTATAATTTTCTATAACGGGAAATTGCACATCTTTTCTATGATTTATTTTTATGTGTGATTTGCTTTTTATGTAAATGGGATGTTATTTATTAACTTTGTTATTAGCATATAGGAATAAATGGAATTTGAATTTAGCAACACAAACTCTGTTGTAAATTCTAATAATTTATTAGCAGTTTATTTAGGAGTTTCTATATATAAGAATATAATCTGCAATATCTTTCTCTTTTATTTCTTGTTCTTGCTTTAATGAGCCACCTAAGAATGGAAAATCTGATAACAGGAAACCTTGTTCCTGTTCTCAGATGGAAACCTTTGAACACTTTGATTTATACACAATGGTGTTGAAATAGTTTCTGTTTTATTGTGGAATAATATAAGGAGAAGATACCGAATTTTATGACAAATTTGATGTAGCAATTGTTAGAAAGCATAATAAAATATGACTGGTTAGTTTGGTGGAATGCAGTTATTCTGCTAGGGAAATTGGAGGAAGTTATAAAATTAAGAGCTCAGTTTTGAACACATTAAGTCTGAGATTTGTATTAGATATGAACAGTAATCAGTTACATTTTATATTAGAGTTCCCCATAGAAACAAAACAAAAAGGTATATAGACACCTAGATAGAAGGATTTATCATAAAAATTGGCTCTGTTTTGGAGGCTGAGACTTTCCAGGATATACTGTCTTTAAGCTGGACAACAAGGAAAAATGGTGGTGTAGTTTAGTCTGAGTTCAAAGGTCTAAAAATCAGGGGTGAACTCGTGGTAGAAATCCAAATCCAAGGCCGAAGACTCAACAATTGAGCATGAGCAGAGGGTAGGGTGTTCTTATGTAAGCCTTGGAGTGTGAAGTGCTAAGAACAAGTTCTGATGTCCAAGGGCAAAAGAAGAAGGATGTCTCAGCATAAGAAGAGGAAGAATTCACTCTGCCTCCACCTTTTGTTCTATCCTGGCCCTTAACTGATTAGATGATGCCTACCCACACTGGTGGAGGAGGATCTTTACTCAGTCTGATTAATTAAATGCTAATCTCTTCAAAAAACACCATCATAGACACACACTGAAATAACATTTTGGCATCCATCTGGAAATCTCTTAGCCCAGTAAGTTGACAGATAAAATTAACCACCTCTGTGACCCTGGCACCCATATACATCACCAAACCATACTTAATCTCCAAACAAAGGCAGAAACTTCTTCCATTTGATGATGGAGTATGCTGTGCATGTCCAACTTTTTGGTTTGCTAAGTCAGATAACACCAGTTCATGAAAGGTAGCACAGGTTACATGATCATTTAGCAGCTCAAAGTCAAATATTAGGTTTTTACTAAGAACTAGAAGTAGGCCAAGTGCTATTCTTCAAAAGAAGAATAGTTATATGTAGATGATGGCAAGGTCTTGCTCCAGAAATCCAAATGTCTGCATTGTGATTCACCTGTAGGGACCTACCAAAGAGCCCAATAGCATCACCATTGAGGACACTTCAAGCACCAATAGATTTGTTGGTCATATGGCCTGAGTCACAGAGCAGCTTGCTCAGCAGCCTAGCCCTGTGACAGAGCCTTTTTTTGCTGGGACTCCTTTCAAAACTACCAGATTTTCAGTCTCTTCTGTAAATAGGCTGAAACAAAATGCTAAACAGAGTGAGTGGACTGTCTTCAAATTCCAAATGGGCCACTAGGTATTATGTCTCATTCTTGGTTACAGCTGAAGTCACATGAAAACAACTTATCCTTTGCCTTAGTTTTCCAAAATGTTTCAAAATACATAATATAAATAGTTATTCAGCTTCTTGTTTCCTAGAAGAGGTTGACTAGGAGTGCCCAATGCAGATATTTTGCATATCTCTGTAACTGGTTCACACTAGGGACTATCTGAGCTTCTCTTTACTACTGGAAATAGAATCATTAGCATCTTTAAAATCTCGTTAGATTAAAGAGCCAATTCCAGAAATTCCAAAGTTGATTCAGGAAATTTATCCTTAAAATGTTGTTTCTCTAGCATCACTCTTGGGATCAAATGATATGTTAATATAAACCTTGATTTTTAAGGAATGAAACATGTAAGAGAGATAAAGATGTAAATCATCATTGTTTAAAGTCTATTTAAAACTTTAAGAGTAGATAATATACAGAAGTATAAAGAGTAGACTAAGAAAAAGTTGAAAGAAGTTTGACCACTTGATCAACCAGTAAGAGTTTGAAGACTCAAGTCGGGAAGGGGTGGCTAGTGAGGTAGGCGGAATATTGGAGGAATGAATGAAGTGTTCCTGAAATCAAAAGCAGGAAATATTTCAAGGAGATGAAAATTTACTAAACTCCAATATTATTATACATATATCACTTAAATAAACATTCTTATGACAGTATCACCTGCAATAGTTTTTGTAGACCAAATTTCTAGAAAGAGAATTTTGAGAAAAAAAGCTATATTGATTTAAAATGTTGACAGTTTTTACATAATTCATACTAGAAAAGAGGGACAATATAAATTATTATTGGTAGCCTCAGTATAAGATAATACACAAAAAGAAATATGTACCTTGCTCCAGATACCTTTCTAGGAAAGAGAGATTGGGGAGGTTATCATGGATGAGACCTGAAAAGGCTTTCCCATTTACAAACTCTCATTAGGTCAGACATCTCTGATCTTCTACAGAGCCCAAAACAAAAAGCACCATTAGACAGTCACACCAAAATTCAATGTACAATCAGGCATAGAGTTGGTTGTCATGTTCCAACCTTATTGAAAGGTTGAATGAAACCTTAGTAGGCTGGCAAGAAAATCATATTGTAAGCCAGGTAAGTGAAGGTTATGATTATCTAAGAGATCAGATGAGATTAGGAAAACTGCACATAAATCACATCTGCTTCCAAGGCTATACTTTTAAATTTTCAGACATCTAATTACCACTTTCACTGTTCTTATTTTATCCGTGCATTATCCCATGGTTTATTATATTTAGAATCAATTCACTCTCCTTTGTTTAAACCTACTCCAGAAGGCAATGTACATCACTGTTGTTTATTGGGAGACAGTATCACTTGTTAAAAGAAGGTAACTGCAAAAATAAATTTAATCAGTAAAAAACAGTGCTATTAAATTTAAAGTTAATGCTATCACTTGCCCAAGACTTGAACCTATGGTCCATAAAAATAAGTTCCCAAGGGTTAGAGAAGAGTTAAAAGTATACTTGTTTTGAGCAGCGACGGTGGCTCAAAGAAGTAGGTGCCAGCCCCATATGCCAGAGGTGGTGGGTTCAAACTCAGCCCCAGCCAAAAACTGCAAAAAAAAAAAAAAGTATACTTGTTTCTACATGGTATGCTTGTTGAATTGCAAAGGCATGCATTGAAAAATTAAAGTCTGAATTATAAATTGTCATAGACAGCACAGTTTTACTCAGAGCAGCATCCTAGATAATTTGTGGCTCTTATTTTTCTACTAGAATTATAATTACCATTTGATCCTGCATCTACCTAGAAGAAAAAAAAATCATTTTATTATAAGGACATTTGCACTAGACTATTTATCACAGCTCAATTTATAATGTCTAAAATGTGGGAAACAACCTAAATGCCCACTGACCCAGGAATGGATTAACAAGCCATGGTATATGTATACCATGGAATAGTATTCAACCATTAAGAAGATGGAGACTTTATATCTTTTGTATTAACCTGGAATGAGTTGAAACACATTCTTCTTAGTAAAGCATCACAAGAATGGAGAAGCAAGAATCTAATGTACTCAATTCTAATATGACACCAGTAAATGATCTAATACATACCTACATAAGTAAAAAATTCAAATCAATTTATGGTGAGAGGGCTGGGGGAATGAGGCAGGGGGACAGAGGTGGAAGGAGAGTTGGGGTTACTTTGTATGGCACATCTCTTGAGGGTGGGACACAATTATAAGAGGGACTTTATCTAACAAATGCAGTCAGTGTATATTCATTATTTGTGTACTCAATTAACCCCAAACAATCATTTTTTTTAAAAGGCAGAATTAAAATAAAAGAATCATAATTGCTGTTGGATATAAATGTCAGCTCCTAGAATTTGAAGTGAACATCAATGTCCATCTCAGGAAACCCTAATAACACCAATTTTGGCCTAAAAGGAGCCCTGGAATCATATATTTTTAACCCTTTCTTTCCAGGAAAGGCTAGGGTTAGGGTTATGGTATTGTCAAAGATCTCCAGAGAAGGACTTTTAAAAATTGATATTCATGTAAGTAATTTTAGATTTTTCTTATAACTGAGAAAAGAGTCCAGAAATCATCCATTGGGATACATTCATTCTTTAGATAAGGAAATTGAATCTTGGACACAGTGGCTGATATCTGAGAGTAGAAGATCCTCACATAATGGGGTCCAACTGCAAACTTGTCCTGAGTTAGCAGTTTCTGGACATAGGACTCAATCTTATGATGTATTTTGTTTTGAATCATCTCTTTTCTTTTGTATCATCAAGTAATAAAAAAAATTATTAGGAGCTTTGATTGCTTTTAAGAGGAATAGACAGGTGATTATACATTTGTATTAATTATAGAGAGATTGCACAAGTGGGGACATTTTAAAGGTAAGGTACTGGCCATATCAGGATCAGAAGAGCAGGTTGAAGAGAAAGAACCTAGAAATTTTGTGAAGATGGGAATACCTTTTGCTATGGTCTAAATGTCAGAGACCCCCTCCCAAATTTCATAAATTGAAACCTAACTTCCCAGGTGATATTATTAAGGGGTGGAGCCTAGAGGGAGTAATTAGTGCCTTCGTAAAGAGATATGAAGAAGCCTGATAGCTCCCTTCCATCATGAGAGAAACTTGGCACATAGCAACAAGTACCATGTATGGAGCAGAAACCAAAACTTTACCAGACACCAAATCTTCCAGCAACTTTGTTTGAACTTCCCAGCCTCCAGGACTATGAGAAATAAATTTCTGTTATTTATATGTTACCAAATATAAGATATTTTTTATGCCACCCTGAGGGGATTGATGCATCTTCCATTATGATTTTACACAGAGAGGTGTTCTATGCCATACTCCTAATACATTGGTTTATTGTTATACAAATAGATTTTATGTGTTTGTTTGCTATTGTTAATTGCATAGATGAACAAGATATGGAAAAAGAAAGTGTTCTTAATCATAACAGCCATTCAATCTTTCATCTAACAAATACTTACAGAGTGCTTCTTCTATTCTAAGCACTCTTTGGGGTGCTGAATTGACTGTGCCTTTCATTAATAAAACTGGCATAGCCAGTAGCAAATTAATGTTGTCCATTAGTTTCTTCTTTTGATGGTTAAAGAAAGAGTTGTCAAAACCACTATCATCGTATACAGAGTAATATATGAATTTACGCAGGCTAAATTCGTCAGTGATACTTAGAGGACAAAAACTGAAAGGGCACAATATCAGATAAGAGCTTTTGTTAAATTCCTCCACGTTCCTCTCCTCCGTACTACGCTTTGTTCATTTTTCCTTAACCTTATTCCCAATAAGAAACAAGCTTTTGCTAGGATGGAGCTATCATGATGTCTTCGGCTCCTAGCTAGTCCTATAAATCTTTCAAATTTTACTTGTAGTAAATGTAGTTAAAAATAGGTAAACAAAATAATGTCCATGAAAACTGTTATGTTTTAATCATAAAAATATCTTCTTTGAAGTTTTACCTATTTTTACCAGGGTAAGAGCACGTGGTCTTCAAGAATATTTATTATGGCAAACAAAGCTCCACATCCCACTTCTGGAAAGAAACAGCTTTTTATCCATGAAGAAGCTTGGGCTGAGGCACAACTTCCTCCTGGTTACGCCCTTTTCTGGGTACCAGTTTTACTTTATTGACAGTCGTACCATCTGTTCAAAGTGAATGGCTTTGCTCTAGACCACAAATGTAATTAAAATAGGAGGATCCCATTTTTTTCCTCATCTATATCCATTTGTTTTTTTTTTATCTTCAATTTTTAATTAAAAGAAATTTATCTATAGACAATTTTGAAGTTTTTGGTAAACTCATTCCTGAAGACAATAGCACAGGACCTCCCAATTGAACTTATAAGTAGCACAGAAAATAGACATGGTGTGAAATAAGAATCATTTTACTAAAAACAACTTGGTAAAGATTGACTACAGCTAAATTAAGTTTTATATAGGATCAGGGTTACACAGGAACACCCAATTATTGTGCGTATAGTTTTTTGTTCATTGTAAACTACTTAATGTTGGAGAACAAAAGGGGTCTAAGAAGCATTAACAATATACTCTCGTTGAGGCTTATTCGGTCAGTGAAAAATAATATGTTAATATTACTACTATTTTTGGTAACAGTCAACCAGTTAGTAAGATTTATTGAGGACTCCTTGTTCACTATAAGGGTTGATTCAAGAAGGATAGTGTGATTTCTGTCTTCATGCTATGAATGTTAAAAACTACGTTTCATTATTTATTAATAAGGATTCCTAAACATAGCTTATAAAATGTATTCTACATTATGATATTAATTATATATGCATATATAATGTGTTAATATAGCTTTTGCATGTGTGCAATGAATATATGTGTATCTATAAGGATATTAATGATTTTCATTAGGTACAACATCTGAGCTTTTTTCTCTTTTTTATGTCTTTTATTTGGCAAATTTAAACAATAGAATTGTTTGACTCTTATTATCAAATTAATACCTTTTATATTTTTATTGTATTTGTGAAGGAGCATAATTTTACTCATAAAAGTGGATAATTTGTTTCAAAAAGGCAAGATAAAATATCTACTTTGACACCTATTTGCAGACTAGCTCAATACTGCTCAAATAGGGGAGCCTATGTAAAGTGGGAGGATCAAAATCCCAGTTGGTATTTCTTTTCTTTTTTTGAAGACCAAAAGTAGCAAATGTTACATGGTTATTGAACATGGCAATGCCTGAGGCCCAGGTTTCTTCTAGAGATTTTGCCACAAAGCCCATTTTGATTTATTTAACCAGTCAGCCAACAGAAATCTTTTGCCTAGAGTAAGATCTCTTGCTTTTTACCTGAAGAACTTTGATTATCTCTCCCAGAAATATTTTAGTCCCCTGACATTTTTGACCCTCTGGTATTTTCTGTCTTTCACAATTGTGCTTCTGAAACTCTGTTCATTAAATATGGAAGCTTCTTGAGGCTTTGTCCTCAGTCTTTTACTTTTCCACCTCTATTTTCTTCCAAGGATAGTGCATGTTTTTTTTACAGTATGAATTACCATTATATTCCCTGTTCTATTTTTGTGGTTATCACTATCTTCCATGTATTTACATAGAACTGCTAATTAAAGCATTTTATCTTATGCAGCACCTGTGGCTCAGTGGGTAGGGCTCCGGCCCCATATATGAAGGGTAGCAGGTTTGAACCTGGCCCTGGCCAAATTGCAACAAAAAATCCCAGGCATTCTGGTGGGCACTTGTAGTCCCAGCTACTTGTGAGGCTGAGGCAAGAGGATCACCTAAGCCCAGGAGTTGGAGGTTGCTGTGAGCCGTGACACCATATCACTCTACTGTCTCAAAAAAAAATAAATAAATAAAACATATTATCTTGAAATCCCGTGGGCGTCTCAAAAGGACATGCTTAAAACCTGCATCTTCTGCAACTCTCATAAACATTTATCCACTGAATTGCTCAATATATGAACCTATTAGTTTCAAATTTAGCACACTCAGCAATGCTCATGTCCATTTTATCCTACTTCCTAAATAATCTTCAATCATCCGTCCACTGTTTTCCATCCTCAATGCCTTTCCAACTTCAAGACTGCACAAAATAGACTCCTAATTAAGCTTTTCGCATCTACTCATCTACTTATGACCACTTCCCAGTCATCACAGATAGAGTATCCATCACAATATTATAAAGTTGAAAAATTATTTTGTAATTCCTATGATACAAATGAATGAATAATTTCCCATTGCCTTATAATAAATTCCAAAGTTTTAACAAGTTGTATAATACTCCTTATAGAACAGAAGGTATGCCTTCCTCTTTAGCCTCATCTCCTAACATTCTAGTTATGATTTTTCTACTTCAGCTTTAGTGGGCTTCTCCCAGGTTCTCGAACAGAGTAGATTCACCAGACTCTCAAGGTTCTAGGCTGTCATACCTGTAGTTTTTTCACTCTGGTTCAGTACTAATCCACTCTTTATTTAACTAATTTATACTTTTCAATAATGCTCAATTCAAGTATTTCTTTTCTTGTTCATGCAAAAATTCTTGATTATCTGTTATACACCAGGTACTGCTATAGATACAGAGAAAACAGTCCTAAACAAACACAAAAGTATCTTTGCTTCCTATTACACAACCAAAGTCCAGAACAACTGTAGTCATGAAATATTTTTCCCCACAGCAACTACATGCTTAAAATAATTTTATTTATTGTATTTTAATTATGCATTATTATCTGTCCAAAATGAAGCAAATGAAATCAACTGTTTAGTATAAATTTAATTCATATTTTTTAAATGAATGCTACTAATAGGGCAGCACCTGTGGCTAAATGGGTAGGGGACTGACCCCATATGCCGAGAGTGGTGGGTTCAAACCCGGGCCTGGCAAAACTGCAATAACAAAAAAATTAGCCAGGCATTGTGGTGGATGCCTGTAATCCCAGCTACCTGGGAGGCTGAGGGAGGAGACTTGCCTGAGCCCAGGAGTTGGAGGTTGCTGTGAGCTGTGTGACACCACGGCACTCTGCCTAAGGCAATAGAGTGAGACTCTGTTTCTACAAAAAAAA
>NW_003852401.1:5495394-5505135 GCF_000181295.1 Otolemur garnettii
AAAAAAAAAAAAAAAAGAATTGTACTGATATACTAAAACTAAATCTCAAGGGTGATATCTAAATTCCTTGTTGCTATGTGTAGAGCCACTAATCTGACTATACTGTCTCAACTCTCTCTTAAACACTACCTGCATTCTAGCCATGACAAAGTGTGTTGAATTTTTTAAACCAACTTTTGCTTTCTTAATTCCAATGGCTTATACTAATGACCTTTTCTACCTTAAATGCCTCTTTCTGACCTATTTGCCTGGTGAATTCCACCTTTTCTTTCAGTCTCAGGGTTGCAAATAAATTAATAAAGCAATCATGAATTGTGAATCTAAGTAGTTTGAGGAGCCATAAATGTAGCTGAACATTTGACTACAAGGAAAGAGAACAGATGGATGTAATAATCTTTGACATTTGCATCATATCCTACCACGTGGTAGATCACAATATGAACAATGTGGAGAAATCGTAACTAGAATGTTAGGAGATAAGGTTAAACAGCAAGGCAAATTGCTTTGAGTAGATGAAGAAGATGTCAAAGACAGTGCTTGATAAAGTCAAAAGAGAATGTAAAGATGGTTCCTGTCCTTGAAGAAACCACACTGTAGTGGAACAGACAGTGTAGCTAATGTGTATAATTATGGTCATGTTTTAAAAACCATATGTGTGGGCAGTGCCTGTGGCTCAAAGGAGTAGGGCACTGGCCCCAAATACCGGAGGTGGCGGGTTCAAATCCGGCCCTGGCCAAAAACTGCAAAAAAAAAAAATTATATGTGTTACAAAGTAAGAAAAATGACTGAAACACATATGATTTTCTGAGTAACTAAGACAGTTTTATGAAAGTCATAGGAAGATGTATGTGAATGTGGCAGATTATTACATTCATCTTGTTCTCTTTCCTTGTAGTCAAATGTTCAGGAATAAAGACGAAGAAAAATGAACCAAAAAAATCTTCAATAGTGACTTTGAGTTGAGTGAATAAGATAGGAGGAAAAAATGTCTTTAAAAATTATATTTGTAGAAAACCATTTACACTCACTTTGTACTCCTAACTCAGAATTCTAGCCTTAAGAACTGTGACAGATATATGTTTGTTCTTAAGAAAAAATTGACTAAGACAATGCAGAAATAGCAATTGACAAAATACAATACCTTTTCGTGATAAAAACACTCAACAAACTAGATATAAAAGAAAACTTCTTCAATATTGTAAAAGGAAATTGTGGCACATCTGTAACTAACATTATACTTGTGAAAAACTATAAGCTTTTTCTCTAAAATCTAAAGCAAGGTGAGACACCAGAGTACACTCTCTCTTGGTTACTTTCACACTCTCTCTCCCTATATGTATATTCCGGGGAAAATCCGTGTGAGTTTGGCTCCCGCTTCCAAGCCAAAAGGGTGCCCTTACCAGTATCCACAAATGCTTGTATCTTGATTTTTAACTTTCAGGCTCCAGAGCTGAGATAAAATAAACTTCTGTTGTTTAAGCCACTTAATTTGTATTTTTTAAATTATTATTTAAGCAGATTTAGAGGATACAGGTAGATTATTGTTATATGGGTGAATTACATAGTGGATATGTCTAAGCTTTTAATTTCCTATCATCTAAATAGTGTACATTGTACCCAAGGGGTAATTTATCATCCGTCACTCCACTTTTTTCTCCCCATTCTGAATCTCCAGTGTTCATTGAGACACTCTGTGTGACCATGTGCCCCCATGGCTTAGCTCCCATATATGAGTGAGAACATGCAGTATTTATATGAAACACCTATAACTAGTGCTGGGTAGCACTTAGAATAGTGATCTCTAGTTCCATTGATGTTGCTAGAAAGACACCATTTCCTTTTTTTTCATGATCAAGTAGTATTATATGTTATATGTATGCTATATTTTCTTTATCCACTTATCAGTTGATAGGCATATAGGTTGATTCCATGTCTTTGCAACTGTGAGTTGTGCTGTGATGCACATGTAAATGCAGGGGAGCTTTTAAATAAATACTTTGTTTTCTTTTGGGGTGATATCCAGTAGTGGTATTGCTGAGTTGAATGGGAGATCTATTTTTAGTATATAAAGATGTTGGAGCACTCCAACGTGGCTCTCCAAAACATCATGGTACTTGTACAAAGATAGATACGTTGACCCATGGAAAGGAATAGAAATAAAACTATGCAGTTACAACCAAATGATCTTCAGCAAACTAGACAAAAATATGCATGGGAAATACCCCCTATTCAATACATGGTGCTGTAAAAATTGGAGAGCCACATGCAGAATAATAAAACTGAATCTCTACCTCTCACTATATATAAAAATTAATTCCAGATGGATTGGAGATTTAAATGTAAGACCTGACACAAGAACAATTCTAGAAGAAAATATAAGAACTCTTTTGGATATTGGCCTAGGCGAAGAATTTATGCCTGAGACATCAATAGCAAATATAGCAACAACAAAAATAAATAAATAAATAGGACTTAACTAAAATGTTTCTGCACAGCTCCATCATCATCATCATCATCATCAATCATCCAAAGTATATGTGCTTCCCATCACTTTTCTTTCCTCTTCTCTTTCTTCTTCCCTATTCTCTTCCCTCTTCTCTTTGCTCTTCTCTTCCCCCTTCCCTTCCCTTCTCTTCTATTTTTTATTTCCTTTCTTTCTTTTTTTTTTTTTTTTTTTTTGAGAGCATCTCACTGTATTGCCTAGGCTAGAGTTTGGTGGTTCCATAGCTCACAGCAACCTCAAATTCCTGGGCTCAAGTGATCCTCCTGCCTCAGCCTCCTGAGTAGTGGGGACAACAGATGCCCACCACAACTATCAATTAATTTTTCTATTTTTAGTGGAGACAGGGTCTCATCCTTTTTTAGGCTGATCTTGAACGCTTGACCTCTAATCATCCTCTTGCCTCAGCTTCCCAGAGTGCTGAGATTACAGGTATAGGCCACTGCACCTGTCCTGTCCCCATCACTTTTCTGTTGAATCTTGATGTTCCATCCCTATGGTCTAGCCAAAATTGAGTATGTACTAGCCTCTTTTGGTGTTCTTCATAGCCTCTTTTGGTATTTTTCATGTGAACAGCATGTGCCAGATGCTTCTACTCTACCATCTTGGCCCAGAATCTACAGTATTTTGAATTTTTTTTTTTTTTTACAAGCAGACTAAGACACTAGTGTTGAACAATTAAATTTTAAAAATAATTCCATTTATAGTAGTATAACAATGCAACTGAAAATTAGTAGCATATTAAAAAATAAGTGCAAGAATTATACAGTTCCTAAATAAATGGAACAACAAAAGACAACCTAATTAAAAATGGACAATGGAGTTGAACAGACATTTCCAAGATACAAAAATGGTCAGTAAGACCTTTAAAAGATATTTAACATCATTTATTATTAGGGAAATAAAAATAAAAATCGCTATAACATTCTACTTGAGTAGAATGGCTATAATAATAAAGATAATAATTGAATATGACAAGTGTTAGTGAAGATGTGGATAAATAGAAGCCTTTGTATAATGCATTGCTAGGAATGTAAAATAGTTCAACAGCTGTGGAAAACAGTGTTTCAAATTCTCTAAAATTTAAGCATAGGATAACCACACAACCCCATGATTCCTCTAGGTATATACACAAGAGAAATAAATATGTATCCACACTGAAACTTGTAGATGAATGTTTACAGCAGAACTACTTATAATAGCTAAAAGGTTGAAACAACCCAAATATCTATCAACTGATGAATAAATAAACAAAATGTGACATATGCATACAATGGAATATTATTCTGTCATAGAAAGAAATGAAGTTTTGAGACATATTCTACCTTGAATGAAATTTGCAGACATACTAACTGAAAGAAGCTAAACAAAAATGGTAACTTGTATGATTCCATTTATATAAAATATTAATATTTTATAAATCCACAGGAAAAAAATGAGGGTTTGTCAGAGGCTAAGGAGATAAAAATGGGGACTGAAAGCCAAATGGGTAAAAGATTTCTTTAGGTAGTAGTGAAAGTATTTTGAAACAGGTTTGAGGTGATGGTTGCTCAACATCACGAACATACTAAATGCCACTGCATTGTAGACTTTAGAATGGGACATCATGCAGCATGTGTCCTTAGTTGCTCTGACTCTGCTCAGCTCTTGTAGGCGCACATAGAACACCACACAGTGACCTGACAACTAAGAGAAATGTAAGCTTTTGAAAAAAACTGTGCTTCCCAGGCACTCCCAAGTACTAAGGAGTATAGCTAAACTGTACCCCAGACTATAGTGGTCTAAGGATATACCTAACATAGAAACACTAGGCAAATAAATGCAAGCCTTGCTGTCTTATATTTCATATTTATCCAATCCATCTCTATTGATAGAAATATTGTTATGGGAAACCACCAAAAACATTATTTTTAACTTTAATAACATTTATTGTATTATATATGGGAATTAATAGGCTTTTTTTTTTTTTTTACAAGTCTGTTTATTGAAAGGATCTGAAAATAGTAGTAAGGCTTTCAGCATTTAACAAATTTTTAAGATATTAACAATATGAAACATTAAGATTCACTTCAAATATCCAGAATTGTCTAGATCATTCCGATCTCATGCTGCTTTAGGACAAAATTTAGCGTTTGCTTTTTTTTTGTTTAGATAAGGGACTGGAATTCCAAATACCTCTGTCTTTGGACCTAAAGCTGAGGTACTGGGCCCTTCCCCTCAGCCTGTGGGTGGCAGGTGGAGGTCCTGCTGGCACTCAGGATCATGGGCAGACTCAGGACACTGGGGGCCCCTCTGTCACTTCAGTATCACCGAGAATCAGATGCTCGACTTCATCGATTCCGTGGGCCTGAGCTGCACCTCCTGAAAGGGTCCTCATTCTCCTCTTCTCACCAATGAATGATGCGAAGGGTGACTTCTTGGGCAAACCTCCAAGAGCAGCTACTCAAAAACCGCCGCCTGTGTTTGGGACTCTTGCCGGACAGTGCCCAGAGTGCTGCTCCCATTTGGAGACCACAATACACCACGCTCTCATGAGACTCCTGGTTCTCTGCAGGGGCCTCACAGGAATACCCTCACTGTTCTGTCTCAAAATTTGCATTGCAATTGTCCGGCTCAAACACGGCTCTCTCCTGGACCATCAGGGCTGCGCTAGGCTGGATAGCGCCACGCAGGACACAGTGTAGACATAAGCAGGGTCTTCACAAAAGTGTGTACAAGAAGATATGCACGTGAGCACTTCAGAAAGTTTATAAGAATCTCTAAACAGTATATGTAGGATTTAAAATATCTTCCTGGGAGTTGAAGCTGCGTGGGAATGTGTGTGTTAGCCCAGGATGCCTGACAGCCCTCCCGGGATGCTGGGCCACACAGCAGCTCTGGGAGGGGACCAGAGGCCTCCAGCTTAGTGCTGGGGTGTCTGGCCGGACTTGGTGCTGACCTGAGCAGCACCAGAGGTGGTGCGCTGGTTCGGAGACAGCGGGTACACCCTGAAGAACAGCCAGCTCCAGTGGTACGAAGACTATAAGCAGGGCAACTTCCCACCAGGCTACTGGTCATTACTCCTGGCAACCAGCAGCTCCTGCAAGACGATTACATGACACAGAAGATGCTGTATGAGGAGGACCTGCAGAATCTCGGTGACAACACCCAGATGAACCCCCGGCAGGTCAAGCAATGGTTTGCTGAGAAAATGGGTAAGGAGACCCGGGCTGTGGTGGACACAGGCATGGAGGACCAGGGCCCTGGTGCTGGTGAGCCTGCAGCAACTCACAAAGAGAAGGCTGACACCTATTCCGAGGAAGCTGAGAACAGTGAGTTGTGGGAGCCCAGCGGGCCTGCAGCCAGCTTAGAGCCCTTTGACAAATCGAGCCCCCAGGCTGGACTTCAGCTAAAATTGATGATGGTGAGATGCTGGGCTCAAGGTGAAAGACCAGTGAGCTTTTAGCCCCAGGCAGCCTGCCAGTCAGCCAAGAACAGGTCCCACTGGTGACTACAGGGGAGTGTGGAACTATGGAGGAGGCAGACTGCTTCTTTGCTTGTGTCCTAAAACCACTGATGTCCCCTCTTCTGATCCTTTTAGATCCTCTGCCCGACTCAGTGATTCCCAGCCCACTGTTTAAATGACCGCGTGTTTAAACAATCCCTACACAAGGGCTTCAGGTACTGGCATTCTCCGCTGCCCAGCTGGTGCTAACGTGTTGCCAAGGGCTGAGATGCCAATGCACCAGGTAAGCAAGCAGCTGCTGATTCCAACACATTCAGCCCCAAGTAAGGGTTTCCCCCAGCAACACATTCCCAGGTTGGGCTTCTGGGTCAATCAGCAATTATCAGGTCTGTCTGGAGGAATCTGAGATAAAACTGATCTTTAAATCTGCTTTGCTGAGGGTTGACATGTTTTCCACAGGGAAGAAGGATCAAAACATTTGCAGGGAGAGACAAAGGCAATCTTCTAAGGAGCCCCAAGGTAGCGAGCCTCAAGCCTCTGCCTATGAAACTGCTTAGGGAATGTGGGGCTGTACCTCCCCTAGGTCATGTTCCAGAAGGACACTTGTTTGGTAAATGGAGGTATGTATTGATGAAAATTAAAGTGGTCAACACTAACAAGTCAAAGATGTCATAAACAATGCAGACAGACCCTAACAGAGGGCCAGCATGATCCTCTTCCTTCTCTGATTAGGAAAGGAGAGATTTCTGTGGAACTGGAAGGGTCTCATTGCTTCCTGCTAACCACCAAAGCTGCTGTCACAGAGAGACAAGATGCACTGTCCAGCTACTTCCTTGGAGGACAGGCAGGGGAGAGGGTGGCTACCCTGTTAGTCCAGAGGGAAGATCGGCTTCACATGAGAGGTTTCCAGAAGTTCCCCACCTGCTTCTACTGCAAAACAATCATTACCAGGCAATTATCTCCCTGCAACAGGCTTTCCTGGGTCCCCCCAAAGCATACAAATTAAAGGAAAAAAGGACATAAAAAAAGAAAAAATATTAGGAAAATGAAAAAAAGCATATAAAAACCTTAAAGACAAAATAGTTCTGACATACAGATCTTTAGTCAAGTAATATATAATACATGTATCATAAACAAACATATTCGTATATTATTATTAAAAAAAGTATCTGTATGTAAAACATTAACTCCTTGGTATTGATACTTCAAACAATATTTCTGGTTTAGGATTTGTCCTGAACTGCATAGTGCTTTTTAATATACTTTTTAAATTTAACATTTTTATGTAACCACTTTTATTAGGGTTTTTATTTGTTATTCTGTAATAAATATTTATTTATATTTTCTTTGTTATGTTATGTGATTATTATTATTTAATAGTGATGTATTTTAATAATTTTAAGTAATTGAACATATTATTTAATAGTGACATATTTTAATAATTTTAAGTGATTGAACATATCTCTGAGGTCATGTGTAACATTTTGATACATGTATACAATGTATAATTATCAAATACAAAACTGTGAAATAATCAAATGCAAAAATGGTAATCAGCATATCCATCACCTCAGACATTCATCGTGTCTTTGTGGTAGTAACATCCAAAATTCTATCATCTAGCTATTTTAAAATATGCAATAATTTTCTGTTACGTATAGTCACCCTACTGAGTTATACGACAATAGAACTTATTTCTCAGATCTACTAGTAATTTTCTACCCATTAGCCAACCTCTCTCCCTCCCCGTTTTCTTTACCCTTCTCAGCATGTGGTAGCCATTATTCTACTCTCTACTTTTATGGCTTAAATATTTTAAGCTGTCACATACCATGTGTCTGTGAATATGTCTTTTTTTTTTTTTCATATGATGTCCTCTAAGCTCATAATATGCTGAAAATAACAGAATTTCATTTCATTTTTAATATTCCATTGTTTTTATATACCACATTTATTTAATCCATTTATTCATCAATGGACACTTTGGGAGATTCCATATCTTGGCTAGTATGAATAGTGCTATGATAAGAGTATACATATCTCTTCAACATACTGAATTCCCTTCCTCTTGGATGTATATTCCCTTCTTCTGGATATATATTCCTTTCCTTTGAATTGCTAGATAATATATTGCTATTTTCAGTTTTCTGAGGATCTCCATTCTGTTTTCCATAATGGCTGTACTAATTAACATTCCCTCCAACAGTGTATGAAGACTTCACCTTTCTCTGCATCTTTGTCAGAATTTGTTATTTTTTTTTTTTTTTTGTCCTTTTAGTTAACTGGGGTGAGATGATAGTTCATTACGGTCTTGATTGACATTTCCCTTATCTTTAGTGATGTTGAGCATTTTTTCATATATAAAGGCTGTCCAGAATATATCCAGCTATGCATGTCTCTATTTTTCATATGACATGCCTGGATACTTTCCAGACAGTCCTCATACCTTTTGGCCACTTGTGGGCCTTCTTTTGAGAAATATCTATTGAGATCACATGCGCATTTTTAAATTGAATTTTTGGGGATTTTTCTGCTGTTGAGTAATTTTAGTTTCTTTGTCTTATTAAAAGGAAAAAAAGCAAACTGTAAAATAATTTTAAAGAGGTTTATTCTGAGGTAGATATGTGCAACCATGGCCTGGAGAGCCACACCAAAGAAGTCTTAAGCAAGTGGTTCTACGATGTTGGGTTACAATTCGATTTTATACATTTTAAAGAGACAAGAATTGCAGGTAGAATCATAAATAGACAGAAGGTATACATTACTTTGGCTCATAAAGACAGGACATCTCAAAGCAGGAGCTTACAGGTTATACAAGGTTAGAAAATTAAGTCCCGAACTCATCTTAGATAGTGCTTAATATCACAATGGTCACCTTTGAAGTACTCTACTTGGGAAGCTGTGCACTGAGGCCAGTTCCTAGTCCATGGTTCAAAGTACTCTTTCTAGGAAGAGGTCAAGAACTTAATTGTCAGAATTTGTATAACAGCTCTGATGGCCATTCCAGAAAAAAGCTGCAAAATTGCTTCAGTAAGTGGACTAGTTGCTGGCATTAGTACATAGCTTCTCAAGGGGAGTATGTCAAAGGTGAGCATTGTGATATTCAGCAATGAGGTATGTAGCACTTTTTAAAAAATGAGTCCTGAATTTAATTGTCTGACTTCCGTAGGTGGATTAAAGATTCATTGGTCTGTAATTAGTGAAAAAAATAAAGCTTTATGTAGGCTTGTAATGTTTAAAGATAAAGTCTATTAATCAGAGACAAGGCACAATACATCAACTCAAATTATTTGTAAAGCAAGTTGAAGGCCTAAATGTGATTTAAACTTTGCTTTGCATGGCCCCAAGTCCTGTTAATAATTTAATTTTTATTGTCCAAGGCCTGTCTGACCTCCCGTCCCTTCATGGCCAGGTTTTAAGGTTTTTCTAGAATCCCCTTTGTCAAGAGGGATGTCTGTTCAGTTGGTGGACTGTGTTTAGTATTTTATTTTGGTTCACAGTTGGATGGATGGTTTGCAAATATTTTTCCACTCTGTATGTTGTCCCTTCACTCTGTTCATTGTTTCCTTGGCTGTACAAATGCTTTTTAGTTTGATATGATGCCATCTGTTTACTTTTCTTTTGTTGCCTATGTGTGTGAAGTCTTCTCCATAATTCACAAAACATTTCTTGTATATCGTCTTTCAGAATTTTCATAGTGTCCAGTTTTAGATTTAAGTTTTTAATGCATTTTATTTTATTTTAGTGAAAAAGGAGTCTTAATTTCACTTTTCTATATATATGTTATCATTTAATA
>NW_003852401.1:5505155-5520569 GCF_000181295.1 Otolemur garnettii
ATATATATATACATATGTATATATATATATATATATATATTTTCCCCAGCACCATTTATTGACGAGATTTTTCCTTCTCCACTATATGGTATTGGCACCTTTGTTGAAAATCTAATGGCTGTTTATACATGGACTTATTTCTGGTCTCTCCATTCTATTCCATTGTTCTGTGTCTGTTTCTAATGCTAGTACCACATTGTTTGGGTTACTATATCTTTGTAGTATATTTTAAGGTCAGATACTGTGATGCCTTGGGCTGTGTTCATTTTTCTCAGAATTTATCATTTATCCTGGATCTTATATGATCCTATACAAATTTAAGGATTTTTCATTCTATTTTTATAAAGAATGCCATTGGCACCTTTTCTTGCCATTGCTTTGATTTTAGTCTTATCATGCCTTTTAAAAAAAACTTGGAATAGCCTCCTCTCTCAGCTCCCCTATCATAGTGATCTTTCTAAAATATAGGTCTAATTGTGATTTACCCTTGTCTAGCAGATGAAGACCAAATTCTTTTGCATAGCATTCTAGGTTCCATAGTTTGAATCTCATTTTCTGCCATCCATCCTATTTTTGAGATACATGGCTATTTGTAAGATGGACATCTTTCTTTTCTGCCTCAATGACTTTGCATGTTTTTCCTTTGCTTAGAGTTTCTTTGTTTTTTTTTTGTTTTTTTTTTTTTAGTACAGACAGAGTTTTACTTCATCACCCTCAGTAGAGTGCCATGGCATCACACAGCTCACAGCAACCTCCAACTCCTGGGCTTAGGCGATTCTTGTGCCTTTGCCTCCCAAGTAGCTGGGGCTACATTGACTCACCACAATCCCTTGCTATTTTGTTGTTGTTGCAATTTGGACAAGGCCAAGTTTGAACCCACCACTTTATGTATATGAGGCTGGCTCCCTACCCATTGAGCCACAGGTGCTGCCTCACTTAGAGTTTTTTTGTAGCATTGTAAATTGCATGATTCTACTCATCTATCCTTGTGTTAAAAACAATCACTCTGTTCTTGATGCTTCTACAGTCTGGTATCATGAGAGTATCATAGCAGCCTTCCCACCCTGCTCTGACTTCCTTCAGTGTAGCGAAATATTTCATTTATAACTCTTTCATTGGCACGGATCAAATGTTTGTAAGTAAGTAAATCGCTTGACAGGAAAACCAGGTATTATAGCCATTTTATTCTTTTGTTATTTCACACCTACCTTATTAACAAATAAGTACGCTAACTTGTGTACACTTGAAGTTACACAATTTATGAGTTTTGGTATATGTGTAAACTATTGAAGCTCTTACAAAATCAAGATAATGAAAATTTTTACCCCCAAATTTTCCTTCTGCTCCTATATGACTTTTTTCCACTTAATCCTCCTTCTTTGAAACAATTCATTATATGTAACATCTCACACATTTTTCAAAGCAATAGCATGTAAATTTTAAACAACATGTATATTCAGCATATGTCTGTTATGGTCTGAATGTTGTGCTGCCTCAAAATTCATATGTTTTTTTTTTAAATGATAGCTGTATACATTAATGCAAACATGGGGTACAGTGTAGTGTTTTCATATACATTTTGAAATACTTTCATCAAGCTGGTTGACATAAATTTCATGTCATTTGCATAGTCATTGTGTCAAAACATTTATATTCTAGTTCTACCAAAATTCATATGTTGAAATTCTAGCCCCCAAGGTGATGGTTATAGAAGACAAGGCCTTTGTCAGGTGGTTAGGTCATGAGGCAGAGACCTCATGAATGAGATTAGAGCCATTAAAAAAGAAGCCTTAGAATACTATCTTGTCTCTTATACCATGTGAAGACACAGCCAAAATATGGTTGTCTATTAAATAGGAAATAGGCCCTCTCCAGATAATGAATCTGTTACTGCCTGGATCAAGCATTTCACAACCTCCAGAAATAGGAAAAATAAATTTATATTGTTTCTAAGCTTCCTAGTTTATGGCATTTTGTTATAGTAGCCAGAATGTACTAATACAGAAAATCTGTCCTCACAGTGCAAGTATTGCTCAAACAAACAGCCAAAAAAGGTGAAGTGAGTTTGGGACTGAGTAATGGGCAGAGGTTCAAAGAGTTCTGAGGTGCATGGTAGAAAAAGAACACATTACTGTACTTGGACTGTTAGGAGTGATTCTGGTGAGAACTTAGAATAGAAGAGTGCTGTAGAGAGAGAGTCTCAATATTCTTAGAAAATACTGAAGTGATTGTGAATAGACTGTTGGTAGAAATCTGTGCAATAAAGGACATTCAGAAAAAGTCTTAGAGGGAAACTATGAACATATTACTGGAAACTAGACGAAAAGTGAGACTTATTGAAAAGTGAGACTTATTAGAAAGTGATAAAGAAGTTGGCTGAATTATCTTTATATCCTAGTGTTTTGTGGAAAGTAGAACTGGTAAGTGATGAAATTGGATATTTAGCTGAATCTATTTCTAAGTAAGGTGTTGGAAATGTATCTTAGTTTCTCTCATCTACTTATAGTAATCAGGGGGAAGAGAGAAATGACTTAAAAAGCAAGACTATTAATAAAAATAAAAAGCACAACTTAAAAATTTGGGCATTTCTAAAATCTCAGCCTATCCATATTGGAAAAGATGAAAAACCTATTTTGGAGAGAGGGTATGACTAGATTCTCTAAAAGGGTAGACATGGATTAACCGTATCAGCAAAGGCTAGGAACTAATTAAAACAATGAGGAGATTAGTCAGCCATATACATAGAAACCAGAGCATATTGTTCAAGACAATAGAAGAATGATCAGGAAAATGTTTTGGCAGCCCCTCTCCTCATAAGTCCAGAAGGCAAGCAGAAACGTTTCAAAGTAGCCACCATTGCTTATTGGCCGCAGTTTATGCTGCTTGGCACTGTGTAGATGCCCCCACTGCTCAAACTAGGAGCTTTGCATCCTCCTAGGCTGCCCTAGGTGTGGTTCTGCAGGTCCTGATGCTATGTCACTATGGTCAGCAAAGCTCTACCTAGATTTCAAAGGATGATCCAGAGAGCCATGGGTCCTAAGCAAAGAACTGTTATGGGAACAGGACCACTGCAGAGTCCCCACAAGGGGAATCCCCAGTAGAGATATAGGAGTGGAGTTGCCTCTTCCCTGCCAGACCACTAGAGGGACCAGCATCCTATTCTAACCCTCCCTGGAGAGCCACTGCCATGTAATGCCATTTTACAAGAGTTGTGGAATGCCTTGTGTCTAAAAAAGTATGATCTGTGTGTCCAGAAGGTCATACTTCCACTCCAGTAAGGCTGGAAAATAGAGCAATGAGACAAAGAAGACTATTTTTGAGCTTTGAGGTTTTGAATTTGTCTCTTCTTTCTTCCTGTTCCTTCTTTGAAATAGGAATGTCTATTTTGTGCCTATTCCCCCATTGTACTTTGGAAGCACATAACATTTGATTTCACAATTTCACAGCTAGAGAATAATTTATCTCAGAATGAATCATAACTTTAGTCTCACCCATGTAGGATTTAAATGATAGTTAGATGAGGTATTAGACTAGACTTTTAAGTTGATGACAAGTTAAGCTTTGGGGGTCATTAGGATAGAATGAATGTATTTGACATGAGAGGACAAGAATTTTTTGAAGGAGAAGGATGTTATGGTTTTTATGTTCCCCATTCCACATCCCAAATATACATAATGAAATCCAATGCCCCAAAGTGATGGCATTAAGTGGTGAGATTTTAGGATAATTAACCTGTAAAGTTGCATACTCATGAATAAGATTAGCATCTTTACTTTTTTAATTTTTTTATTAAATCATAAACACATAAATCATGTATACATCAATGCATTTATGGGGTACAATGTGCTGATTTCATATAGAATTAGGAATGTTTACATCACAATGGTTAAGATATACCTCATCTCGTTTCCTTAATTATTGTGTTAAGACATTTATACTCTGTACTAATAGATCAGACACGTACCCTTGCATTATGCACCGTAACTGTGATCCCATCGTTCACCCTCCCTCGATCTGACCTCGCCCCTCCCCCATTCCCTCCTTCTCCCTCCTTCCCTTTAGAGCCATAGTTGTGATCTATTCTTCATATGAAAGTGTGAGTGATTGTAAATTGGTTTCATAATAGTCCTGAGTACATGGGATATTTTTTCTTCCATTCTTGAGATACTTTACTATCTAGGATATGTTTCAACTCCACCCATGTAAGCATAAAAAAGGCAATTTCTCCATCTTTTTTAAGGCTGCATTATATCTATGGTATACATATACCACAATTTATTAATCCATTTATGGGTTGATAGGCACTTGGGCTTCTTCTATATGACTTGGCTATTATGAATTGAGAGCAATGAACAATCTAGTACAAATATATTTGTTATAAAGTGATTTTGGTCTTTTAGATGTACACCTAGTAGAAGAATTGCAGGATCAAATGGCAGGTCTACGTTTAGATCCCTGAGTATTCTCCATACTTCTTTCCAAAAGGAACATATTAGCTTGCACTCCCACCAGCAGTGCAGAAGTATTCCCTTTTCTCCACATCTATGCCAACATTTGTAGTTTTGGGATTTTGTTATGTGAGCCACTCTTAGGGAAGTTAAATGATATCTCAAAGTGGTTTTGATTTGGATTTCTCTGATGATTAAACATGATGAGCATTTTTTCATGTGTCTGTAGTCCATGTGCCTATCATCTTCAAAGAAGCTTCTGTTCATGTCCCTTGCCCACAATGAAATGGGATTACTTGTTCTTTTCTTATTAATAAGTTTGAGTCCTCTGTGGATTCTGGTTATCAAACCTTGGTCAAAGCATAACTTGCAATATCCTTTCCCATTCTGAGGGCTATCTACGTGCTTTACTTACTATGTTTTGGCTGTACAGAAGCTTTTTAGATTGATTAGATCTCAGTAATGTATTTCTGGTGTTGCTTCAGTTGCCTGGGGGTTCCTTCTCATAAAGCATTCTCCCAGGCAAATTTCTTCAAGTGTTTCTCCTTCACTCTCTCCAAGAATCTTTATAGTTTCCTGTCTTAAGTTTAAATCTTTTATCCAGTAAGAGTCAATTTTTGTTAATGGTGAAAGGTGTGAGTCCAATTTCAGTCTTCTATAAGTCGCCAGCCAATTCTCCCAGCACCATTGGTTAAACAGGGAATATTTCCCCAATTTATGTTTTTGATAGGCTTATCAAAGATCAAGTGATGATTACTGTCTGGGTTTATCTCATGGTTCTCAATTCTGTTCCATACATCTACCTGTCTATTTTGGTGCCAATACCATGCTGTTTTGATCACTATAGATTTGTAGTATCATTTAAAGTCTGGTAGCATGATTCCTCCTGATTTGTTTTTATTTCTGAGTAATGTCTTGGCTATTTGAGGTTTTTTTCTAGTTCCATATAAAACTAAGTACTATTTTTTTCCAGATCTTTAAAGTATGAAGGTGGTGCTTTCATAGGGACTGCATTAAATTTGTAAATTGCTTTGGGTAATATGGACATTTTAGCAATGTTGATTCTTCCTAGTCATGAGCATGGTATGTTTTTCTATTTGTTAATATCTTCAGCTATTTCTTTTCTCCGAGTTTCATAATTTTCTTTATAGAGATATTTCATGTCCTTTGTTAGGTAAATTCCCAAATATTTCATCTTCTTTGGCACAACTGTAAAGGGTGCTTCACTGTTTTTTTTTTGGCTTGACTATTATTGGTATATATAAAAGCTACTGATTTGTGATTATTGATTTTTTTATCCTGAGATGATGCTGTATTCCTTGACCATTTCTAAGAGTTTTGTGATTGAGTCCCTAGGGTTTTCCAGGTATACAATCATATCATCTGCAAAGAGTGAAAATTTGATCTCCTCTGACCCTATTTTTATACCCTTGATCACCTTCTCTTGCCTGATTGTGATGGCTAAGATTTCCATTACAATGATAAAAAGCATTAGCTCAGCGCCTGTGGCTCAAGTGGCTAAGGTGCCAGCCACATACACCTAAGGTGGCGGGTTCGAATCCAGCCCAGGCCTGCCAAACAACAATGACGGCTGCAAGCAAAAAATAGCCAGGTGTTGTGGTGGGCACCTGTGGTCCCAGCTACTTGGGACGCTGAGGCAGGAGACTCGCTTGAGCCCAGGAGATAGAGGTTGCTGTGAGGGAGGATATTCTATGGGCTGATGAGAAGACTGTTCGTTCAGTTTTGTTAGGATGAAATATTCTGTAGATGTCTGTTAAATTCAATTGTATGGTGAAGTTTAAGTCCAAAATTTATTTGCTTAGTTTCTTAATGGAGGATCTATCCAACATTGCCAAAGGGATGTTAAAATCTCTGACTATTATGGTGCTGGAAGATATTAAATTGCTCATGTCTGTTAGAGTCTCCCTTATAAATTGAGGAGGATTCTGTTTGTGCACATAAATGTTAGTAATTGACATCTCATCATGTTGAGTGTTTCCCTTAACAAACATGAAGTTACCATCCTTGTATTTCCTTACTTTTCTTGGTTTAAAGCCAGTTGCATATCTGCTACTAAAATTGCCACCCCTGCCCTTTCTGATTTCCATTTGCCTGCATTACAGATGCCCATCCCTTCACCCTGAGTCTGTATTTATCCTTGAAGGTAAGATGAGATTTTTCTTTGTAGCCTATATCTGGCCTGAGTTTTTGTATCCAGTCAGCCAACCTGTGCCTCTTAAGAGGACAGTTTAAGCCATTCACATTAATTGAAAATATTGATAAGCCTGGTAGTATTTTGGGTGCTAAGTTTTTTGAAACTCCAGTGGACATTTTGAATCTTTTCACCACTGTAAAAATTGAGTTTTGGTCAAGAATTTCAGAGTGGTAGAGCATTGTGCTGGTCATTATAGAGGATGGGTCTGAGGATATCCTGAAGAGCTGCTTTGGTTATGGCAAATTTCTTCAGCAAGTGTATGTCATCAATGTATTTAACTTCTCCATCATAAACTAAACTCAATTTAGCTGGATATAGGATCCTGGGTTGAAAGTAGTTTTGTTTTAGGATATTGAAGGTCAATGACCATCCTCTTCTGGCTTAAAAAGTTTTAGCAGAAAGATCTGCAGTCATTCTAGTATTCTTCCCCTTGTAGTTTATGATTTTCTTATGTCTGGCTGCTTGCAGGATTTTCTCTTTCATATTAACTTTGGTGAAGTTAATTACAATGTGTCTAGGGGGTGGTTTATTTGGATTGATTTGTACTGGGGTTCTGAAACTGTCTACTATCTGAATTTCAGTATCTCTTGGCATGATTGGGAAGTTCTCTTCAATTATCTCTTGGAGTAGAGTATCTTTCAGACCATACTCTTCTCCTTCAGGGATTTCTATGAGGTGAATGTTTGCTCTTTTGGAGTGGTCCCACAATGCTCTCAGGGAAAGAATTTTTGCTCTCCACTTCTCTTTCTCTTTGAGCATTTGGGAGCATTCAAAAGCTTTGTTTTCAATGTCAGAGATCCTTTCTTCTGCCTGCTACATTATTTTACAGAGGGATTCTATTGTATTTCTCAGATCTTTGAGGGCTGCAAGTTCTTGCCTCAATCTGTCAAAATCTTTGGCGATTTTGTCTTTGAATTCATTGAATTCTTGAGACAACTTTTGAATTGCTCTTTGAATTTCTAATTCTATCTTTGCGTCTATTCTGTTAATCTTATTTGCCATCAAAATTCTGAATTCGATTTCTGCATTTCAGCCATTTGTTTAGAATAGAATCTTCTGTTGTGTCACCTTTGTCATTCCTTGGGGAAGTTGATCTACTCTGACTATTCATGTTGCCAGAGTTTTTCTGCTGATTCGGCCCATGGTCATTTTTCACTGTTTAGCTAGAGAAGGTAGCAAGTTAAAACTGAATTGAGGGCTCCAGGAGTTGTAATTAACCAGCCCTTTATGGAAGAACTGGGGCTGGTGATTAACACTTTTCCCTTAGAGCTTTACAAAGGTCTCATTCAGAACTACTGCCTGAAACTCTGGGCACCTGCTTGGTGTGGTAGGGCTAGATGGCATTGACTGGTATTCAGCTTGTCTCTGTCCAATCCTAGTGAATCAGTGGCTTTGGGCTGAAATCTCAGCTATGGAGATATATAAGCAACTAAGACACCCTGCCCCCCACCCCCAGGAAACAACTGGAAGGAGAGAATCCCACAATCCCACACTCCTACAACAACACAACTAGGGTACAAATTGGTGGGTCTCCAGGTGATTGAGGCCCAGGTCAGTAGTTCCAAACCATTTGTCCCTGTTGACACAAACACCTATCAGGTGGGAGAGCTCAAAAGGTCTTCAGCATCTAGCAGCGGGGGTCCACTGGCAACTCAATTTGACCCCAGTGGGAGGGATCATGGAGCTGCCACCACTGTCAGGGGAAGTGCTACCACTCTGGGGTACTGCTGTGTGCAGGTCACAGGAGTGGGGTGAGGGGAGAGCTGGAGGGCATTGCCACCACCACAAGGGCCACAGGAGCCTGGGGGGGGGGACAGAAGGGTGGAGCTGTTGACCTCCCCCCTTGGGCCATGGGAGCCAAGTGGGAAGCTGGAGGGTGGAGTTGCCAGCCTTGGAGGCCTCAGGGGTCACAAAAGTCAGGCAGGATTGATTCACTGGCCACTGGCTGCAGGTCTCAAGAGCTGGTAGAGAGCCAGAGGGCGGGGTCTCTGGCTGTGGGCCACATGGGTTGCAGTAGCTGGGCAGGAGTCACTGGCCATGGGCCACTGGGTGCAGAAGCTGGGCTAGAGTCACTGGCCACTGGCTGTGGGTCAGAGGGTCCAGCGGGAGTTGATGGCCACAGGCTGTGGGTGGCAGGGGCTGGGCGGGAGTCACCAGCCGCAGGCTGTGGGTCTCAGGAGCCAGGCAGGAGTCACTGACTGTGGGCTGTAGGTTGCAGCATTTACCATGGGCTGCTGTGGAGCCAATGGACTGCGGTTCCTGGTGGTTGGTAGTGTGGACTTTAGCAATGTTCTTTCCAACAGGAGGCAAGTCTCTCTCACCTTGTGACTCCCCACCTCTATTAAAGTTATTATTTCAGTGCAACTGTCCCACAGCTCAGGAGGTGCACTCCCTAGAAAAAATTTGCCAACACTCTGGATTTTGCAGGGGGTAGTCTCCCAGACCACCAGGAGTGGATTGGGAGTTCAGGAAAGTAAGGAGAATATTAGATCAACTTTAGGCCCAAGCAAGAGACTGCCTGGGCTTGCAGCAGTATCTCTCCATGCAGGGAGTCCTGGCCCTCAGTCTTTGTCTCCCCTTTGGTAAAACAAAAGATCCTCTGTTCTCTACTTGCCTCAAGCCGCTCTCCTGGGGCAGGGGAGGGAAAGGATTCCTGTCCTCTTTGGGATGGGTTTTGTACCTGAAATTTGTTTCTTTGGAGTCCCAGCTTGTTGCAGCAGGGGTGATGTGAACATATTGATCTTTTCTCTCAGCTCAGCTACCAATCTTCGGCTTTATTGGGTTATTTCTGGCCATTATATCTCCCTCTGGATGGGAGCCTCTGCTGAAAGCTAGCTTCAATTGGCCATCTTGAATCCCTCTTTTAGATTAGTATCTTTAAAAACCGGCCTAAGAGAGCTCCTTTGCCCCTTCTGTGAGCACAGAGTGAGACAAAGTGAGTTCTCATAGACATTGACTTGGCAAGCACTTTGATCTTGGACTTCTTAACCTCCAGAACTGTGAGAAATAAATTTCTGTTGTTTCTGAGTCACCCTGCTTATGGTATTTTGTTACATGTATAGCAGCTACAACTAAGACATTTTATGAACCATGAATATTAAATATATTCATTAATTTTATCTTCAAAACATAGGAATTTTTAGGGAAACATCATTTCAATTATTATCTTTGAGACAAATTCCCCAAAACTGAAGACTAAATTAACATTTTATTTGCACAAGAGTCTGTTGGTTGACTGGACAAAGTTCAACCCATTGGCTTATTCCCTGTTACTGCAACTAGACTCAATTGTGTGGCCACAATTTTGCTGAAGAATTCAAGAGTCTCACTCACACATTTTTGGCTCTTTAACTGGGCTGGCTCAAATGCTAGACTCCCTTTATGTTCTTTCACTCTAGAAGGTTTCCTTCTCTCTTTCTCTTCCTGTTTTGTTGTTGTTGTTGTTGTTGTTGTTGTGACAGTCTTCCTTTATTACCCTGGGTAAATTTCCATGGCCCCATAGCTCACAGCAACCTCTTCAGCAATCCTTTTACCTCAGCCTCCAGACTAGATGGAACTACAGGCATGCACCACTGCACCCAGCTAGATTTTTTTTTTTCTATTCTTAGTAGAGAGAGATCTCGCTCTTGCTCAGGCTGGTCTTGAACTCCTGAGCTCAGGCAATCTACCTTCCACCTGCCTCGGCCTTCCAGAGGTGAGGATTTCAGGTGTGAGCCATAGAGTTCAGCACTAAGGTCTCCTATTATTTATTTATTTTATTAAAACATAACACTGTACATTGATGCATTTTTGAGGTTAAGCTAACTGCTTGATATACAATGTGAAATGCTTACATTGAACTAAGTAACACATCCATCACAATTATACTCATTTCTTAATAGTTCTGAAATGTATCATTGCATCATGTACATTAGGTGAGGTCCCCCCAAATACCCTTCCTTCTCCCATATAACCCCTCTCCCTCCTCTTCCCTTCTACTTTCTGGCCTATAGTTATGTTTTGCCATACATATGGGTATGTAGATGATTTATGTTTTGCCATTTGTATGAGTGTGTAGATGATTATATATTGATTTCATAGTAGTATTGAGTACTTTGGATATATTTTTTTCCCATTCTTGAGACACTTTACTAAGAAGAATATGTTCGAGCTCCATCCAGGTAAACATGAACGATATGAAGTCTCCATCTTTTTAATGGCTGCATAGTATTCCATGGTGTATATACTACAATTTGTTAATCCATTCATGGGTTGATGTGCACTTGGGGGGTTTCCATGTCTTGGCTATTATGAATTGGGCTGCAATAAACATTCTGGTGCAAATGTCTTCATTATAAAATAATTTTTGATCATCTGGGTATATACCTAGTAGAGGAATTGCAGGATCAAACAGTAGGTCTACTTTTAGTTCCTTGAGTGTTCTCTAAACTTCTTTCCAAAAAGGTTGTATTAGTTCGCATTTCCACTAGTAGTGTAGAAGTGTTCCCATCTCTTGGCATTCATGCCAACATCTGTAGTTTGCGGATTTTTGTGACATGGCCTAATCTTACTGGAGTTAGATGATATCTCAAAGTGGTTTTTGATATGCATTTCTCTGATGATTAAGGATCATAAGCATTTTTTTCATGTATTTATAGGCCACGGTCCTATCTTCATCAGAGAAGTTTCTGTTCAGTTCTCTTGCCCACATAGAAATGGGGTTATTTATTCTTTTCTTATTGATTAGTTTAAGTTCTCTGTAGAGTCTAGTTATCAGACCTTTGTTGGAAACATAACCTGCAAAAATCTTCTCCCATTCTGAAGATTGTCTGTTTGCTTTACTTACTGTGCTCTTGGCTGTGCAAAAGCTTTTTAGTTTGATCAGATCCCACTAATGTATTTTTGGTGTCACTTCAATTGCCTGGGGGATCCTCTTCCTAAAACATTCTCCCAGGCCAATTTCTTCAAGTATTTTCCTTGTACTCTCTTCTAGTATTTTTATAGTTTCATGTCTTACATTTAAATCTTTTATCCAGTGAAAATAAATTTTTGTTAATGGTGAAAGGTAGGGTCCAATTTCAGTCTTTTACAGGTTGCCAGCCAGTTCACTTAGCACCATTTGTTAATAGGGAGTCTTTCCCCCACTGAATATTTTTGATAGGCTTGTCAAAGAACAAATGATGATTAAGTAGCCATTCTTTTTCATAAATCTACCACTATATTTTTGTGCCAATACCATGCTGTTTTGATCACTATCAATTTATAGTATAGCTTAAAATCTGGTAATGTGATAACCCCTGATTTGTTCTTATTTCTGAGTAATGTATTTGCTATTTGAGGTTTTTTTATGATTCCATATAAAACTAAGTACTATTTTTCAAGTTCTTTAAAGTATGACAATGGTGATTTAATAGGGATTACATTAAATCTGTAGATTGCTTTTGGTAGTATGGACATTTTAACAATGTTAATTCTTCCCAGCCATGAGCATGGTATGTTTTTCCATTTGTTAATATCTTCAGCTATTTCTTTTCTGAGAGTTTTATAGTTCTCTTTATGGAGATCTTTCATGTCCTTTGTTAGCTAAATTCCCAGATATTTCATCTTCTTTGGCACTATTATAAAAGGAATAGAGTCCTTGATTTTTTTTCAGCTTGACTATTGTTGGCATATATAAAAGCTAGTGACTTGTAAGTATTAATTTTGTATCCTGAGACATTGCTATGTTCCTTGATCACTTCTAAGAGTTTTGAAGTTGAATCCCTGGGATTTTCCAGGTATAGGATCATATCATCAGTAAAGAGTGAGATGTTGATCTCCTCTGACCCTATTTGGATACCCTTGATTGTTTTCTCTTGCCTAATTGTGATGACTAAGACTTCCATTACTATGTCGAATAGCAGTGGAGACTGTGGGCATCCTTGCCTTTATCCTGATCTGAGTGGAAATGTTTTCAATTTATACCATTCAACATGACATGGGCTGTAGGTTTTCTGTAGACGGCCTCTATCAATTTAAGAAATTTCCCTTCTATGCCTACTTTCTTAAGAGTTTTGATCATGAAAGGATGCTGGGTATTGTCAAAGGCTTTTTCTGCACCAATTGAGAGAATCATGTGGTCTTTGTTTTTTATTTTATTGATGTGATGCATTATATTTATAGATTTGTATATGTTGAACCAACCTTGTAACCCTGGAATAAAACTAACTTGATCATGGTGTATAGTTTTTTGTGTGTTGTTGAATTCTATTTGCCAAGATCTTATTGAATATTTTGTATCAATATTCACTAATGATATTGGTCTATAATTTTCTTTCTTTGTTAGATCCTTTCCTGGTTTGGATATCAGGATGATATTTGCTTCATAGAATGTGTTGGGAAGTATTCCATCTTTTTTATGCTTTGGAAAACGTTATGTAATATAGGTACTAGTTCCTCTTGAAAGGTTTGATAGACTTTGAATGTGAAGCCATCTGGTACCAGACTTTTCTTTTTTGGGAGATTACATATTGTTAATGCTATTCCAATGATTGATATAAGTCTATTCAACCTTTCTAATTCTTTCTTGTTGAGTCTAGGAAGGTGGCATGCTTCCATGTATTGGTCCATTTCCTTCATATTTTCATATTTCTTGGAATAGAGATTTTTGGAGTAATCATTGAGGATTTTTTGAATTTCTTAAGTTTCTGTTGTTATTTCTCCTTTATCATTTCTTATAGATGATATTAGAAATTTTACTTTTCTATTTTTGGTTAGGTTGGCCAAAGTTTTATCAATTTTGTTAATCTTTTCAAAAAACCAACTTTTTGTTTCATTAAACTTCTGAATTTTTCTTTTGTTTTCAATTTCACTTAATTCTGCCCTAATTTTGGTTATTTCTTTTCTTCTTCTGGATTTGGGGTTGGAATGTTCTTCCTTTTCCAGTTGCTTAAGATGATCAATTAAGTTGTTAGGTTCCTCTCTTTCTGTTTTCTTGATGAAGGCTTCCAACGCTATAAATTTCCCTCTTAGGAATGCCTTTGCAGTATCCCACAGGTTTTGATAATTTGTGTCTTCATTATCATTTTGTTCCAAAAACTTGGTGATTTCCTTCCTAATCTCATCTTTGACTCAGCTATCATTCACCCTAGGATTATTTAGTTCCCATGACTTTGTTTGCGTATGAAGATTCCTGTTGCTGTTGAGTTCAGCTTTCATTCCATGGTGGTCTGAGAAGATATAAGGATTAATTTTTATACTTTTAAATTTGATGAGGTTAGACTTGTGTACTAGGATATAATCTATTTTGGAGGATGACCCATGAGTTAATGAGAAGAATGTTTATTCAGTTTTATTAGGGTGAAAGGTTCTGTAGAGGTCTGTAAAGTCCATTTGTTCTATGATCAGGTTTAAGTCTAATATTTCTTTGTTTAGTTTCTTCTTGGAGGATCTATCCAAAACTGTCAAAGGGGTGTTAAAATCTCCAACTATTATAGTGTAGGAAGAAATGAAATTGTTCATAATCAATTAGGGTCTGCATTATGAATTGAGGAGCATTCTGGTATGGTGAATAAATGTTAGTTGTAGAAATTGCTTCATGTTGCATGTTTCCCTTGACAAATATGTAGTGCCTTTCCTTATCTTTCTATATCTTTGTTGGTTTAAAGCCAATTGTATCTGCTACTGAAATCACAACCCCTGCTTTATTCTGGTTTCCATTTGCCTGTATTATATAATTCCATCCCTTCACCCTAAGTCTATTTTTATCCTTTAAGGTAAGATGAAATTCTTGTATACAACAGATATCCGGTCTGAGTTGATGTATCCAGTCAGCCAGCCTATACCTCTTTTGAGGACAATTTAAACCCTTCACATTAATTGAGAGAATTAATAAGCCTGATTGTATTTTGGATGTCATGATTTTCAGATGCCCAGTAGACATTTTTAATCCTTTTATCACTGTGGAAGTAGGGTTTTGTTCAAAAATTTATGGGTGAGTTTACTTTGGAGGTAGAGCATCGTGCTGGTCATTGTGGAGGATGGGTCTGAGAATATCCTGGAGAGTGGTTTAGTTATGGCAAATTTCTGCAGCATGGCTATATCATTAAAGTATTTGATTTCTCCATCACTAATGAAACTGAGTTTAGCTGAATACAGGATCCTGGGCTGAAAGTATTTTTGTTTTAGGAGATTGAAGGTGGATGACCATCTTCTTCTGTCTTGAAACATTTCAACTGAGAGATCTGCAGTCATTCTGATACTTCCCCTTTTGTTGGTTATGTTTTTCTTATGTCTTGCTGCTTGCAAAATTTTTCCTTTGTCTTAACTTTGGCAAAGTTAATCACAATGTGTCTAGGAGATACTTTATTTGGATTGAGTCTTGCTGGGTTCTGAAACTGTCTGCTATCTGAAGTTCTGAATCTCTTGCAATGCTTGGGAAATTATCCTCTGAAATCTATTGGAATAGAGCATCTGTACCTTTAGGGCTATCCTCTTCTCCTTCAGGAATTCCTATAAGATGAATGTTTGATCTTTTGGAGTGATCCCACAACTCTGTCAGGGAATGATCAGATTTTGTTCCCCATTTGTCTGCCTCTTTGAGTGTTATAGAACCTTCAAAAGCTTTGTCTTCAGTTTCAGAGATCCTTTCTTCTGCCTAGTCAACTCTATTACTGAGGGATTCTACTGTATTTTGAAGGTCCTCAACTAACTTTTTCATTTTCTTGAGCTCTGTTATCTCTTTTCTCATGATGTCCATATCTTTGGTGACTTGGACTTTGAATTCATTAATTT
>NW_003852401.1:5521178-5549436 GCF_000181295.1 Otolemur garnettii
AAGAGCTTCTGCACAGCCAAGGATATAGTAAGTAAGGCAAGCAGACAGCCCTCAGAATGGGAGAAGATCATTAATTTCTTGAGACAACTTTAGAACTACTCTTTGGAATTCAATTTCTATCTTTTCTTCCGTTCTATTTATCTTATTTGCAATGCATATTCTGAATTCAGTTTCTGACACTGCTGCCATTTGTCTATGCATGGCGTCTTCAGTTGTATCTCCTTTGTCATTTCTTCGGGGGGGGGGGAGTGATGTACTTGGTTATTCATGTTGCCAGAGTTCTTCTGTTGGGTTTTCACCATGTTTATTTTCTACCATTTAGTTATTAGAACTGGTAGAGTGAGATTGATTTGGGTTTTCTAGGTAGTAGAGATAGCCCCTTACCAAAGTGCCAGGCTTTATAATTGTGGCTTATCTCCTACAGCCTTATGAAAGCCTCTTTCAGAGTTTTGGCTAGATACTCTGAGGACCTACTTGGTGAGATAGCACAAGCTAGCTCTGTTTTGATATCAGCAAACCTCTACCCTATCCTAAGAAGCCACAGTATTAGGTTTAAATCTCAATTGTGAAGAGATACAGACAGCTGTGGTGCCTACCCTCACCCTTCAGTTCTTTCTCCCTGCAGAACTTCAAAGGTCAACCTCAGAATGTCCCCGAGTGGACAGCCCCAGACACAGGATTCAATTAAATTGTCTCAGGTAATGCAAAACCTGCTCAACAGAGAAGGGTTCAAGGGTCTCCAACAGCACAATTGGAGCCAGGGATCCACACTCCCACCCACCAGACCCAGTCTACACTGTTGTTAGCTAGCCTCTGCTTGCCAGACCAGTTGGAGTCAGGGACCACACCCCTGCCTGCCAGTCTCAGTCCACTGCCTGGCAAGCCTCTGTTCACAGGCTCTAGGGCACCGCACCCTGGCTGCAGGTCTTGGTCTTCCCCCAGTAAGCCTCTGCTCACTAGTACTTGCTAGAGACAGGGGACCATGCCCTAGCCCTCAGGTCTTGGTTCACATCCAGAAAGCCACTGCTCCAGGGTTCTGTTGGAATCTGGAAACCATTCCCTTGCTCTCAGGTCTCAGTTCATGCCTAGCAAGCTTCTGCTCACAGGCCCAGCAAGTGCTGGGACCAGCCCTGTCTGCTGAACTCAGTCCACACAGGGCCACCACATTCCTGCTGTTGTGCCATCAGAGCTGGCAACCCATCCCACCAGATACAGCCCAAACCAAAGGTCAACACCAACACTGGCCAGGCATAGTCATAATCAGGGGACTGCTCCTCCTCCTGTCTAGTGTCCCTTTCTTCTCACACCCTCTTTCTTACCTGTTAGTCACAGATTCTGTCCTGATGGTTGGCAGTCCACACTATGCCCAGATGTCTCAGGAGAAGACCAAACACTCTGTGCTCTGCAGGGGGTAGAATTTCAGACTATTATGTAATGGGGAAGGGTGGACTGGGAGTTTGGACTTGTGGAAGAAAATATCTGTTCAATTTTATGCCTGGTGGGGTGGTGTCTAGGTTCATAAGTGGGACTTCCCTGGATAAAGGGACCTGGAGTTTAACGGCTCTCTCCAGTGAGTTTAACGGCTCTTCTGTTCCTTGCTTGTTTGCAGATAGCCTGCAACAGTCCTCCTGCTTGGGGGAGGGTGTTTCTCGTCCTCTAGTCAATAGGCTTTGTACCTGAAATTTGTTTTCTTTTTCTTTTTTTTTTTTTTTTTGGCTGGGGCTGGGTTTGAACATGCCACCTCCAGTATATGGGGCCAGTGTCCTACTCCTTTGAGCCTCAGGCGCTGCCTGAAATTTGTTTTCTTAATTGCTCTTTCTTGTAGTTACAGCTTGCTGAACTTTCTTGGCTCAGATACCCACCTTTGGCTTCATAGAGTCTGATTCCAGTTTTTCCATCCAGTTTTTCTTCCTCTGTCTGCTCAGGAGCCTCTGCCAAGGGTTGCTACCAGTCAACCATCTTCCCAGAATTCATCTTAAGGTCTCTTTTTAAAGGTGTCTTTCAAACTCTGGGTCTCATTCTCCATGTGGACTCTAGCAGTGTCTGGCAACTGAAACTTTTCCATGAGTCTTAAGACCCAAGCCCAGAACTAGCATAACCTTAGTTCAACTACATGTATTGGTCAAAGCAAGTCACAGGTTTTTGAGAATACATTCAAGAAAAGAATCAATAGACGCAATCTCTTCATGAAAAGAACATAGCTAAAAAGGCTGTGAGAAAAGAACACAACCAGGCATAGACAAAAATATTTAGGGAAACTGGAACATGGTATCAGAGGGTATGAAACAGAAATATGTTGGGAATGAATAATAAAAATAACACTTCTATCTTTACCATTTTTTTTTTTCTTAGCTGAAGAGGGGTGTTTTAAATATTTGAAACTGTTGGCATGAAATATTTTTTATATCAAACTAACACTTGCTACTAATTTTTTTAAGTTAAACTTCTTTCTGAGGTCAAAGGTGCTAGCAAAGAGATAGTACCAATTCCTACTTATTTTTATTGCCATCCTCTGAAGTCCTATTACAGTGGAAATACATTAGCTAAGGCAAAGTTTTTAAAAGGGGACAAGACCTATAGGATTGAAAAAAAATTATTCCAAGTAAATATGAAATGTGAGCATGGGGAAATATGTCTTAGACAAAATTTAATTAAAATCATTTAAATTTTGATCACTTTGGCTTGAAAGCCAAAAGCTTGAAAGCTTGAAAATTTCAAGCTTTTCGTATTGAAATTTTATTATACCTTTTGCTTGTTTTTTACTTTTAAGGAGATTCTAAGACTCTGAATTAAATAAAGCCTCTCAAGCTAAGTATGATGTTCTTCAGTATCCTCAAAACACCAGAGTCCCGAACTGACATGCCTACTTGTTTAGGTTGAAATGTTGCATACAAAGGAGATTCTTTTACTTCATTTATTCTTAGGGTGCGCTATTGAATCAAAACCAAATTTAAAACTTTTGGAAACATGCCCATCCATACAAAAGGCAGAAATATTGGCATATAGAAGATAAAAATTTGCAAGATGGCAAAATGCCTAGAGAAAAATAGAAACTCTGGGCTCATCCCCAACTCCATTGCTGACTTTCTGCATAACCTTGAGGCTTGTCATTTAACACTTTCAGAACCTTGTTTTGCTTGACTCTGTGATATTATCATTAAAAGACCAATTTATTTTATCTGAATATGTGTGTGTGTAAAGGCCATAAAGTTCATGGGCATTTTAAAGCAAACTTTATGGCTGCCTTGTGTAGGGGTGTGTGTGTGAGAGAGAGAAAGAGAGAGAGACAGACAGACAGATAGACTATCTTTATAGAATATACAAGAACCTGGCAGCCATTTTCCACTTCTGGGGAGACTCTCTTGTTGGTAAGTAGCAGAGATGCCCAGAAGACATATCTTTCACTATAGACTCATTTACTCTTTTTGCATTTTGTTCCCTGTGCATGAATTCTTTAGAGGAAGAGAGAAAGGTAGGGAGGGAAGGAGGTGAAAAGAAGGAAGGAAGGAAGGAAAGAAGGAAGGAAGGAAGGAAGGAAGGAAGGGAATTTTGGACCCATTTACATTAATGGGCTCTCAAGGCTTTAGTTAACTAATATTTATTTTATTCACAAACTTTGGATACAAATAAGATGTTTAGACTATGGCATGTTTTTTTCATCATATATTTTAAGTGATGCCTTGCTTATTTTGTGAGTATATTTTTTTAGCTTCTTATCTACTCAACCCAAGAGACTGTGTAAGCAGGCACACAATAATCAATGAACGGAACACCGTGAAATAAACAGAAATGATGTTGGATTATGTCTTATCTAATAATATAGAAACATCTGTTGTCTATTAATACAGTATTATATAGGTACTCTTTAGAAATCCCAGAGCTTGAGTAGGGAATTAGACATGCATCAGTTCTTAAGATCTCAACTTGTCATGTCATTCCACTGTTGAGTACAAGTTAACTGAAGTCAACTACTTTAATGGTATAAAGGAAGGTAGATGGACACAAGCTATGTTTAAAAGGAAAACTTGACAAAAGTTTACCCAACGATCAGAAGGGAAATTAACAAATGCTATACTGCAAGTGTTTTATATTTGGATGTGGGAGTGGTGGTGGGGGGTGGGTTAGCGGTACTTATAGCAATGAGGAAAAGTAAGAGACATTTTATTAAGGTTAATGATTCAGCATTCAGTTTCTAAATTTACCTGGCTATAGGCAATGTACAGTGACTTAGAAGGAAAGACTAAAAGAAAATAAGTCTTTGAGGGACAAGAGTTTTAATGTGTACAAGCTACTACCCTTCAAAGATAGGTATCACATTTGAAATATTTCTGCACTGAGGTTCACATGTGACTGTGAGACACAAGCTCAGTCATCCTCAAGCTTTTGAAGAGGAAGCAACAAGAGGCAAATCAAGAAACACATCAAAGTGCCTTCCCTGAATTATCAGGGAAAGGTGGAACTGCAGTGGCTCTGTTAATAGTGTTCTGTGCACCCAGGCAGCAGCCAGTGGATTGCTTGGAACACAAAAGGCTCTTCTCATTAACTTTCTGCTTCTTCTACAAAACCTCCCAGTGGGTAACAGCATTCTGCAATGAGTTTCTACCTTTCTCCCTTTACTGAGAACTACTTGCTGTGCAGTGACTACAGTTTCACATGTTGACCCCTTACTAGGAGGAAACATATTGTTGATATTTTTTTTTATGAATTGCCTTAAGACATTTTCAAAATGCTAGAGATTCTTGCATCCCACAGTCTGAGCAAAACTCCAAACATGTTCTCTAAATATAATACATGATTATTGTAATGGATCCTGCAGTATTGCTATTTCCAGGTTCTTAATCTGTACAAGGTACATTTAAAAGTGTATTTAAATGTGGTATCCAGTAATGTGGCCATTCTAGAAGATTTGGAACATTTCACGTTCGAGAAAGATTCATGTGGGATGCCCAGCGGACCTTTACGGACAACCTGCTAAGTGCTTAACACTGTACTACATACTGTTGACACATTAGTGAAAAGATATGAACGTAGTTTCTACCCTTATGGAACTAGGAGGTAACTACATCCTAGTCAGTACATACTAACAGAAAGTTCTAAGTTGGGAGAGTTGTTTTCTAACTCTCCCGAAGGTTTAAGTATCATCTTTCTGACTTGTAGTTTATTTCTCAGCACATCTATGCCATCAACCCTTCATTTTGATTCCTTAAACATTTGTGATCAAGTTGTAACATTAGTAGCCATGGAAAAAATCAGTAAGTCTTAATTTGCTATAGGAAAAAATGCAAATATACTAATAATTTCTAAAAATTTTAATGGAATCATGGCTTTTAACTTCAGACTTTCCCCCTATATATTCAAAAAGCAAAAGATTATTTTGTTTCCTCCTTACTCATCTCCTTTGCTTCTGGAATGACCTTCACTGTGTTTTTCCATGTGACACAAGCCTTAGTCATCTGTCCAAGCCCAGTTTAACTATCTTTTTCTCTTTATAGCTTTCCAAAATATTTTCTCGTACCTTGTCTATGAATATTTGCTCCATAGTACAAACGTATATTCCCATTTCATTTTAAAAGAAAAAGCAACATCAGTGTTCTACAGATAATTCTGTAGATATTCTAAAGATGTTCTATACATATTTATTTTCCTGCCAGCTTTAAACATTGCCTACTGGGCACCTGTAGTAACAATGATAAATAGGAATATATTATATTAATTAAATGTATTTGTATTTTATTGACCATAAGTACATTTTCAAAAAAATCATTCTAGAACATTATCAATTATGTCCCAAACCTGCATAGTTTACATATATCAGCAAAGGCTATATATAGCCAAATAGAGTAAACTAATGTATTTATGAAGCTATTGTCTCATTAGCACAATCAATAATTGAAGTAAAGGCTATTTCTGAGCTGTTTCAACCATTCCTTCTTCACTTCAAAAAATAAAAAGGTGAAACTATCAACAAAATAATTCCTAATTTCTTTTCCTTTTTTTTTTTTTTTTTTTTTTTTTTGAGACAGAGTCTCACTCTGTTGCTCCAGGGTAGAGTGCCATGGCATCAAAGCTCATAGCAACCTCACATCATGGGTTTAAGTGATCCTCTTGCCTAGGCTTCCTGAGTAGCTAAGACTACAGGCATGTGCCACACAGCCTGGCTATTTTTTTCTATGTTTAGTAGAGACGTGGTCTCACTCTTGCTCAAGCTGGTATCAAACTCCTGAGCTCAAGAAATCTTCCCTGCCCCACCTCACCTCAGCCACAAGTGTTAGGATGACAGGTTTGAGCCACTGGGCCAGGCATAATTCCTAATTTCTAAATTGAAGGGTAATGTAAGCTTGACTGAAAGAGTGATCATCAAAGAATTACTAGACTCATTTCTCAGATAGCATCATAGAAAAAGGAGATTATAGTGATTTTGAATCTCTCTACTTTGCTTTACTCTTTTCATATTTTGCACTGACAAAGTACAAATCTTTTGCTGCTCTCTGAATTTCATTTTTAAGAAATTATTGAATAATTTTTCTTTCTGAAATCCATGAATTAAAATTTCACATAAAAGTGATTTTCTTTCTTGTTCCTGTAATTTGGATCAGGAATGTAAATTCTAGCATTTCCCAGCCTACTTTGGCCCTTGTTCTGTTGACTTTTTAGATTTCCTCATGGTGTTTCCTGAGTTCTACTTCAGTTGAAGGCTATCCCTACAGCCTGTACTGCAGTTTTGTGTTCTAGGGCATAGAATCTCTCTACTTTGAATCCTTTACCACAGTCCTAGGAGAATATAATATATACATGATTCCTTTAAATAGAGAATTTTAAAAAATATAATAAACCATATTTACTCAATTGCCAATTATGTATATTGGGGCCCATAACTTTTTAAATAAAATAAGTTTTGACACTCAATATATAAATTATATAACATTCTTAATTCCACATAAAACATAGTATACATTTGGATTGGTTGTTCTTTCTGCATGTAGTAAATTTATACATGTTTGTTAAACTCATACAAAATGCATATTATTTTAAGATTAAAAGGAATTATTTTATTTTACTTTTAATGTTATCCATATTTAATTGAGTAATAAAATTTGTCTACCGTTTAATATACTAAATTTTTCACTGTCAACAACTTATGTTGTTGGTTATTTAAATATAATCATCAGTTACATAAAGACTTTTAATAGGGTAAAATTCTCTTTCTAGAATTTTTAGTATTGCTTAAACATATGTAGAACAGCAACATTTTCTGTACACAGTTTTTGGTATATTTCAGAGACTAAAATTATTAGGAAGTGTTTGAATATGTGTTTGTGAGAGAAAGAAAAAGAATATGTATTATGCTTAATTCTTACTACTCCCTTTTCATGTCTTCTTATAAGATATTCTGCATTTTATTTCCATCTAGACCACATCAATCTCAATGAATGTCAATAAGATCATAAGATTTTTTTTAGTCAATAATGTGCATTTTTTGAGGGAAACATTAACAAAAATGCCAACAAATGTGCTTTAATAAATATATCTTTGTAGACTGGGTCATCCATTTGCCAGAGTATTTTGATGGTAACCATGACTACACTGCATGAGTTGTACTGTCCAATATCTATTCATTTCATCTCATTCTATTCCTACTTACATCAAGGAGATGCAAAAAGCTATTTTGCTGTAACAGTGAAAATGACAAAGTACCAGTCACAGAGATTATAAAAATAGAGGGCACTCTTCAAATCTCTGTATCTTATGGATTATTTGAGGAGTAATAAGAGCTCATGGCTTTCAGAAATGATAGAAAATACTAGCATAATAAACAAAGCAGTAAGACCGAATCTAAATCAAATGATGAATAAGTTGATACATTCATAGTACACACCAACAGAGAAAAACAAGAAAAAGAAAAAGAAAGAAAAGCAACCAATCAGGAAAAAAAAAAAAAAAAAAGCAAACTAAACTGATATCATTTTCAGCAGATGAGAGCTTTTCTGGGACCCATCACCTGATGTTTTGTAAAAGCATAAAGAGAACAAAAATGACAAAAAATCAAATTCAAATAAACTAGTACAAATCCCATTTCACAGAAGGTGCTCCTCAAGAAATGATAAAACTTTTACACAGAGTTCCTTGCACAGCTCATGGTTTAATTTTAATACTGAAACCGAACTCACACTAGCATCTTGTTCGAAACATTCATCGACAGCTATACCTCAATTTACTGCACTTATAAATCTTGTATTTGTTTTTACAAATTGGAAATTTGTGGCAATATTGTGTTGAATAACTCTACTGGCACCATTTCTTCAATAGCATGTGCTCACTTCACGTTTCTGTGTCAAATTTTGGTAATTCTTACAATGTTCCAAACGTTTTCATTATTGTTATATTTGCTATGGTATCTGTGACCTGTGATCTTTGATGGTACTATTGTGATTGTTTTGGGATACCAGGAGCCATGCCCATAGAAGATGGCAAATTTAATCAATATGTGAGATCTGGCTGCTCACTGACTAGCCATTCTCTACTTCTCTCTCTTCATGCCTCCTATTCCCTAAACACAATAAAAATAGGTCAATTATTAACTCTACAACAATGTCTCAATGTTCAGTGACAGGAAGAGTCATACATCTGTCACTTTAAATCAAAAGCTAAAAATGATTAATTAAGCTTAGTAAGGAAGGCATATTGAAAGCTGAGATCAGGTACAAACTAGGCCTCTTATACCAAACAGACAGGTTATAAATGCAAAGGAAAAATTCCTGAAGGAAATTAAAAATGCTGCTGCAGTGACTGTGTGAATGATAAGAACATGAAATAGCTGTATTGCTGATATGGAGAAAGTTTTAGTGATGTGGATAGAAAATTAAACCCACAACAATATTTCCTTAAGTCAAAGCCTAATCCAGAGCAAGGCCATAATTCTCTTCAATTTTTGAAGACTGAGCGAAGTGAAGGAGCTCTAGATGAAACGTCTGAAGCCAGCAGAGTTGGTTCATGAAGTTTAAGAAAAGAAACCAATGTCATCATATAAAAGTAAGCACTCATGTAAAAGCTGCAGCAAATTACCCAGAAAATCCAGATTAGATTATTGATAAAGATAACTACATAAAAAGTAGATTTTCAGTGTAGATAAAATAGTCCTTGACTAAAAATGATCCCATCTAATACTTTCATAGCTAGAGAGGAGACAGTAATGCCTAGATTCAAAGTCTCAGAGGACAGGCTGACTCTCTGGTTAGGGATTAATACAGCTGGTAACTTTAAATTGAAGCCAATGTTCATTTGCCATTTTGAAAATTCTAGGGCCCTTAAGAATTATGCTGAACTTACTGTACTTATGCTCTAGAAATGGACCATCAAACTCTGGATGACAGCATGTCTGTTTACAGCATGGTTTACTGAATGTTTTAAGTTCATTGCTGAGATCTACTCAGAAAATAAGATTTCTTTAAGAATGTTACCATTTGTTGACAATGCACATGTTAACCCAGGATCTCTGTTGGAGGTATACAAGGAGATTGATGTATTCAAGATTTCTAACACAACATCCATTTTGCAGCTCGTGGATCTTAGAGCAATTTTAACTTTTAAACGTTATTTAAGAAATACTTTTTACAAAGCTATAAATGCCATAAATAGAGATTCTTATGATGGACCTAGGCATAGTAAATAGAAAACATTCTGGAATGACTTCATCTTTCTAGATGTCATTGAGAACATTTATGATTCATGAAAAGAAATCAAAATATCAACATTAACAGGAATTTGGAAGCAGTCGATTCCAATCTTCATAGATAACTTTGAGGCATTTAAGATCTCACTGGAGGAAGTCACTATAGATGTGGTGGGAACAGTGAGATACTAGAATTAGGAGATCCTGAAGGTGCTCCTGAATTTCTACAGTCTCATGGTAAAACTTGAATGAATGATAAGTTGCTTCTTATGGATGAGCAAAGAAAGTGTTTTTATAAGACAGAATTTACTCCTGGCATGCTATTTATAAGTGACAAAGAAGATTGAGGATCTTGCTAAAAAGTTAGTTGATAAAGCCTCCGCAGGGTTTAAGAGCATTGACTCAATTTTGAAAAAAGTTCTAGGGATAAAACATCAAACATCATTGCATGCTACAGAGAAATATTTCATGAGATGAAGAGTCAATCAATGTGGCAAACTTCATTGTCTTATTTTAAGAAATTGCCACAGATAATTTCAACCTTTAGCAACTACCACCATCAAAGCAAGACCCTGACCCATCTAAAAGATTATGACTAGATGAAGACTCAGATAATCTGTAGATACTTCAGGAATAAAGTATTTTTAATTAAGATATATACATTATTTTTTATATATAATGTTATTGCACACTTAATAGATGATTGTAGTGTAAACATAACAATGTATGCTCTGTGAAACAAAAAAAAAATGTGTGACTTGCTTTATTTACTTTATTTCAGTGTCTTGAACTGAACCCCAAAATATCTCTGAGGCATTCCTGTAATATGTTGAACTACTGCTCATTTTGAATGATTTCATATATGCTTTTACAGCCTTGGGACTATCAAAAGTCATTGAATAATTTAGTGTCTTGAATATATTCTTCATTAATCCACTGGGCTTTATGGTTCTGGTGACTATGGGACACTTGATATTAGCTATGTATGCCTGAGTTTTTACATAGTTGCAGCTCCATATATGTCATACATATCTCTGATTAAAAGGGTAATGTATAACTATGTTTCAAATGGCACAATTGTCTTACATTTTACTTATATCACCTTATTCACATGTTTAGAAAAAAATAAAGGGATGAAGCTTGGTATAGAAAGAAAGGAAGGAAGGAAGGAAAGAGAAAGAGAAAGGAAGGAAGAAAGAAAGGAAGGAAGAGAGGGAGGGAGGGAAAGGGATGAAGGAAAGGAAGGAAGGAAGGGAAAGAAAGGAAATAAGGAAAGAAAGGGAGGAAACAAAGCAAAGAAAGAAAAAAGAGAGAGAAAGTATATACTTAGATTTATGGTTGCCAGATATAGCAAACAAAATTAATAAATGCCAAGTTAATTTGAATTTCATATAAATAGGGAACATTTTTTAGTTTAAGTTCCATCCCAGTATTATAGTGGACACCTCTACCTAGCAACCTAGGTTGAACTAGAATTGGAGCAAGAAGAAAAAACAATTCAATCATTCAAACCATGGTGTGCTGACCACTGTGGTCTGGAAGAAAGTGGTACCAAGGATTTCAGTGTCTATAGGACAAAGGGAATAAAAGCATCAGAAAAAGCAAAATCAGAATTATTTGACATGTAGAAGGAAAAAGTTGAGTAGTAATAAACCAAAAATACCTCTTTCAAAATTAGATTTCAAGTGCAAAGCTATTAAAGAATTATGATGCTAAGGTGGTGCCAGTGGCTCAAAGGAGTAGGGCGCTGGCCCCAGATACCGGAGGTGGTGGGTTCAAACTTGGGCCCCAGCAAAAAAAAATAATAATTATGATGATGATGATGATGCTACTGCTAAAATAAAAGACCACAATATAGAATATGAATTCTATAGAAATAAAATTCACACTGTTTAACAATCTAAAATATTATAAACTATTTTGGGTTGTTTGTTTGCTTGCTTGTGCTCAAGAGTTTGAGGTTGCTGTGAGCTATGACTCCAGGGCCCTCTCTTGCTCTGGGTAGAGTGCCCTGGTGTTATAGCTCATAGCAACCTCAAACTCTTGGGCTCAAGTAATTCTCTTGACTCAGGATACACAGTAGCTGGGACCACAGGTGCCTGCTATAATGCCTGGGTAGTTTTTCTATTTTTTGGTAGAGACAGATCTTGGGATCTTGCTCTTGCTCAGACTGGTCTCAACTCATGAATTCAAGCAATCCACCTACCTCAGCCTCCCAGAGTTCTAGGATTACTGGTATGAAAAACTGAGCCTGGCCTATAAACTATTTTGAATATATGTGTTTCTTAAGTGAATACACAAATTTTATATAAAAGGAATAGAAAAAATAGTAAAAAAAAAAGTAAATAAAATAAAGTAGATGAAATAGATGTTAAAAGAACTCATTTTCCCCAGATTTATGCAATATAATTAACAAAAATTACACATGAAGCTGTCTGAGGACTGCGTGGCTGGACACTTTATGGACATCTCTCATTTAAGGTGGTCAATTTGATCATTTGACAGGTTTAAGGTGGTCAGTATGATCATTTGACAGGTATAAACATTGTGAAATGATTACACAAATTAAATTAATCAACATATTCATCACCACACACACAGTTACCCTTTTTGTGTATTTTAGGTATGTCTGTGGTGAGGACACTTAAGAACTATTTTCTTAGGATACTCCAGTAAATAATATGTTATTAACAGAAATTAGGATACTGCATGTTATTATAGATTTATAGAATTTATTCCACTTACAATGAAGGATTTGTATCCTTTGACCCAAATTTTCTCATTTCCCCAGCCACCATTCTATTCTATGTTCCTATGTGAGTTTGTATAGTATTTGTGTTTCTGTGACTCTTTTACTACACTTAGCATAATGTCCTCCATAGTCATTGATGTTGTCACAAACTATAGAATTTCCTTCAAAAAGGAATTCATTGTTAATGTACTAAAAGCAATGAATTATATACTATATTTTAAATGAGTACATTTTAAGGTATGTAAATTATACCTAACTAGAGATGTTAATTAAAAAATTCATTAAGTGTTTTCTAAATACCTTAAATATTAAACAATATGTATGTGTAATGTGTGTATATGTATCATATGGACATGCTATGTATGTATACATGTATATATAAATATACACGTGTATACATACAAAGCTCATATCTTAGTGAGCTAAAATAATTCTCCCCATGTGCCTTACAGATTATCAAAGAACACTTATGAGCCACTTATAGGGACATTTTGGTTGTCAACTGACTTTTCTAAAGAAATCTTGGGAGCAGACAATGAATTAGCATTTCCAGCATTCTGAGAGAAATAGCTATTAACTTCTATGCACAAACCTGTTAGTCTAGGAAACATGTTACAGAGAATGGTCTGATTTCACCCAAACTTTGATTCTTCTCTTCCTGGATGCATAGTTATATTATTTTCCTTCTCACTTGCTTGAAATTAGGTAGAACCATGTCTGAGTTCTGGGCAAGAAAATGTAGATAAGAAATGTAGATAGACTTATCTATCAAACCTCCTAGTACAATAAATGATTGAATAGTATTTTACTTTTTGTCCTGATATGCTTTCACAAGGCAAAAAATGTGAACATCTGAGGAGATTTCAGGGACACAAAAGAAGAAGGAATAACCAAATCACTGAATAACAGCCACCTCCCAAATACTGAATTCTACTTAATATGAATGAGAAATAAACTTCTATGATATTGGATATTGAAATTTGGTGTGTGTTTGTTATTAGTGTAGACAGAAAATAAAAAAAATGAGGATACCCCAAAACTAGATTTTTATCAAAAAGGTCCACACTAGGAAAATTCTAGTGTACTAAAACTAGTCCTACACAAGAAAATAGGGTCAAAGAGCAAGAATATCAATAACTATGTAGATATCTAGATAAATTTTTACAAACGTTAATGGTTTATTAAAATAATACTTGATATATAAGTATAAATGGTTTATTTAGTGGATGAAACATTTATATGCATGGGAGTATGGAAATTAAAATAAATTGAAAATCTATTATTCAAACATACGTTAAAGATACTATGCTTATATATCACTGCACAAGCATGCTAAAATATTTTGAGTACTTAAAAAATAGAGTTGCAAAACTTCTGTACAAGTAAAAGGAAATATTAATCGAGGAAAAGGTAAAAGGATGATAGAGAAGAAAAGAAAGAGAGAAGCATTCAACTAGTGAACACAAAGAGAAATAAAAATAATTCAGAATAGAGTAGAAAAATATGTTCATATGCAGCTCTAAAAATAACAAATTATAGGCAAAGATTATCAGAATGAATATTTAGAAATTTATCTATAGGTTATTTGTGGAATCCACATAAAACAGAGATTGCAGTAATCATAAAAGGCAAAGTGTGTGGACAAAAGCATGTTGGGAAAATGCCAAACAATAGTTTATAAGAAACAAGTTGACAGTATAGGAAAAAAAAAAAAACAACATGAATTAAAAATAAAACAGTTAATAATGGAAAAAAAATCCAGTCCTGAAGAACTATTCAATTTACATAATGACTTAAACAAAACAATTATTTAGCTTAACTTTCATGGAATGTGGCAGAGAGAAATTGAAGAATATAGCAAAAGATTCCAGCACACATTTAAAAAGATGATTGCATGCAAAGCCATAGATATCGTCCTATCAAATTTCAAAGGATTGTTGTTATTGAAATAACACTATTAAGCAGTAATGCTATTAATTAAAAATAATGTACTTAGAAATTAGAAAACATAGTTCTAACATCGCATGCCTCCAATAAAAGGTCTTATGTGAAATTAGAAAGTACATAGAAATGGACAACTTTTGGGATGCCGCTAAGCATAAACATAGAGAAATAAGAAACTTTATGGCAAGGAAGGCTGAAAGTAAATAGTGAAAACTTGAATTTAATAGAATAACAAAATACTTCAAAAAAGTATAAGAATAGATAAGAAAACAATTTTCAACAATATTATATAATTCAATTACAGAAACCAGAAATGACCTAGTGAGAAATAGGTTCTAAAGATATTATTAAAATACGTAATTTCAGGCAAAATTAAGCAAGAAGACAAGACAAAAACTAACCTAATAACAGATTGCATATAGTCACAGATGTTGTAAAAATTAAGATTAGAGGATATTAGAAATAGACATTATTGTCTATAACATGCCAACAGACTTAAAATATGAAAAAGAAAGATAAAGATAAAATACAATAGTTAAATCAGAAGTTTCATCAGGTTCAATACAACATTGGAGCAGCTGAGTTTACAAGAGATTTTTACCAAATATCCAAGGAGTAAAGCAGTTTCAAAATTACACAAGCATAAAAAGAGGAGTTATTCCTAATCATTCTCATTTATATTGATTGGTTGCAGAAAAAAATGGTGCCAAGACAGAGAGGCAGAGACAGGATAGGAGAAATACAGGGCATTCAGATTTGTGATTGTGGGTATACAGATAAGAAATCTTAAATAAAATATTATAAAACTTAATATAACATTTGTTTTGGCAATAAAAATTCTTTTGAAAAATTGATTGAATATAAGGTATTTTGTTTTCATTCTTCTTTCTTTAGTCTGTAAGAAGTGGACTAGAAGGCAGAAAACTACATTTCTGGGTTCCTTCCCCATCTGGCTTCTCAGCTGGAGGCTGGGGCAGAGAACAACAGTAGGTAGGAAAGAAGGAGAGACCACTGTTTTCTCTCTCTCTCTCTCTCTCTCTTCCTGTCTCCCACCCCTTTGCTTTGGGGTCTTTCAGAGTTTCTGAATCCCTTTGAAGAGCTCAGCACCAGCCTCACTGTGAGTGGTCACAGCTCTAATCTGGTTGGTTCTTCCTCAGCACTTCCAGCACCATCAGCAGTCACAGTGGCCCCTGCAACAGAGCAACAGCAGGTTCACTCTCAGACTCAGCACCACCCTCAACCAGTATCTTCCTATCATTTCTATTCTCTGGTTATTCTACATTTTTTTCTTGTGTATTGATATGTCATAGTTGTACATTTTCTGGGGGTACATGTGATATTTTAATACATGTATTAAAGCAGGGTAATTGGGATAGCTACCACATAAAACATTTATCTTTTCTTCATGTTAGAAACATGGTGACTCTTTTCTTTAAGCTATTATGAAATATACACTAAGTCTTTATAAACTATAATTTCCCTATGATGCTCTTAAATACTAAAATTTAGTATTTTATTATTGTAATTTACTGTTAAACAATCTAAAGGAGAAAAAACAGATACTCTGTCACTAGATGTAGAAAACCCTTCAGTAAAATACAAAATCAAAAATGATTAATAAAAACATTTTAAATCACTCATTGCAAACTCAGTAGTGAAGTGAAAAGTTTTAAGTGGATAAATGTGTCTGCCCACAAAACATGCTGAAGATACAAGTGATATATCAAAATCATTTTCTTTAATAAGAAAGACTTTTGCTACCTATTCTGACTAAAATTCTACTAAAGATGGTATTTCTTCAGAACTACAAAAAAAGAATTGCTTGTAGATAATATGTTTTTCTATGTAGTACATTAAAATAAATTACAGATAAGCTTATTAGAAAAATTATTGAATATAAAACTAATAAAAGGCAATTGATGTTTTATCACAACACAAAAATTAGCCACAAAATTTACTTAATAATAAAAAAAACTTACCCTTTTCAATTGAACCCCAAATTATAAATTGCACATGAGTATATTAACAACAAAGACTGGCTAAGCTTTTGTTAATCAGAACAGTTACAAAAAAAAGACATTAAGAAAACTTAAGTTAATAAATATACCCCATGTGGTTCAATAAAAGCCTCAGTATTATAAAGCAGTCAATATTGCACAGCCCAAATTGCTCAGTAAGTTCAATGTTCCTCAAATAAAATCCCTACATATATTTTATGGCACTTAATAAACTTACTCTTAACTTTTATTAAAAAAAAAGACTAATTATAAAAGATACTCTGAAGTAGAGCAGTTCACCAAAATCGATAGTAAGTTAGTCCATTATTAGTGTAGAGTCCAAAGAATCAATAAGTGAAATGGAATCAAGACTCTAAAATTAAAATCATCAATTTATTAAAAAAAATTGATGCTGGGAAAGCAGCCTTTGAATAACTTTGAAGTTTCTTTTAAAAGGAAGGTCCTATAGTGTCTAATATCAAAAGTAATATAAAGCTGCAGCAAAAGCAGACAGTGAAGCTGTAACAAAGACAGTGTGGTGTTGGCATCAACATATTCAAATAGAGCATTTGAGGTCAATTTCATCATTCTCATTTCCATCCACAGCACTGCTGATGCTGCATTTCTTAAACAATTTCACAACCACTTCCTTCTTCAAACCATTCCATGATCTTAGGATCTAATACAAACCTGGGTGAAGGATCTTTTCGTATTTCTGCCTGGATCACATCATTACCAGCTGATAGCATCTACAGTGTCCACTCTTTCTTCGTTAAGTCCATAAAGGGTTTGTGAACTGACACATCATGAAGGTGCAGATGGCTGGTTCACCCACCAGTGATCACAGCAAGTTGAGTTTTCAAGTCCACTGTGATTACTCTATTCTAGGGTATTATTTTGCATTTGGATATCATTATTGGTTTCTAGAATTAAATTTGTAATGAATAAGCTTTAAAACATTTTCAAGATATGGAATTAGTACTACCCATACATATAATATGTATCCTTATTTTTCCCTCAAAAATTTGGGCAAAAAGTGACAGTATACATGGAAAAATATGGTATTTCCATGCTTGGAGGGGCAAGCAGGCTCCTAAGAGAGGTCTTCACTCCATTTCACAAATACCTGAAATTGAAAAAACAATAAAGAGTTCTAACATTTTAACATTCTCTATTTCTCTTTTCCTATCTCCAGCTCCATGTTAGCCTTGAAAATCAGCAGTCTTGAAGCCATAGCAGCTGTGAAAACTAGTAGCTCAGAGGCCACGGGAGGGGGTAAAATGAGTTTGGAGTTCCCCTGAAGGCACATTCTGAGATATTTGTCACCATTTGATTGGTCTGTCAGCCTTCTGGAAAAGCACCATCCAAAGTGTTTGTTTTTACTTGACCTCACTGAGAAGTCACATACAGAGAAAAGCCTAAACCTTAGGGTGTTTGCTGATAAAAGTCAGTGGCATTGTTTGACATTGCAAGTGTCTGAGGCAGCAATACTAGCTGGACTAGCAAGAAGCTGAGCAAAAACTTCTTTTAAAAAGGCAGATAAACTGGGAAGTAAAATGTCCCTTGAGGGTTTTATAAGACTGTTACATATTCCTGGGAAATTAGAAGACCGTATGTATCTGTATGGCTGTGTGCATGTCCAGGAAGAATGAGCTGGGGCGACTACCTTAAACCCACCTCTGGCTAATCTTGAGGGTTTGCAACAGCAGAGAGTATTAAACTGTTACCTGTAATATTGAAGATAGTCTTATAGCAAATGTATTGGCTTAAGGCATTTAAGGAGAAATCTTTATCCAATTATTAATTGGCATTAAGCTAGCAGAGCTAATTTGGTGGCCACAAAAATAATATGGAGAAAGACTTGAGAATTACACTTTAAAAAATCAATAATAACAAAAATAGCAATAAAAACCAAAAGAAATGCCAGATGAAGAAAATATTTTCAGGGTTATAACATTAACAATTAATTAACATTATATCATTTAAAATGTTTAGTTTCAGCAACAATGACATTATAACACATGGAAAAAATAAAAACTCAGAAAATTATGGCTTTTATATAAAAAAAAGTAATAAAAACTATTTCTAAGAAAGCTCAGACACTGAATTCTCTAGAAGGACAGGGAGCCAATATTATAAATATGTTTTAAAAGCTAAAAACAAAAATTAAAAGAGAGAAAGGAATTGATGTCTCACTAAATAGAGAAAACCAATAAGGAAATTTTAAAAAATGATAATCAAAGATTCTAGAAATAAAAACTAGAACAATTAAAATAAAAATTTACAAGAAAGGAACCAAAAGAAAATTTGGGTAGCAAAAGATAGAATCATCAAACCTGAAGATAGGTCAGTTGTGATTAACCAGTCTGTGAAACAAATATTTAAAGAAAAGAAAAAGAAGCACATCCCTGAGGACCTTTGGGGAACCATCAAATATAACAACATACACACAATAGGAGTACCAGAAGGAGATGATTTGAAGAAAGGGCGGCATTCCAAAATTGTAAAAACATTTATCTAAAAATCACAAAATCTAAATGAGAGAGCTCCATATGTAGACACATAACAGACTGACAAGAAACAAAAACAAAAACAGAACCTGGGAATCAGCAAATGATAACTCAACATCAAGACCACTGATAATAATAAGTAGAGTTTTCACCAGAAACTATGCTGACCAGAAAATAGTAGGATAGCATTTCAATGTGCTAAAAGAAAAGACTTAACCAGGGCTTCAATATGATAAAACCTTCCCAAATGAATGAGAAAGTAAGCCATTTCTGGAAATAGGAACTGAGAAATTTGTAACTAAGAGAGCTGCTATTTTCCTACAATATAAAAAATGAATCAAGGGTTTCTTATTTCACCCCTGTTATTGAACAATTTCCTAGGTGTTCTAGATAGAGTGATTGGAAAGAAAAAGAAAGAAAATGTATCCAAATTGGAAAAGAAAAAGAAAAAAATTATACTTCTAGATGATGTTCTATATATAGAAAATTCCAAAGAACCAACACACACATGTATAATACCTCACTGGAACTAAGAAAAAACTTCAGCAAAGTTTCAGGGTACAAGATCAACATGCAAGAGTTAGTTTTATCCTAAATACATTAGCAATAGACCGTCTGAAAAGGAAAATAAGAAAATAATATAAGAAAATAATTCAATTTACAATGGCATTCACAAGAATAGAATACCTAAGGCTGAATTCAAGCAAGGAGGGGAAATACTCCTACACAGAAAACTATAAAACATTGCTAAAAAAAATTAAAAATCCCTAATCAAATGGAAATAAGAGGGTACCAAAAAAATGCATTCACATTTTTAAGAATGGAAAACTGTATTACAATTGTAATACTCAACATATACCAATAACAAAAGATGAATACAAGTTACATTGAGCGCCTCTTATAATTTCAGAAGTCAAGCATGACTTGAATATTACAATTTTAATACATTTTTTTCCTTTCTTAAAATGTGCATACAGTTTTTTAGCATCTTCTATATATCCCTTATTCATAGAATGGCAGACATCATTTTTAAGATGGCAATATTCTCTAAAGTGTTCTGGTAACATAATGTAATTTTTATCAAAATTCCAATGGCCTATAAGGTTCACCAAATGCAACATTTGTGGTGACCTGAAGGATAAGAGGTTGGAACTGCAAGACCCTTGAATTGCCATTCCTGATAATGGAGATCCTCCTCGCCAGCTAACTAGACCTCAAACAACCTCAAGTTCAATTCTGGGATACCATTCCTAACAACATCAATATGTACAGTTAAACCATTTTGAAATAAAAATGAAAAAGTGAAAAAAAATTCCAATGGCCTGTTTTGGCAGAAATGGAAAGGATTATCTCAAATTCATGTAGGATTTCAAAGAGCTTTGAATAGACAAAATGATATTGAAAAATATAAACAAAGCTGGTATACTCATACTTTTCAAATTTAAAACTTGCTACAAAGCTACATTAATCCAAAGGGTGCAGTACTGGCATAGGGATGCAAATAAAAACTAATGAAGTAGAATTTGGAGGCCATGAATAAACCCAAGCATCAGTGGTCAAGTGGTATTTAGCACTACAATTTCAAAAAAGGAAAGTATTAGGTGTTAGTGAGAATGTAGCCAAGTTAAAGACTTTGTACATTGTTGATGTGAAAGTAAAATGGGGCAGCCTTTGTGGGAAATAGTTTAGCAATGCCCAGAATTATCAACCAGCATTATAATTTGACCAGGTATTCTACTCACAGGTATATATACTCAAAGGACTAAAAACATAGTTTACACAAAAACTTGAACACAAATGTTTATGTAGAATTATTCATAATGGCCAAAAGGTGAAAAGTAGTGATAAATGCTACAATTTTGATGAACCTTGAAAATATTGTTCTAAGTCAAATATTATTCTAAGCCAGATGTAAAATGTCATGCACTGTATTATTTCTTTTATATGAAATATTCAGAATAGGCAAATCCATGGAGACAAAAGGTTAATTAGTGATTGGAGGGATAGGGGTTAATGGATGTACAGTGAATATTTAATGAGTATGAGACATTCTCTAATGATAAAAAAGTTTTGAAGTAAGAAGGGAGAAGAGGTAGCTGTACAACATCATGGATATACCAAACACTACTGACTTGTACTCTTTTAGCATATATATGTATATCATATATATGTTATGTGATATTCACCTAAATAAAAGGAAAAGATATTCCATGCAAATCATAGCAAAAAGGCAGCTACAGTGGTATATTCTAATATTAAATAATCTAATCTAAAACAGATTTTAAGACATAACTTTTTATTACAGACAAAGAAGTACATTTTGTAATGATAAATGTTTAAATCAAACATCATGGCATAGCAGTTATACATACATATGCATACAACAGAGCCTCTCAACAGTGAAGCAAAAACTGAAAGATCTGAGAGGCAAAATTGACAGTATGTGAATAATATCTGTAAATTCCAATAATCCACTGTCCCTACTAGGTAAAACAACTATGCTGAAGATCAACAAGGAAATAGAAGACATTAACAAAATTATAACATAATTATACGTAGCAGATATCTATAGAATACTTCCTCCAACCACACAGAGTACACATTCTTCTCAAGTGCACTAAACATTCTTCACAGCAAAATATCTGTTAGGTCACAAAACAAGACTTAACAAATTTAGAACCTTTGAAATGACATTAAGTATGTTCTGTGACAACAATGGATTTGAATTAAAAATTGAATATATCCAACAACCTCATTATATTGGCCAGAAGATTTGAAGAGACATCTTACCAGAGAAGTTATATAGATAGAAAATAAGGTCACAAAAAGTTTTTCAACATCATTACTCATTAGTTAAATGCACATTAAAATCACATTAAGAACCTCATACACATTGGTTGAAATGTCTAAAGTGAAAAAGACTGATTACACCAAGTGTTGGTCAGGAGATGGATAAACTGCAGCTCTCATCCACAGTAGGTGTGAACAGGAAATGTTGCAACTATGTTGGAAAACAATTTAAAAGTCTCTTTTAAACAGTAAATACACCCCTGTCATTTGAGGAAGTCTTTCTGCTCCTAAATATTTACCCAAGGGAAATTAATGGATATATACAAACAAAGACTTGGAAGTAAATGTTTATGTCAGCTTTATTTTTAATAGCCAAAGGATTGAGAAAAACTCGAATGCTCATCAACACTGCATCAGTAAAGGATATATTATACCATAAACCATTACTACTCAGCAATAAAATAAGAATGGGATATAGATATGTATAACAATAGGAATAAAAAGCAAAAGAACTATTCTAAGTGGAAGGAGTTGACCAAAAAGAGCACATACTACATTATTTTACTTATATAATATTCTAGATAATTATTAAAAGATGAAGCTAAACAAAAAATTATGTAAGTAAGTTCTAATTCAGGCAATATTGTGATTTATTATGGATTGTTGACAACATTTCTTACCATTATATCCATAGAAACTATAAAATAAAAATGTATGGATTCTAGACTTCCTTACCCTCCAAAATGTAGCAGGGGTAACTGAAGAGTACAATGGAATATGATAGGTCCATGGATAGGCAAATAATTATAGCAAGGGTCAGCGGTAGCCAAAGGAATAAATGAGAGAAAATATTGAAAGGAAATAATCTATGACAGTCTATAATTTACATCCAAATTGGAAGTAACAATCAAGTTGGTTGGCATCTGTGTGGCCAATTTGAACAGTGGACTTGAAATTAATTTTAAAAAGTTAAGGCTAAACACGACTAATAAGTATTGACTTATTCATTTCTTTCTGGCTTCCCTTACATCTAATTCCTCAAGCCTGATATAATCAGAAGGTGCTGCCACATTCTGTTTCTTCTTCATAAAAGTTTAAATATTAGATATTAGACTCTGATGAAAGGGAAGCATACACTTCATTATATATTGGATTTATCATGCTTTAGTTTATATCTGCTTTAGAGATTAATCTCTCATCTCCTTGAACTCACCAAGACTAACCTGTACTAGTTTGACTGTCAGCCTTTTTTCATTAGATACTATAGGGCAAAGTGGCTTATAGTGTTGGAGGCCGTGACCTCAACAAGAAAAAGTAGCTAGATATCTGAGTAATTCAAATACTGTTTACAAAAAATAAATTAACTATTATATACCCTCATATGCTACCATATTTAATGGAACAGGTGTACCAATAATATAAAATAGGTGAAACAAATATATTTAATTAGGTTAAGATGATATTATAAAGCAAGAATAGAAATCATTTGACACTAGATTAGTTGAAAAATGCATACTTTGGATAATAACTAGAAAGTAAGAAGTCTGCATGGTATTGTTTAGATGTTTGGGCCGTTCAATCTCATGTTGAAATCTGATCCCCAGTTTTGGAGGTGGAGTCTAGGGATAGGTGTTTGGGTCATGGGGTAATATTCCTCTGAATGGCTTAGAGACTTTCTCATAGTAATAAATAAGTTTTCCTTGTTGTATTAATTCACGTGAGAGCTGATGGTTTAAAAGAACCTGGGACCACCTCCTCCTTCTCTTGCTTATTCTCTTGTTGTGCAGGTACCACAGCTGCTCCCCCCCTGCCTTCTGCCTTAACTGAAGGCCCTTACCAGGAGCAGATATTGGTGCCATGTTTGTATAGTCTGCAGAACTGTGAGCCAAATAAATCTCCTTTCTTTATAATTTACCCAGCCTCAGGTTATTTTTTTAAATAGCAACACAAAATGGACTAACACGCTATATAAAATGTGAAAGACGAAAAATGGTAGAGTAAGACAGCTTGTTGATCAATCCAAAAATATGGGGAACAAAGGAGAGAAAAAAATCCCATGTAACAGTAGAGCAGAACAGAAAGAAATACAGTAATAAGTAATGTTAAATATATACCCAAACGTATATATAAATAACATAAACTATACTTAGAAATTGCTAAGGTTGCAATCTCATAAAAAGATCTACTTCTTAAAGCATTAAATCATAAAAAATGAGACATAGTAAAATTGAAAGAAAACAATGAAAAGGAAATATTACAAACACTGTTCAAAAAAATGTTGGGTTTTTTTTCAAAATAAAATCAAGTGGAAATTGAAGCAGTCAGCATTTCCAGATATCAAGAAAGTAATGTCAGAAATAAGAGTATTTACTCCCCAAGGATAATAACATAATGAATACAATTTCAAAATGTACAAAGTAGGAAACAATAAACTGAAAGGCTACCATTCCTGGCAAGCAAAGAAAACATATAGGAAAATAACCGGTAAGAATATAGAATACATGGAAAAAATTATTGATCTATGAAAATTAATATTTTTCTAAATAGCAGTTTCACAGAGATGTCAAAAATAATTTTAAAAATTTGTAACATCACAAAAATATCAAGTACCTTGGACTAAATTTATTAAGGTAAAAATTACATATTTTATGGACAATATTAAGAGAACTCAAATGGAGGAATCATCTCCATAGATTAGAAGACTCAACAATGTAAAGATTTTAAAAATTGTCAAATTAGTTTACAAACTTAATGCAGGATGGTTTCGTTGACTATTTCAGAAATAACATCCATAACGTACATTTCTGAGGTCGAGTTGATAAAAGGTTAAGGAGAGAGGAATGTGTTGAGTTGACTAAGGTTTTCACTCTGGGAGGCTGATAGGATAGAAATGCCATCACCTGATAACTGCTATGTCCCTCTCTAGACTTCAGATAAGAAAACACTGGCAAATAGATTTAGTCATATACTTTCTTTGGAGGTTTCCATAAAAATACCAAAATTATTCTGAAAAATTTTTGGAGTGGTACAAATAGTTTGAAGAAAAAAATCTCTAAAATTGCTGGCCCATAGATAAGTTAATGGAATATGGTTGCAAAACCGATTCATAGTCATGGAAAGTTTTGCTTTATGCAACATACCATTGATCTAAGTTGACTATGCTGGTCATTTTATGAACATCCCACATAAGATATCAAATAGTTTCTCAGGACCTTGGTAATAAAAACTATATAATTATATTGAGGCATTTGGAAGTGTTATTGCAAAGTGATACCCAAGTATTATGTCCCGTGTGAACAGATAAGAAATTAAAACAATAGTAAGAAAACAATTGTTGACAGAATTAAACCATACTGGCCCTTTTAGGAAGTCATGGAAGGACGCTGTTAGAACATTGTTAAAATTGAAGTTAAGCAGGTAGATTTTTGCGATCTAGTCATGCTTATTCATCTACCACTGCTGTTGCTGACTTTCAAATCAAGAAGGCCTATGCTTAGCTACTATGATTTTGTGGTTCACAAATTATTTCCATCCACCAAGTATATGTATGTATATTACACACACACACACTGGTGTACTGTATTCTCAACGTATATAGGTATGCTACTTTGATTAAAATACTTTGTAATTCAGTATTATTTGCTACTATGTTCTTTCTCTAGCAATGCTATTATTACAAAGATTAATCCACAACAAGTTTTGATATTATTGTAAAAGATTTTTCATGACTGGAAAAGCAGCAACCACAACACAGTATATGGTAATAATTGATCTATTAATTATAAATTTATTTTATAATAGGTGAGAATTAAGAATTTTATATAAACATATAATGCTTTAATGACTAGTGTGCAGTCCCTTCTAATTTACAGTCTACAAAATACTTTCCCATATGTTCTTTCTTTGAATTTCTAGTTAAATTGGTGAAGTCAATTTTATTACGTACAGATGCAGAAAATAAATTTCAGAGGTATTAAGTGGCTTGTTAAAACATCACATAGTTTGCAGGTCTCTAATTTGAAGTTAGGTTTCAAAACTAGACTTTTGCCCTCCAAATGCATTGCTTCTTTTACTGTTTCTACACCATCAAGAAGGCATTAAACAAGTCTTTGAATTTTATTTTCTGGAAGATTAACACTCTGTCATGTCAAAATGTTCAGACTCTTTAAATTCTATTTTAACCCCAAAATGGAGTCGCTAAGGGTAACTGAGATGAGTTGATAATAGTGACATATTTTGATCATTTTGTAATTCTAAGAACCAGAGCTCTGGTTCTCTCTTGCTGTTTTTACCACACTAAAATCTCCTAGGCTTTTGAGAGTCAGTAAAATTTGAATGGAGAGAGAACATGGATGTGTGTGTGTGTGTGTGTGTGTGTGTGCACGTGTGCGTGTGTGATTCACAATGCTCTGTACAAAAATAGTCTTAATGACAGAGAATCAGGGTTTTTCACATCAATACAACAAAATGGAGCATTTAAGCAAGTATCCCCATTGAGTGTTGCCATTATCAGACTATTCTTCATTTATTCATGCAACAACAATATCAACTTGATACCATAATGATTCAAAAAAAGGCTCTAAAGTATGCTTTTCCTTGAACAAATAGAACCCAGTGACTAGCTTTATTACAGCAAGATACAAGATATTCCTAAACCCTCTGTATATATTACAGCTGGCTTCATTCAGAAAAATAAAGGCAAACTAGACAAGCACAAAATATATTCTCTTGCCTCATTCAATATCATTTCTCAGCACAGTAAGCATATGCAATACCAGTTTTACAATTGACATAAACGTCACCTCAGTTGTTCTATCAAGAAATGTTTTGGGGATTCATAGATTAATTTTATACCATTTATTGAAGTGCAGGACAACTAGGCTATCATTAGATAGAGAAGATAATAAGCTGATTACTTTCTTGACAAATCTTAAAACAGTACAGCATAAAAAGTGGAGTGATCAGTTTAAGGGGGGATCAGTAACTGTTGCTCAACGGAGAAAATACATTCGCTGTGCAGTGCAAGGCTGAAAGAGGAAGTAGCATTGAGCTTTGAAACATAATCTAAATCAGCCGTATTCTAATAACTGTGCATTTTCAGTAAGTACGGAATGTATGTGTGGCCTTGGTAAGAAGCAAAGTCAATCTGATACCGGAGTTTCAGGTTCCTGGTCTCCTGGATTCAAAGAATGAATCCACGGACCACAGGATCAGTGGTAAGTCAGGATTTATACATAAAAACAAATTCAAAAACTTACAAAACCCAAAAGCCCTGGCAGAGAAACCCAGAAGGGGAACAGCTCTCCTGCTCCCTCTTGGAGATCCTCGGCCTCTCTGCTCAGGGGTTTATATAGTCCCAGGGGTTGTTTTGCTGACAGTCAATGTTGACTTTTAGGGTGTGGGTCTTCCTCAGTTACAACCAGTTGCCCAATTAGCAGCAAGGTACCGGAACTCTGAGGCCCTGGAAACTCACGGGAGGAGACAGCAAGGGCCATCCATGAAATTGACTGGCAGAAGAGCCGGGAGAGGAGACAACAAGGCCCCTTGTCTCTCCCCAGGTGTGCAGCCCCTTCAGCAAGCTGGTTCCTCCTGCAACCACAGGGTCAACACCGCCAGGGCTAAGGCGGCGGGTCGCGGAGCCACTTTGTCCTGCATCAAAACAAATCAGTAGAAATGAAATCTAAGAGTAGTATGGCAGGAAGAGGAATTTGGGAATGGCAAATCAGATGTCTGGGAGCAGTCACTGTGGACTCACTGTGGAAGATGGAATAGAGATGGTGAAAATCAGGTCGAATATTTCAACAGCACGGGTAAAATGTACCGTAGGCCTGAACTAAAGCAGTAGCTATGGGTAAGGAGGAGTAATGGGGGAGGAAATATTTCATGTAAGTGGCATTCATAGATTTGAGTTTAAATATCTCTTGAGTTTTCTTCTTTGTTTGTGTGGGACAGGGGAAAGTGTGTTTGGGCTTTCTCTCTGGGGCATTGCCTGAAGACTCCTTGCCCCTAGATAGCAGCGAAGGTGTACAGTGAAGACGGGCTGTTGCCACTTTGTCCCCCTAAGTATAAAGGTGCACAGGCCCTTTCCCTCCTGTGGAGTATGGATCGCAGATTAGGTCGTGTAACTCAGCTCACTGGCTGCCAGGAGCTAGGACGCACCTGCCATGTGAGCTGAGTGAAGCCTGTTACACCTGCCCCCCATGTCTGAGTTTCTCTCTGGTCAGGCGGAATTAGAGCACTGGCATCACAGCTTGTTTTGTTGTTGTTGCTTCACTTACGTTGTGGACAGAATTCTAAAGAGCATAAAGTTTGACTTCTATTTTTTCAAATGTTCCATTTTCTTTTTTTTTTTTTTTTTTTTTAGAACACCAGATATTTTATTGTATTATTCATTTTTGGAACGACAAGTATGATATGGAGTTTTTTGTTTTGTTTTTTTTTTTCATTTTTTTTATTAGATCATAATTATGTACATTAATTCTCTCATAGGATACAGTGTGTTACTTCTATATGCAGTTTGGAAAACTCTCATCCAGGTGGCCAACATAGCCATCATGTCTTTCTCATAATTGTTATGCTAAGACATTTATATTCA
>NW_003852401.1:5549883-5621909 GCF_000181295.1 Otolemur garnettii
GAATTACAGGATCAAATGGTAGATCTATATTTAGATCTCTGAGTGTTCTCCATATGGTTTTCCAAAAGGGATGTATTAGTTTGCATTCCCACCAGCAGTGCAGTAGTGTTCCCTTTTCTCCACAACCCCGCCAGCATCTGTGATTTTGTATTCCATTTTCTTTTTGACTTGCTGTCCGCTCGTTTCCCTCAGGCTAGCCCAAGTACTCAAATTTACCTGAGGCCCCTGACACTAACCTAAGATCATGACTTTCTGCCCCTTTCAGGGGTGTCCAGCCTGTGACACCAGGCTGCATGGGGGTTATTTGGGGGTCGTTTTGCTTATGCCTGGTTTCTGATATTGCAAAAAGTACGTGCGGGCCTTTTCTTTTGCTGATCAGCTTTCATTAGTGTTTGTGTCTTTAGTCTGTGGCCCACGACAATGCTTATTCTTCAAATATGTGCCAGAAAAGAAAAAACGATGGTCACTGCTGCTTGAATTTAATCATTTTTCTAAAATGTCCCTTCTCTGATAGGTAAAAATGATAAATAAATCAGGAATTTCCAAGATTAACAATACAGTAGAATCATCTGGGTTACTAAACTGTGAAATGTACAAGAAAATTTAGATCTATAGGACTGGGAGGACTGGGCATATAACCAGAAATGGGATTTATTTTTTAAAATCTTTAAATATGAATCCCCCAGCAATTCCTTGGGATTTCAGGATCACTACAAAAGTAAAAACCTGCTTAAATAAGCTAGTTTACTACTTTGGTTGCTGCAATATTCCCTCTGAAACAATTAGTTATTAGTTGTTGAAGAGTACGTACATTACACGCATAAGATGTATTTCATAAACTGAGGAAAAGCCTGGTAGCAAGTTTAAAGCAACGGATAAGGAAGCCGTTTATTGCTAGGTGCTTTCTCTTTGGAGCAGAGCCGGTAAATTGCATTCTGCAACCTCACTTTGTCCTTGGTTGTTGTTTCCATTTCTTTTTACTGTTAAGATCATTACTCTGCCTTTATGGCTAAAGTTTCTTTTCTACTGAGTACCTTGAGTGTCCTTCATACTTAACCTCAATTGGCCGAACATTTTATTTAAGAAGCTAGACATCAACAACTGTGATACAGAATACAGAATCCCAGTTTCCTTTGTTTCCAGGATAGGCAATGCACATGCTCAGGGTATGTTCTCTGTGCCAAGCCTAACATGCACTATTTTGTTGAAGTGTTACAACAATAAATTGCTGATATTTAAAAAGCTGTCAGTATGCTTAAAGTAAATAGGCTATTATTACCAGAACTCTTACAGCCCCCACTACCCTGTTCAAGGCTCTACTTAACTTTTTAACCATCAACTAAGAATACATTCTCAATGACAATCAGTCACAAGTAATTATGAAAAAACAAATGTGGTTCAGTTCCTGAAGTCAGTAGGAACAAACTTGAAGCTATGATTTTGCCTTATATGCAAGGCAAAGAAAATGAAATATTTATCAAGGGGTTGTGATATTCCTACTACATTTACAAGATCTCTGGGTAATACTATTATCCTCAGATTATCAAGGAGTAGATTGTGGCCTTGAGGAATAAGTGATTTTCCCCTAAGGTTGCACAAATCAGTGGGATGTGAAGTTTGTGCAACTGTGAATTCACACCCTTTCATCTGTGTGGAAGGCTGCGCGGCGGCTGTGTGCCTTTACTTGCTTTCTCCCAGTTCCTCTCTCTAGGCTGTTCTTGGGATGTTCTGACTCCTTACATTTCAGTTCTGAAGTTCACACGGCACTTTCAAATCTCCTCCCTCAATCAGATGACCTCCTGTGTAGGAATTGCAATGTAGATTTCTCATAGTTCTCTCTGATTACCATACTTGTTGGCAGGGTGCTGGTGGGAGAGATTGCTTGTCATAGCTGTACCGCCATGACACACGTTCCTGCAAGCTTCTCTCTAACTCCCCTTTGTTTAACTCAGGACACGTTATGCTGATGTTTTCATAAAGCAGTGTGACATTTCCATCTGTACACCAACCACCATTTTTAGCTATTTATGATAGTACCTAATATAAGTAGGAAGCCTGGAACAAAAAAGTATTTATAAACATTCACTAAAGCAAATGGTGACATCATTAATTAATTTACTTTTCAAAAGTTAGGAAAAAATGGTTACTTCAGCAAATTATATTATTAGTTTTTTCCTGCTCAAGTATCTTAGTGTCTTAGTACTGCTATTAAAAAATACTGCTACTGAGTAATTAATAGAGAACAGAAATTTAATTTCTCACAGTGTTGGAGCCCACCAGGCACTGGCCAGTGTAGCCTCTGGTGAACGATTATTCTTTACCTCTAAGAATGTGCCTTGTGCTATGGCCTGAAATGAAGGAAGGGGCAAATTTTGTGTCATCAGGTGTTAAAAGACAGAAGGTCTAATAAACTCGCTCCCTCAAGCTCTTTTATAAGGGCACTAATGCCATCCCTGAGTGTGGACTTCTCCTGGCTTAGTCTCCTCCTAAAGGCCCGACATCCTGATACTATTGCTGGGGGTTAAGTTTTAACATGAATTTTGGAAGAGACATGAGCATGCAACCAATAGCATAAAGAAATGTGACATATTTGTTTTACTGACCTAAATGAAAGTAAGAATATAGACACCTACATAAATGGACTGCCAACCTATGTATTTTCACTTTTAAGCAATCTTTTGTTGAAGGCAAGGAACTGAATTTTAGATATGATAGGATCAGTCTCACTCAAAACTAATTAAAGAAACTATTGATCATTTATATTATGCTGAAAATATGTTATGATCTTCAGGGATTTGTAAATTCTCTAGGGATCCAGAAAATTCATGATGGATGTACTTAATAAAGGATAATTAAACTAAGAGGCAGAAAAGAATGGCCTATCTGATTATGAAATAAGCCTTATCAATTACCTGAAATAGTTTGTAATTATTTTACTGAATTATCAGATAATCATCTCAACTTTTTCATGTCGCCTCTTCATTCCTTAATTCATATATTTTTCATTCATTCATTCACTTACTTAACAAAAGTAAATGTCTGATATACAGTCAACTTACGTTTCTGTGTGTTAGGAACCGTGGCAGGGGTTGGTGTTAAAACAGTGAAAGAAACAGCCAAGGTGTTTACCCTCATAAAGGCTAGAGTCTATCAGAAGAGAGATGTTAAAGAAGTGATGATGAGAAAATTGTGGAATTATAATTGATACAAGTGGTATAATGAAAATAATTACTAGATTCCATTAGACTATTAATAGAGAAAACCAAATCTAAATTAAGATTCATGAATTGAGCAGTTTTTGAATTGAAATTGTGATGGATGCTAAGATATTTCAGACATTAAAAATCTCAAACTATTATGAGAGAGAATCAAATATTTTTTTTTTTTTTTTGAGAGAGAGCCTCAAGCTGTCCCCCTGGGTAGAGTGCCGTGGCATTACAGCTCACAGCAACTTCCAACTCCTGGGCTCAAGCGAGTCTCCTGCCTCCGCCTCCCAAGTAGCTGGGACCACAGGCGCCCACCACAACGCCCGGCTATTTTTTGGTTGCAGCCATCATTGTTGTTTGGCGGGTCCGGGCTGGGGATTCGAACCCCCCACCTTAGGTGTATGTGGCTGGCGCCTTAGCCGGTTGAGCTATAGGCGCTGAGCCGAGAGAATCAAATATTAAAACACTTGGTAACAAGTGTTAGTGGTAAGTATATGATCAGACAAACAATCCCATGAATAAAAGTACCTAGTTGGAATTCAGATTCTTTTTTATTTCAGGTTAATGTTTGGGTAGAAACATTTAGGTTACATTGTATTTGTTAGGTGAAGTCCAAGTTGTAGTTCAGCCCTTCTCCTAGGAGGTGTGCTATATATTAAATACACTGTGTCTGTTAGGTGAAGGTTTACCATACCCCCTCTTTCTTCCCCTTCCCTCTCTCCTTCTCTCCCTCCTTTCCCCATTTCGGCACTCCTTCCCCTCTTCCCTTCTCCTCCCTCCTCTGTTCCTTCCCCTTCACCCCCCCCATCTGAATTTAATTGTGTTTTTCTTTTTTTCTTGTGTGGACTGGCTTCCCAGCACATATAACTTTCCTCTCCTCTCCTTTCCTTTCCTTTTCTTTTCTTTTTCTTTCTTTTGTTTTTTTTGAGAGTGAGAGTTGCTCTAGGCTAAAGTGCTGTGCATAGGCTTAGCTCACAGCAAGCTCAAACTCCTGGGTTCAAGCAATCCCCCTATCTCATCTTCCTCAATACCTGGGGCTACAGGCACCTGCCACAACACTTGACTAGTTTTCCTATTTTTAGTAGAGACGAGGTCATAGTCTTGCTCAGGCTAGTCTTGAACTCCTGAGTTTAAGCAATCCATCCATCTTGGCCTGTCATAGCACTAGGAGTACTGGTGTGAGCCACCAGGCTTGACCAGAAGTGGTCAAGATCAGATCTTTCTGATCATCCTGAATGAAGAGAGGTATTTGGCCATATGAAGAAAAGAATACGTGATGTTCCAGACCTGGAGAAAGCTTAATCGAGACATAAAGATGAGGCAAGGCACTGTAATTATGAGTGCTATTCTTGGAATTGGCAAGTAAAATTACTGGAAAGGTAAGGAGAGCCAGAGAGGGTAAGAGTCTTGACATCTTTCCTCACGCGGGTGCCAGATGTTCCTGGTCTTGCCATATATTCAGATTTGTAACACGTGTGTATGAATGTATGGGTCTCCGAGACCAAGCTAAAAATGAGAATTTCACAATGATCCTGAATTCCCTAAAATATTATAACAGAGATTTTCTGTACATGGAGTACAAAACATTTGCCAGTTCTTTTCCTTGAATGTAGCAGCTACTTACTGCCACCATGTGGAAGTCTTTACGTTTAAATAGAACTAAATATCTAACATGTTCTAACTGTAGGTGTGTTTAGAAGGACAACTGGCAGGTTTATTTTTAAAGAAACAGGTAAAGAACAATACAGAGGGTTTTTAATGAGGATCATCTGTGTCCTTGTGCACCTTAGATTTAAATCCACAGTATTAGAGACCAGGCTACTCTTAATTCTGCTTTATAGTGTGTTATAAGTAAGCTCATGCTTAAGGTTGAATTTGTCCTGGCTATTAATCATCCTGTTTTCTCATCATTTTTACATTACTTAGATTCTTTTGTATATTTTAATACTCCTCCTCTGGCCACCCTCCATTCTAAAATATTCTGCCTCTCCTGTCATTTAAAGGAGAAGCGATTTCTTGAAAAACTTTATCTTACCTTCTCCACTGATACAATTTTAGCTCTATTTTACTCCTGTAAATGATGAACTATTTAATAACAATTTTTTTAACCTTCTTGGAATAATGTAAAATCCATGTTGTAGAAGAAACATAGCTATTTGAATATAAGGTGCACCATGACCAAAGACTTGTCTTAGAGGATATCAAGCATAACGGTAACTTTAAGAACACATAGATTAAAATAAGATCATTAAAGACCTAATACTGTAAGTTTTGTGTTCTGCTCTAAGACCTGAATCTTGTAAGTGCAATTATCATATTGAGTCTTCCTTGGCTGAGAGTTCTTAAAAAACAGCACAGTTGTGGATGCAGCTTGGAATCACAGGGAACATTAACAAACACATATCAGACGAACAGTCTCTACTGTAGATCAGTTTCATCAGAGTTCTGGTATAAGCATTAGTATTTTCTAAATACTCTCTAGGTGATCCCAATAAGCAGCTGAAGAACTATTGCTGTATATGAAAAATATTCTTTCATTTAGGACATTATGAAAACACCAAGGGGATTGATTGAGAATAAGTACACGAGACATATTGAATGATGGTACATATGGCTCAATATTCAGTTAACAGAATTCTATAAATATAAGATGCAATACAATTTGAATTTCTGACTTTTCCTTCCAAGAATTTGGAAAAACCCCTTTGGTAAAAGTAACTAGGAGAACTGATTTAGTTCCCGTGTATTGCAGATTTATCTTCTGATTATATTATTCAAATTCTGCTGGATCTCTTCATTGAGTTTCAGGCTATTTCAGTATCATATCAATTTGCAGTTGCAGAAATAAGGCCCTCGTTTCTACTTAAAGTTGTATCTTTCTGCAATAATTCCAAGTTTTTACTTTAACTAACAGAAAATTCATTGTCTAGAGAGATCTACTTTCTTCAAAATGTACTGCAAAAATGTCCGTTCCTTCTTCTATATAACTGAGGCATCTTTGACTGTAATCTGAACATGCATTTCACACTCAGTGTCCCTAGCCACACATGGGGAGATTTTATAATAATGTTTCCTTCTGCGAAAATCATAACATCTACATTTCATGCTGAAAATGAATTCCCGTCTCTATCCTACAGCTGAAATATAGTTGCCATTATATTGTCTAGAGATGTAAATTTGAGTCACTCACAGTTGCAGACATGCAAAATTCTACGTTTTATTCCTTCTAGGGTCATTCTAATGTGTATGACATAACCATTAGATTTTTCATCTCTAATTGAATATGTTCTTTTTCTTTGGAATGTATACCATTCTTCTTTAAACCCTTTAATTCTCCCTCCCTTCTGTTTATGTCAGTTCAGCTTGATCTTTATATTTTCAAAAAGTTTATACTTGTGAACTAATTCACACTAAAATATTATAGGCTAATTAAATCATTTCTCCTTCCTGTGGCATAATGGGTTCTTATAGGCCAATACAACTTTATCCAAAGAATGAATCTCTTAGAATCCGATGCACTTTTTAGGATGGCAAGTTGGTGGAAAGGAGTAGTTATTTTGTGATGAAATTTGATTCCTTGCATTTCTCATATCACTTTATTTACTTAGACTATTTGTCTTGCTTTAACTGAAAGTCAAACATTTATAGATCATGTAAAATTGGTCATATTCTAGGAATTAGTAGCACATGGCTGTGCTTTTTGTAACATATATATCCTTTTTACAAATATGTAAGATATAACTAAAAAATGATTTGACATAGATCTGGCTCAGATTTATAGAGATGCATGTAAGTCATCCAGAATTAGAGACAGATTCTTAGGAGAATACACTTAAAGTTTGTTTTATAAAACAAATAGAAATTATTCTACAGAAGGGAAGGTTATCCAATATGAAGAATCAATACAACAGAAGCAGAGATATGAAAGTCTGGAATGGCATGCTGCTTTTCAAAAGCTACAAGTACTTTGGCACTAGTGAAGTGTGAAATTTAAGACAGAAAGTTGCTGGAGATGAGGCTGAAAACTCACTGACCATATTTAAAGAACTTGAAATTTAATTTCTTGCCAATTATTTTCAAAGTGTGCCTTATGGTAACCTCTCCAAATAAATCAACAAAATACTGAGGTAGTTTCTAACTACCTCACCTATTATTTAAATAGAGCTGTTTTCATTTATTGGTTATTTGACATCTAATGTTTTACTTAATAAAAGCCTATTGAGGCTAAACGCAGAAGTTCACACCTCTGCTGTTAACAAAAGGAACCGGACTTAAAAGAAACTAAAACCAAAACCCTGAGGATTATCATGATCAGATTTAGGTTTTAAACAGATCTCCCTATACTTCTTGCAGATTATAATTTCAAGGTTAAGATTATACCAGGGGATTAGTTAGCAGGTGAGGTTTAGATTATTAAGTGACTTGCCTAAGTGGCTGAAATTATAACAAAAAAAAAAGCTAAGATTAATTTTCAGACTAATTCCTTGATGACTTAGTCCCTGCAATATCTCTTTCCTTTTGGTTGGTAAAGGGCATACACCTAGTGAAAATATAATTGAATCAAGATGGTTAAAATATATCTTAATGGAATATGACTGTTTTTACAATTCTCAAATCATCAAGCCCCTTCTAGCCTATGCCCTTATTAACTGCTGTCTTGTATTACTCTGTTTTCCACTAAGTGTTGTCTGGGTACTCCCTGGTCATGTTCTGAAGGGCTTTACTGACCAGTTGTGGTCACTTAGGGCAATGAGAGGAACTGGGCACATGTCTCCAGCATCTACCAGGCCAGGCCTGGCTCTTCATCTGGCTCCAGGGTCCCAAAACAGAAACAGAGAACATACCCAATACATAAATTATTTTTAAGCCTCTTGTATCAAGTTTGCTAATGTCCCATTGACCAAATCCAAGCTAAACAGTCCAGCCAGATAGAAAGGTGTAGGAAAAAGTAGAAGGAAAGACTCCACAACTTTATAGGAGGAGAAAGAAAGCATATTGCAAAGGCAATGGGAAGTACAGGAATTGATGGGAACTTGGGTTGATTTCATATCTTGGCAGTTAGGAACTGCATGTGCATGTGCCTTTTGGTTGAAAACTCATCTATTCCTTAGGGTTGATACCCAGCAGTGGGATTACTGGATCAGGTGGTAATTGAGGACTCTCCATACCATTTTCCATAGAAATGTTACTAATCCCACTGAAAGTGTACAAATGTGCCTTTCTCCCTGTACCCACTCCAACGTCTGTTGGTTTTGGACCTTTTAATAATGGCCACTCTAATTGGGGTAAAGTTATATCTCATTGTGGTTTTATGTCACATTTTCCTGACAATTAGTGACATTGTGCAAGTGTAGCCATTCCAGTGTCTTATAAAATTGACTTTAAGCCAACAAAGTTAAAGAAAGATATTTTGGTTTCTGTTTAAATTGAACTTGCAACCTTGACCTCATCAAACACTGTGCTCAAAGCGATTAAATTGACAGTTTTAAACTGAATAAAAATATAAACTAGGTTATAAATATCATAATTCTTGAATATAATTTTGATATCTTGACTCACAATCTGAAAATTGTATCCATACAGTATTTTTTAAAAAATCTCAAACTGGCCTGTTTACTATATTTAGTGAGTCTATGAAGTGCTCTGGCTTCCTATTACTGTTTTATAAAAATATCTGCATCTAATTTCTTCCTTTTGCCCTCAGCCTCATTCAGGAATCTATACTTATATTAGATCTTCATGGGATTAGTAATTCATTGAACTCTAAACCAAGACAAAAATTGGCATAATAAAATACAAAGTACTAATTTTTTGATAAAGATACTAAAGGTTAAGTAATTGATTTAACCAAAGTCACACAGACACTTTGGAAGATGAAGAATTCTAATTTGGCTTTCACATCTTCTTGTCCAGTGTTTCTTTTCCTAAAATCAGTATTTGATTATGACAGGGCAATGAGGGCACAGGTGTTGAAATAGAAGTACTAATTTTTATTCAAAAAGTAATGAATACATTTATCAAGAGTGATTTGTTGGTAGTATATATTATCTGCAGTATATTGACTAAATAAGTCTCTCAAGTAATCAATTATATTTTATCTACTCTGACTTCTCAGTCAAGGACACTTCCAAGACAGGGATAAATTTGATTTTGTTTATATATTGTAGAATTACTTCTTATTTTAAGTGTTATTTTAAAGCATGTATTCAATCATATTAGGAATCTTATAGCATTTTCTAAACTTCCATATGTTCTTTGATCTCTAAAGCATCTGAGTTTTGACAAACACAACAAATCATACTTTTTGTACCCCAGGTAATATACTTCAAAGTGTCTGAGGTTGAAGTGGTTTTGAAAGCTTCCTAGAGTTAAGAACATATAGGTCATTTATACCTCGAGGAGAGACGATACTTGTTTGTTGGAGCACACTATGCCAACAGAAAGGTAAAAGTTGAACGACCTAGTGTTGGAGCCCTTCAGAACTTCATTCAATATCTTGCATTTTAGTGAGATGGGAGGATTCTTGGCGTGTTACTATAAGATGTTTTCTTGTTTTACCTATAAAGTGATTGCTCACTGCTCGTTACCTCCTATGTAGCTTAGTGCTTCCCCCTGTTTTTGATGGACTCCATTAAAAAAAAAAAAACTATATAATTTTAGAGCTAACCACAAGAAAGACAACGATGCAGTTTCTTTGAATGACTAATTAGAACCATGTAGCAAAATATGCTTTCCTTTTTTACTTTGACTTTCAGGAAACAGTGGAAAATATATGACTCAGCTCTATGATTTATAAAAGTCCTCACCATCTACTCAGTTCTGTGTTGCTCATCACTCCCCAACTTCACCTATTTTTTATTCTGATCCCATATTTTCATTTCTCCAAACTTAATATTTTATTTTTATTTTCAATTCCTATATGCTTTTCCAAATTTATCATAGAAGAAGGCAAATCTTAAAGTGTGGATTGAATGAATGTATGCATATATAGTATAAATGCATGCATGCATTTTAAATAACTCTGATAATAGTTTTCTTGTGTCATTATGCTATTTCTTTTGCACACAAGCTTATGATAGAGGTACCGTCTGTCACTTTAGACCAGAGAAGTGAATTCAAAAGAGTTGAAGTGATGTTCAACTTCAGATCAGTAGAAAAACACCAACATTAAAACCCAGGGTTACTGATTACAATGTAATTTTTTTTATTGTGCCATGACTCTAATAAAATTTCTTGTGAATCAAACATAAAATCAGCTACTGAGGTTGAACATTTTCAATAACCCAAATCCTCTGCAGCACAGTAATTTGAATAGAAGGTCAAATCCATAGATTTCTGTTTTGTCTGCATAGAATTAAGATATATTTTTAAATTTTGTAATATTTTCTGCATAGAATTAAGATGTTTTTAAATTTTCTAATACAACATCACATAATGTATATTTTAGTCTTCAAATTCTATAGCCAAAATGATTTTATATTGTGTTTTTCTTAACATAACAGTAAAAATATCTGGTGGCAGTGCCTGTGGCTCAGTGAGTAAGATGACAGCCCCATATACCAAGGGTAGTGGGTTCAAACCTGGCCCCAGCCAAATTGCGACAACAACAAAAAAAATAGCTGGGCATTGTGTCAGGTACCTGTAGTACCTGGGAGGCTGAGGCAGGAGAATTTCCTACGCCCAAAAGATAGAGGTTGCTGTGAGCTGTGATGCCATAGCACTCTACCGAGAGGGACAAAGTGAAACTCTATCTCTAAAAAAAAAAAAAAAAAAATTCTACTTACACAATTTCTATTCTTTCTTTCTTTCTTTCTTTTTTTTTTGAGACAGAATCTCAAGCTGTTGCCCGGGGTAGAGTGCTGTGGCATTACAGCTCATAGCAACCTCCAATTCTCTTGCCTCAGTTTTTTTTTTTTTCTACTTTTAGTAGATATGGGGTCTTGCTTTTTGCTCAGACTGCTCTCGAATTCATGGGCTAAAGCAATCCACGCGCCTCAGCCTCCCAGAGTGCTAGGATTACAGGCATGACCCACTGCACCTGGCTCACAATTTCTATTCTTAAAGGAAAAGATATTAAATTATTTTGTGATTCTGTACAGCATCCTGATCTAATTCTTTAGTCTCTAATCTTTTAAATCAAAATTTTATGTCTTTTACATGAGGCATCAAGTTTTGTTGATTAATAATAATATTAATAGTAACTGTAATTATAGTTTTCTATGTGTCAAGCATTTATAATGTATTTTCTCATTTAATCATTCCTAATTACAAATAGATATGATTATTGTCATTTTAAAGAATGGAAAACAGAATTGGAATGGTTATATAATGTTCTGAGGAGCTCACACTAGTACACAGAGGAGCAAATATTTGAAGCTCTGTATGTGTTATTCTAGTGCTCATACTAAATACATTACTATTACAAATAAATAAATAAATAAACTACTACCACTGCCCCCGCTACCACCACCACCAAACATTATATAATGCTTACTCTAGCCAAATACTGTCCTAATAGATTTATGTATATTGATTTATTTAATTCTGAATGTAATTTAAATGTTTTGCCATATTTCTCAAATTTCCTCATAATTGAAATGAAGGGGAAATAGAAATTCAGAAAGTCTAACTTATACAAAATTGCAATTATTCAATTACATAACCCAAATCTAACTACAGAGACAAAGACTTGTCCACCATCTTAGATTTTCTCTCTACTGAAGTTACTTTTATAATTTGCTGAATAATTATTTATGCTGTAATTAATTTTAAGAAAAGTACACATTATGAGGCAGTCCCTGTGGCTCAGGGGGTAGGGTACTGGCCCCATTTACTGAGGGTGGTGGGTTTGAACCCAGCCCTGGCCAAACTGCAACAAAAAATAGCCAGGCATTGTGGCAGGCGCCTGTATTCCCAGCTACTTGGGAGGCTGAGGCAAAAGAATTGCCTAAGCCCAGGAGTTGGAGGTTTGCTGTGAGGTGTGACACCAGGGCACTCTACCAAAGGTGACATAGTGAGATTGTCTAAAATAAATAAATAAATAAATAAAAGAGAGAGAGAGAGAGAGAGCGAGAAAAAGAAAAGTACACATTCTGATTTTATAAAATGGCACCTTTTAAAACTCCATCTGGTATATTTAGCCGGCAAGTCCTTATTTTTTTTGTAGTAGTATTAACTTTATTTGTAAATTTTGTAAAAGTGTAATGGTACAGAGACGTAGAGGAAAGAGCAAGTTAGAGAAGCTCTAACCCCCATGTATGTGACTTCTTGTATTCTTTTGTTTATAGAAAAATACTCCCTGTAACTATGTGTGACTTATTTTGCTGGATTTTAAAGGTCATACGCCATATGTGATTCTTTTAACATGCTAACGAATTTAGTTTTATAGTATTTTGTTGAGGATTTTTGCATCTGAATTTGCCAGGAACTTGGCCTGTAGTTTTCCAACCCTGTAGTATTCTTAACTGCCTTTGCTGTAGGAATAATTTTAGTCTCATAAAATGAATTTAGAAGTGTTCTCTTTTCCTCAGTTTTTTGAACAATGTTTGAGAAGAATTGATACTAATGTTCCTTTAAATGCATGATGGAATTCACCCATGACACCATCTTATCCTGAGCTTTGCATTATTGAGAAATTTTTGATTACTGATTCAATTAACTTATTCATTCAGATTTTATATTTCTTCATGATTCATTCTTAGTAGCTTGAATGTCTCTATTTGTCTAGGAAACTTGTCTATTTCTTCTAGGTTACCCAATTCATTGGCATATTATCATTTATAGGTATATCTTATGATTCGTGGTACTTCTGTGGTATCAGTTTTAATGTTCCTCTTTCATTTATATTTTTATTTATCTGAGTTTTCTCTCTTTTTTCTTGTTAAGACTACACAAAGTTTGTCAATTTTGTTTATTTTTTAAAAGAGGCTTTGTTGTTTTTTCTATTGTCTTTCAGGACTTTGTTTCATTTATTTCTGCTCTAATCTTTATTCTTTCTATCCTTCTAACTTTGAGCTTGGTTTGTTCATACTTCTAGTTCTTTGAGTTGTAAATTTGGATTGTTTATTTTGGAGCTTTTTCCCTCCACAATGTTGGCATTTATCACCATAAAATTCCTCCTTGGAACTGCTTTTGTAGCATCCCCTACATTCTGGTACCTTGTGTTTCTTTTTTTATTATCAAGGTACTTTTTGATTTCACTTCTGATTTCTTCTTTGACTCATTATTTGTGTTAAAGAACCTTGTCCCATGGTTCTTGGTTCCTTGTACTGAAGAATGTTCATTGGTGCTAAGTCAAGGGAGTACATGAGCAGACCAAGCAGGTGCAATCAGGCAAAGTGCCAAAGTTTATTAAAGCATAAAACATTCCAAACATAGAATGGGTCTACACATTTAAAAACAGAGCATCAAAAGGATAGCACACTCTCAAAGTCCATAGAGAGTGGACCAGACCAGTAAGGAATAGCACCCCTCTGGGCTAATGTCTGTCCTTCTAATGATGTGCTGTGCTGGGGGTGGAATATTATTTTTCTTAGAAAGAGGTGCAGAAGTTCCAGAATGCCAAGACATCCCCTTTTCTATTTTTATAAGGCAATTTCTGGAGGTTGCTATGGTATTTGTAAATAGTCACGGTGCGTAGGTAGGTATGATTTTTTCTATGTTAATGAGGGTAGGTCACTTGAGATTCTGTTACCAAAGCATCAGAAAAATTAGTGCTCCAAAGACTCTCTGTTGTGACCTTGGTCCCATCTCTGCTTTGTGGTTTTATTCTCTCTCTTTCTGATTTTTCAGTCATTGAAGAGCCCCTACCATAGACCAAACATCTGTTCAGTCCTTGGAAGCACCCTTGACATATCATCTGTTCCTTTTGAGACTCCCCCTCCCCTGGGCAATTTGTTCCTCTTATTCTAGACAAAACATCTCCGTATGTCATCTGATCCAATCCCTCCTTATCCCTACCTAACAGTTGTTCAGGAATATGTTGTTTAATGTCCACATAATTGTGAATTTTCTGATTTTATACTGTTATTGATTTCTAATTTCATTCCATTATGGTTAGGAAATATACTTGATATGATTTCAATCTACATTTAAGAATGTGTATTATTCTGCTTTTGTATGGAATGTTCTGCATATGTCTATTGGATCCATTTTGTCTGTAGTGTGATGAAGTCCAATATTTTCTCATTGATATCTACTTGGATGATTTATCTGTTGTTGAAAATGGGGCATTAACATGCCCCAATATTCTTGTACTATTATCTATTTCTCCCTTCAGTTTTGTTGATAAATGCTTTTTAATTTACAAATTAATTTAGTGTTTTAGTGGTGGGTACTTATATGTGTGCATGTGTATGTGTGTGTTATATCCTGTTAATAAATTGATCCCTTTATCATCGTATAGAATATGTAGTGACCTTCTTTGTCTCTTGTGACAAATTTTGATTAAAAGAGTATTTTGATTGATATAGGCACCACTGCTCTCTTTTGGTTAACATTGACATGGAATGTTTTTCTATCTTTTCACTTTTACCCTATGAACTTGTTCATACTTTTTATACATAGAGCTTTTTTTCGTGAATGCCTTAGTTGGTTTTTCTTTTTCATCTACATTTGCTTATAGTTATTTCAATCTTTTTCTCTATGAAATAATATCAGTTTCAGAAATAGCTTTTTTTTTTAACGACATTTATTTATCAGTTTGTGATTGTTATTTGTTGGAGTCTTTCTATGTTTTTGCAAGTCTATGATATTAGTTAAATATACTTTTAATCTTTTATTTAAAATCTCAGTTTCCTGAATTAGTCTCAAATTATTTATTTTGAAATGATTGGGAATAATTCTTAATTTATAATTTTTTTGCTTCTGAGCTGGGCACTTTACCTATGCTTTGCATATACTTTCTATTTGTTCTTATTTGATGTCTATGGAGCAAATGGTTGTACCATTTTTTCTTTATGTTACTACTCATGTTTGGACAACAGCTTCACATTCTCTTTTCCCTGCCCAGCATTGGTGAGTTTTTATTTCTCTTCTCACTGGGTATGGAGCCATTTTCCTGAATGAGCACTATTTTATGAATATTTACTTTGTGCAATTCTATACCTTAATGGGGTGAATTAAGAAAAGATGCTACAAAAAAAAAAAAAAGATGAGCTGAAATACAAGCATTTATTTTTAGAATATCTTATATTTGTTCCTTCCTCCTTCTTCAGTTGTTTTGTTTGTTTGTTTTGCTTTTTCATGTTCTGTCCTAGGGTTTAGTACGTTTACTCTGAGAGAAAAAAATCCATTACTGTGAGGGGGCACTTTCCCACCTCGGGTCACTCTCACAGCTTTGTGTGCAAGTCTAAGGCTTCAGTTTCATCAGGGAGACACAGTCTCCTGGTATACTTCTCCTGCCTGTTACCTCCTCCCCGCTCCCAACTGTTCCTTTATATCATCATATTAAACATTTAAAAGACCGTGATTTGGTGAAAGTGATTCTGGGCTGTGAAATGAGACTTTTGATTTGAAGATCTGATTTTGATTCTAGCTATGTAATCTGTGGTGAATTCTATTCTCATGTGAAAAATGTTTGCACAGGAAAATGGTGAGTATAAAGTGACTTGGACAGCATTATATCCACAGTTTATTTTTGCTGTAGTATTACGTAGCTAAAATGTTTGAACTTCCTGTATCAATGGCTAAACATAATGTGTTGAATCTATAAGAATTTAAGTGAGTTAGAAAAAGTGAAAAAGTCCAACATATATATGTATTATTTATACAATACTAAATACCTAGATATTTAAATGTATCTGAGTATGTTCACATATAATATTATAGTCTTAAATATTGGACTATATTCACATTCTCTTATTTTTTTATTCATATAGATACATAGAAAAAATGAAACAGTAAACTTGCTGATAATTTTGTCTCTGTAATAGTTTTACCTGAAACTTAAACAAATAAGCATTTGAAAATACTACTGTCTAATCAAACTGCTTGAGTTTTCATGCTTAGACAAAATTATGACTACAGATAAGAAAATTAACACTTTTGGTAGCATAAAAGAGCCAGCCAAGTTCCATGATATCTAGATAGTGTTTGCCATTATCAACACCTATTGATCCTATTTCTTGACATTATACTATTAAAGATGGATTAAAGATCTATTTAAAGATGGATTATTCTTCTAATCTTCTCCGTTAAAGTGATAGCTACTAAGTTGTGAATTAAACCTTTGCACAGTTTCTTTTCAGATATCTTTTTAAAAGCTCCAGATTACTTCAATTTTAGGAATAAAAAGATAGATTTGGGAGATTGTATTTGTCATGTGTTTGTGGCACCATGCACTATTCTGAGTTTGATCATGTGTGAGTGAGTGACTTAAGTGGAAGATTTATTATAGGGAATATTTTACTTACTTAAAACACTCTATTCTTATAGCAAAAGGGTAAGATATGACTCTATTTGTAAACAACTGAAGCATAATATCTGCAATACATCATGTAAAGGTATAATCACTGTCAAAGTGCCAAGGTACCATCACAGAAAGTGACTGCTGTAATTGACAGAGATAGTGATCAGGCTCCAGAACCATTTGCTGATTGCATATTCATGATTCCACTTGGTAATATGCTATAGTTCCTCTGTGAGTTATTCTAAATGGATGTTTAAACATCACTAGACTGACACTGTGTATTTAGAAATTTGCAAGTCTAATGTTTAACACCTCTCTTTCTGCTTTGTCTTGGAATGTCTAATATAAAAAGGAAGCTTAACTGTAGGCTTGAATAAGAGTTTTTTGTGTGTGTGCCATTGTCACAGTGCACTCAGATAAACTCAGCTCCTTTTTGAATTTGTTCTTTACATCCTGTCTTTTTACAACTTTAAAGTAAACATAGCATACAATTAAAACTAACTTCTAAATGCAATGTTCTCTGGCAGCCCATTTACATGACCATTCTCCTGTCTTTCACTGAGATGTACTTATACAGTTGTGAATAATAATCACCTTAAATATTATTCCCCCAGGAGAATAATCCCTAGTGTTTCCAACCTATGTGTCATGTAGGTTGACAAACTGATTTTGGAATGTATTAAGATAATTCTTTAATTACCCTCAATTAATATAGAAACCAGATTTCCAAAATTCAAATATTTCAGTTCTCTCATGGGAAAATATCAATAGCAGAGGAAATAAAATATAATATATCCAAAACCTGAAATGTAAGCTTAATTCATTGTCCTCACTATGGTGGGAAAAAATGACTAGATTTATAAAGAAATTCATAAATAATAACTAAAAACTTTTGACTAGGCTGCAGTCAAGCCTAGGAGGAGGTGTGGAAAGCCAACAAGACATTACATAATATTCAAAGGAAAGGATAATAGTTCATTTTTTTTTAATTAAAGCATATCAAAAATGTATTTATGTTACCAGTTTAATGTAATACAAGGCAGTCTAGATCGATTAATTGATTGTAAGAGGAATTTAATTAGAACAGACACATACTTTCATTAGTTTCAAAATTTCATGTAGTATTTCTTATGTGTTTTTATTCTCTAAGAACATACATATAAATAGTACTTCCATTTTTAATATATATATATTTCATTAAACTATGGTATAAACATATAAAATTATGTAAGCATATAAGTATCTATATAATAATATAAATAAAGAATACACAGTTCACTGGATCTTCATAAAGTGCATACAACCATAACACTTTTGATTTTTAAATTATTCTATAAAAAATTAATTATTTACCTTCCAAGAAATTAAGAATATGGGACTATTCTAAGTAGGCTGGTTTTCCAAACTCCTTTCCTTTACCATGACAGTGAAGGGGTCAGATTGAAACTATCTTCACAGTAATGTTCAAGTGAAAGCAATGATACCTCTCTAAGTCAGTTGCCTGTAAGGGACCTGGACTCAAACCAAGGCAATAGGTTTTTCTGTCTGGCAGTTTGGCAAAGCCATGCTGATAGAGGCAATTACGAGTGAGTCATGTTAATCATAATGAAACTTGAGGGACAATCCTGAAACTCAAATTATAATTTAATTTCTGCAATTACAATTAATCTCCTCAATTAGTGGATGCAGCACATCTTAATGACCATGTATTTCCTGCATAGCTTTATGCAGATGCTGCTTTCTAATCTCTATATGCCACATGCACCTGAACACTGTCATAATTATTTCACAAGCACTGACCTTCACTCTGCATTTAAAAACTATGTGCAAAATATTACCTGGATCAGAAAAAACATTAGGAAAAATTAATCTTTAAGAACAAGCTAATACAATTAGGGGACTTTTCTATCATTTTCTTCCTAGGACCTATTGCTAATTTTTATTAATTTATTCATGCAAGAGAACTTTTACTACCTGCGCTTTATATGTCTAGCTTTGCATTAAGTGCTGAAATTTGTTTTAAATGACAGCATAGAGTATAACCTTACAGAGCTTATGGTCCCAATTACGAATGTCTCTGTTTATCCATTTAGTCAACAATCGATTTTTGAATTTCTTTTCTTTGCCAGGGAAACAATGAGCTTTTTGAATTAAGCATTTAGTAACATAGACAAAATTCCTACCCTTCTAGCTCTTATATTCCATCAAAGGAGACTGATAATAAGCAAAGTGTGCAAATAAGAATGTAGTAGGATAGATCGATTATACTTTTTCATTCAATAATTATCTCAGTATATTTAAGCGCATTTGCAGTGCAGTTTTGCACAGTCCTTGAATCTGGGATAATTTTTGAATTTATTTGGGAAATTAGAATGTGGCCAGAAGTGGCAGTATGCTAGTTCTAAACATAGGCCCCCCAAAATCTTGCACATCTTTATTCTCTTCCTGGATGGTACTTCTCTTATGTGAGCAAGCTGAGAGGCCATTCTGAACCAAAATTCTCCCATCCAATTCCACAATGGCCCCCAGATTATGCAAATTTAGATAAATCACTCACTGAGTTCAGTACTAAACAGCAGAGCCATGCAGACTACCTATAAATTTGTAAGTAAAAATAAATGCTCATTCTGCATTGCATTGAAGCTTTGTGATTATTTATTATGTAGAATTATTAGGGAAATAGACAACTGACGTGCAGTATGTATGATAATTAAGATTGCTAAGGAGAAAAAGTAAATCAAAACAGAATATTAAAACAATATGAAAGGAAAAAAATAAATTTGGAAGACTGACACTGTCCAACTACAAAATTACATAAAGCTTCAGTAATTGAATAAATTAATAGAACAGAATAAAGATCTCATAAAAATACCCACATAAATATAGTCAGTTGATGTTTTATAAAGGCTAAATAATGGAGAAAAGATAGTCTTTTGAATAAATGGTCCCAGAACAACTGGACGTCCCATGCAAGAAGGCATTTAGACATGGATCTTACCTTTCACAAAAATGAACTCAAAATGGATTATGGACTGAAATGTAAAATGAAAAACTATAGAACCCCTAGAAGATAATATGGGAGAAAATCTAGGTTGCAATGACTCTTTGAATATGTCACCAAAGGCACAATCCATGAAAGAAAGAATTGATAGTTTGGTTTTCATTGAAATTAAAAATTTTAGCTCCATTAAATACAGTGCCCAGAGAATGAAAAAACAAGGCACAGTTTTGGAGAAAAGATTTTCAAAAGGCATATCTGAGAAAGGACTGTTATTTAATGTATTCAATGAACTCTAAAATTCAGCAATAAAAAAATAGGCCAATAACTTTAACAGACACCTCAATAAATAAGATACGCAGATGGCAAATAAGCATCTGAAAAGATGCTTCACATTATATGTCACCAGAGAAATGAAAATTAAAACAGGAATGAAATGTCACTACTCAATTATTAAAATGGCCAAAATCCAGAAAACTGACAACACCAAATCCTGTCAAGGATGTGAAGTTACAGGAACTTCATTGATATTCCTGTACCTTTCCCTTCGTTTTCCTATGAACATAAAACTCCTTTTAAAGTATAAAGTCTTACTGAAAAAGTAAATTGGAGACATGGTGTGCAAACATCAGAGGAGGGTGAGGGGAGGTAGAAGTTTGGGAGTGGATGGCTGGAAATGTTTTAGGGAGAGGTTGACTTTTAAGTAAAAATCTGAAGCAAATGAGGAAGTAAATCAAGGGACTGATTTAAAGACCCTGAAGAAATAGAATGGCTGGAATATATGAAGAACATGAGAGAGATGAGGGATGCAAGATTAGAATGTATTAAAAAGAGTAAAAAGAGATGAGTTCACAGTCAAACAGAACAGGGAAAGGCCAGATCATGCAGGACCAGGTCATTATAAGGTAGGTTGCTTTTATTTGAGTGAGATGGTGACTTTTGGAGGGTTAACTGACTGATGGAATCTAATGTAATTTTTACCAGTATCATTTTGCACCTCTTTTTAGATTAGACTACAGAAGGCAGAAAGATGACATAGGAGACAATTACAATAATGTAATAAGATAGTAGTGACTTCAATCAAGAAGTTGACTATAGCTCTGGTGAAAATTTTCAATTTATTTAGAAGATGAGGCTAATAATTTTCCAAAGAGATGAGACTTTGACTATTTTTTTTCAAATAACTGTATGTTTTTATGCAAAAATGTATTTGAAACATGTACCTATGGAAAAGATTTCTGAGGGTGGTAGAGAATGAATAAAGTAACAGGAATTACTGTTTAAGTTTGGAATATAGGTTGAATATCTTAATCTAAAAATCTGAAATCTGAACTCAGATTTCAGAAGTTTTGGAATGCCAACATTATGCTCAAAAGAAATGCTTATTGGAACATCTGTTTTTGACTTTTCAAATTAGAGATGCTGAACCACTAATTATAATCCAAATACAGTAAAGCCTCTGTAATCTGACCAACCAAGGAACTGTAATAAACTGGTCAATATATAAGGTGGTCAGCATGAAAAATTAGGCATTCTGTGTTGATATGTACATGTGGTGCATGTCTAGTCTATGAAAAGTCAGTCAACTTCAGGAGGTCAATGTATGAAAGTGTTCAGCTGTGGAGGGTCTACTGGATTTCAAAATTGGAAAGAAGCTGAGAACTATAACACTTCTGGTTGAAAGTATTTTGAATAAGAGGTGCGTAACCTGTATGATACTATGCACTGATGCCAGCACCTAGTCCATCCTTCAAAGCAATTTTGGAATTATTTTTCTGAAATGGCCTTCAGCGCTAATGTTGTATGACCCTTGATGTTCTGAATGTCATTAAAATGTCTTTTCAATATCTCTTTATCTTCAGGTAAAGAGGGGGAAATATCAGCTAAGTAGGGAGGATATTCCAATATAATTATTTGTTTACTGACTAAAAATTCCCACACAGGCAGTGCCATGTGAGCTGGTGTGTTGTCATGATGCAAGAATCATGTGTTGTCAATGAAAAGTTCAGGTTGCTTTTGTTTAACTTTTTCACAGAGCCTTTTCAGTCCTTCCAAATACTAAACTTGATGTCTAGTTGGTACAAATTCATAACAAACAATCTCTCTAATTTCAAAAGGTAAACAACATTGTATTGACTCTTGATTTGAACTGACAAAACTTTTTTTGGTTGTGGAGAAGTGGCTGACTTCCACTGTGCACTTTGTTTCAGGATCGTATTAGTACACTCATGTTACATTACCAGGGATAATACAGCCCACAGCATCATCTTGCATCTCCAAAAGGTCTTTGGCAAACTTTGACTCTCCATTTCTTTTGATCAGTGAGATTCTTTGGGACCATTGTCGCACATACCTTTCTCATGACAAAATATTCAGATAAGATTTTCCTATTTCTCTATTAAAGTTTACTTGGTCTACTGTGCTTGTCACTGTCAGCCAATGATTTTGATGCACAATTTGATGAATTTTTGCAATGTTTTTGGCTTGTTACTGGCCACCCTGAACTTCTTTGTCAATGCCACTTTCTCCCCTCTCAGAAAAAAAAAATTTAATCCATTTGTATTTGCAATTTTCTAAATTTGTATTGCAATTTTCTTCATGGCATTACCCTATAAACTTTGACTAACATGTCCCTGATACCACTTCTGCTTTTGTCAGTTATAACAAGAAATTTAATGTTTGTTCATTGCTCAAATTCAAGGTCTGACATTCTCATGGCAGCACACAAAAATATGCAACGACATTAATGAACACTTAGAAAGACACTGCCAAGTGTTTAGATGAATACAGATGTGAGACATTGATATACTAAGCTTACAAACCCTTTCTGAGTTGTTTATACAGTGCTACCAATGTAGATACAAGGTGGCAAGTTTGCAAACTTGTTTGTCAGACCTCATACTATACCTATTAAATTTAAGATTATCTCTGTTTTTAATCTCTTTCTGAGTGCCCTTTTGCTCATTCACCTCTAGACATATGGCTCTCTCTATTCTTGAGAAATATGGAAGGTATGCTCCAAATTTAGTCTTTATATAGGTTGTGAATCTTGATTTCATAAGCCTAACATTCTCAAATTTTTAAATGATTCTTGAATTCCTAATCTTCTATAGATAGAAATAGGTTGAGAAATTTGCTTACTCCCATGGAGGATATAGCCTCCTTTTTGCTTATGGCAGAGAAGAATAATGAACTTCCAGAGAGTAAAGGAAAGGTTTAAGGAGAATTATTTTTAAGAAAATTCCTTGTATTTAGCATACAAAGTTCTTACAAATATCTATCTTGCTGGGTTTTAAAATTTTTATACAACAGTAATGGTAATGTTCCTGTTATTTGTACCATTTCTCAAAAGAAGTGTTTATTGTCACAAATATCCTTGTTTCTCCATTACATATTGCGTATGGGGAGATAACCTCTTCTTACTCATGTATCTCTGGACAAGAAAAGTCATATCCAAAATATATACAAAATTTTATTTATTACTTTTGAAGATGCAATATGAAAGTTTTGAGAAAGGCAGTAGTATGGTCCTTTATTTCACTCCCAAGAAATACAGTCGTTGGACTCTTTTCTGATCTACTTTGCAAGTTTCAACTTGTTTGGCTCATTGGTGTTGCTGGGAGGGCCTCATATGTTTCCATACATGTTGCCCTCAGACAGCATCAGTTAAGGAGCTAGAAAGAGAGCACTTATGTGTGATGATTTCCTGTGATTTGAAAAGTGGGTTTAACGAGTTCAAATCCTTGAGTGTTCGCAATGGACTTTCTGGGACATTACTCTTTCCCACGTGACAATTTTTTGGTGGTTTCAAAAATTTAGAAGAGGCTGACCTCCGTTGAAAGATGAGGAAAGGAGTGGGTGCCCGGCAACCACAGTGACTGAGGAGAACGTCGCAGCTGTGGGAAAAAGTGCGCAAACTATCAGGTAACACGTAAGGACATTGAAGCAGAACTACAGATTGCATTACTGGAAGTGTCCAAAATCCTGCCCAGTTATCTTCAGAACAGCAAAGTTGTATTCCGATAGGTGCCTCACACTTGGAGCCATGAGCAAAAGCACATCTGTGTTGGTGTGAAGAAATGCTGGTCAGATTCGACAGGGGCAAGTCTGGACACTTTTCTGACATTGTCACTGGTGATGATACCTGGATTTACCAGTTTTATCCAAAGAACAAGCATTAGTGGACAGTGTGGAATTTTTTTTGATGAAGCACCAACAAAAGTGAAGCAGCCCCTAAGTTTCAGAAAGAAAATGGCGGCCACTTTCCACTTAGCAGTCATGTTACAACTGTTCCCCTGGAGGAATAAAGGACTGTTACTGCTCAGTAGTATACAACAGCGTGCCTACCAAAAGTTTTCAGGACGCTTCAAGAATGGTGACCAAGGACAGGACTTCAGAGAACCTTCCTGCACGATGACAATGAGTCCACCCGCACAGCCAACATCACCATTCAGTCTCCAGAGTCTACAGACATTGAACTTTTACTTCTCCATCCTACAGTCCTGATCCAGCCCCTTGTGATTATTTCTTATTTCCTAAAATTGCATGCATGGAAGAAGGTTGTACAGCCACAAGAAGCTGTTCACACCTACGGAAGTGAAGTTACAATGCTTGAAGAAAATGAGTGAAAAGTGTTGTAAAAAATGCATTCTAATGCATAGAATATCATGGCAAGTATTTTGAGAAAATACAGTAATCAAAATTATTTTTTTCTTAATGTTTGTACATCCCTAAACTTTTGTAGTGTCTCTTGTATAACTTACCTATTTATTATGATTATTGTTAATTATATGTCAATTTTTACCAGAATATAAGCCACAAAAAGTCAGAGATGTTTCCTTATCTTTTTCTATTGTGTGTCTGGAGCACAAAGAACAAAATATTCATTCAATAAATACTTGTAGAATAAGTGAATCAAGGGAATAAGACTTGTGGCTAATACATACTAAGACAAAAAAGCATTTAGAATCACCCATGCTCATCCTCAGAGATAGCTTCTATTAAAAATTAGAAAAGTATAATAGCTCAGTAATCAAGAGAGTCTGGTACTGATGGAAGGATAGGAAAAGAGATCAATGGAATACAATAAAGAACTCAAAAATAGATACATACAATGTGCTCAACTGATTTTTGAAAATGATGCAAAGGCAAATTGGGGAAAGATAGCCTATCCAAAACACGGCTTAGAAAAATTGAATATAGGCAGAAAAGAAAAGAAAAGATATACTTGGCTTGGTGCCTGTAGCACGGTATTTAGGGTGCCAGCCACATACACGGAGGCTGATGGGTTCGAACCCAGCCTGGGCCAGCTAAACAGCAATGACACTGCAACGAAAAATAGCCGGACATTGCGGCAGACACCTGTAGTCCCAGCTACTTGGGAGGCTGAGGCAAGAGAATCGCTTAAGCCCAAGAATTTGAGGTTGCTGTGAGCTGTGACATCACAGCACTCTACTGAGGGCAACATAATGAGACTCTGTCTCAAAAAAAAAACAAAAAAGAAAAGAAAAGAAAAGAAAAGATATACTGGACCTAATCTTCACAATTAATTTTTAAAAATAACTCAGAATGAATCCTGGATTCAAATGTAAGACATAGAAGTATAAAAGTTTTAGAAAAAAATAAGAGAGAATCTTCAAGCTTTAGGGACAGGACAACATTTCTTAGACTTGACACTAAAAGCAGCACTTATGAAAGAAAAAAACTTAATAACTGAAGTCTCATTAAATTTTAAAACATTTGCTCTATCAAAGACCTTGTTAAGACGATGAAAAGAATAAGCCGCAAACATGTACAAAATATTTGCAAACCAACTATCCAAAAAAGGAACTGATACTACATACCTGGACTATATAAAGAACTTTCAGAATGAAACATTAAAAGAAGCAAATGCTCCAAAGAGAAAATGAGCAAGAAAGTAATTTACTGACATTTCATTGAGGAAGATATACATATGACAAAAAGTATGTGAAAAGATATTCAACATTGCCATTGGGCAAACACAAATTAACAACAGAATCAAGATATTTTAGCACACCTGTGTGCATGGATAAAAACTTAATAATACTAAAGAGAATATGGAGAAATTGGATGACTTATATATTGCTTGTGGAAATACAAAATGGTAAGGCATCTTTTTGTAAAACTAAACAACTACTACGTGATTAAAGAATTGCACACTTGAGCATTGGTCCCATGGAAATGAAAATTATGTGCACTCAAAAACATTCATAGCACTTTTATATCCTATAGCCCCAAACTGAAGACAACTCAGATGTCCTTCTACACTGAATGGTTAAATAAATTATAATATACCCGTACAATGAAATACAAATTAGCAATAACAAAGAACAAACCAGTGACACAAGCAACAACTTGTATGAATTTTAAGAAAATTGTACAGAGGAAAAAATCAATATCCTTAGGTTACATAGTAATATACCGTGTGAATTTATTTATATGACACTTTTGAAACAACAAAATTATTCAGATGAAAAATACGTTAGCAGTTGCCAGTTTGGAGCTGAGGAAGGAAAATAGCTGTGGCTGTAAAAGCATGTTAAAAGTGTTCTTTGTGGTAATGCAACTCTCTCGAAACGTGACCATGGTGGCAGGAAAACCATCAAGCCTGAGTGATTAAATTACAATGAAGTAAACACACATAGAGACACACACGCAACTATTAATATACACAAAGGTTATGAAATCTGAATAAAATCAATGGAATTGAGGGCAGTGCCTGTGGCTCAGTGAGTAGGGTGCCAGCCCTGTATACCAAGGGTGGTGGGTTTGAACCCAGCCCTGGCCAAACTGCAACAAAAAATAGCCGGCGTTGTGGCGGGCGCCTGTAGTCCCAGCTACTCAGGAGGCTGAGGCAGGAGAATCGCCTAAGCCCAAGAGCTAGAGGTTGCTGTGAGCTATGACGCCACATCACTCTACCGAGGGTGACAAAATAAGACTCTGTCTCAAAAAAAATAAATCAGTGGATTTGTATCAATGTCAGTTTCCTTGTTATAATTATTGGATTTTAGTTCGATAAAACATTATTACCATTGAGGTAAACTGCCTAAAAAGTACATCTAGGTAGTGTTTCTCATAACTGTATTTGAGTCCATAATTCATATATGAAGCCATAACCAAAATTACCTCAAAATTAATAGCTAAATTTAGAAATAAATATGTAATTATCATATGACTCATCAATTCCATTTCTGCATATTTACCTTGAAAAGGGCTAAGAGATAGATACATCCACAAAAATAGCTATGCACAAAGGTTCATAGCAGTATTATTCAGAATAGTGAAAATCTGCAAGTAATCCAAGGGCCATCAATAAATAAATGAATTAACCAATTGTGATACACTCATACAATGGAATTGTATTTAGCAATAGAAAGAACAAACTACTGGTGTATACGATAACATGACTAAATCTTGAGTGAAAGAGGCCAGATACAAAAGAGCAATTACTGTATGAATCCATTAACATGAATTTCTAGAATAGATGAAACCAATCTATTCTGGGAGAAAGTAGGTCAGCGGGCCTGGTGCCAGTATGGGCCTTTGAATGCCCACAGTCAGAAGGGAGCTTTATCAAAAGTAATAATAGTATTCTAAATCTTTATTGTGTCAGTGGTTAACCAGATCTATATATTAATCAACTTTTATATAACTGTGTACTTAAAATCATTGTACCTTATTTTATGTTTTATATCTTTTTTTTTTTTTTTGACACAGAGTCACTTTGTCACCCTTGGTAGAATGCTATGGCATCATAGCTCACAGCAACCTCAAAACTTAGGCTCAAACAATCCTCTTGCCACAGCCTCCCAAGTAGCTGGGACTACACAATGCCCAGCTATTTTTAGAGATCTGGTCTCGTCTTGCTCAGGCTGGTCTGGAACCCATGAACTCAAGCAATCCACTTGCCTTAGCCTCCAAGAATGTTAGGATTACAGGTGTGAGTCACCACTCCTGGCCTTGTGTTTTGTCTTTGATCACAATATTTCAACTCAGCATAATGTGATGAAACAACTTATTGAAATATATGAGGTGAAAATCCTGTAAGGATGGGTATGCTCTGCTCTGGGGAATCTAAGTAAAGGGATTTAAATGGAAGGGGCTTCAGTGGGAGCAGTGGCTCTCACCTGTACTACTAGCATTTTGAGAGGCCGAGGTAGGTGGGTTACTTCAGCTCAGGAGTTCGAGACCAGCCTGAGCAAGAGCAAGACCCCTATCTCTTCTTAAAAAAAAAAAAAAGAAAAAGAAAAACTACCCAGGCATGGTGGTACACAGCTGTAGTCCCAGCCTCTTGGGAAGCTGAGGCAAGAGGACTGCTAAAATCCCAGAGTTTGAAGTTGCTGTGAGCTATATGGCACTCTACCCAGGGCAACATAGTGAGACTCTGTCTCAAAAGAATAAAATAAAATAAAAAAGTAAATAAATGAAAGTAAGTATCTTCCACCTGTAAACTGCCAATTGCTTTTCTATAACTTTCCTTAATTATGTTGCTATATATTCTCAGAAATGAGGGACTGATAGGTCAGAATTGAGTTACGTATTCACCCTTAGGTAATGCTGTAGAGCAGGGGTCCTCAAACTTTTTAAACAGTTTAAACAGGGCCAGTTCACTGTCCCTCAGACCGTTGGAGGGCTGGACTGTGGGCCTCGGGATGAGTTGGCTGCTAAGCAGGATAGGCAGTGGCAGTAAAAACACCCGGCAGGCTGGATAAATGTCCCAGGCGGGCTGCATGTGGCCCACGTGGGCCGTAGTTTGAGGATGCCTGGAGGAATGGAGGACACCATGCTTGCAAAGGACAGTTACTGATTCTTATCACATTAAAAGGAAACGCTGAGAACAGGATAGTCTCGGGTAAGCCTAGAGACGTTTTGTGACTTGGGGGCAATCCTCCAAGTAGCTCAGTGTCCCGGAACGAGATAAGATCAGTCACTCACTAGTAAGCATGTGTTAAACGTTGATGCTTAGTAATTCTTCATGGGCGTTTGGGGAAAGAAGACGTGGCAATCCTTACACATGCAGCCCTCGTATGGAATTACCTTACCTCTCCACACCTGTTGTGTATGTCCTTACCTTACCTCTCCACACCTGTTGTGTCTAACCGTAATAAATAGCTGTTGCAGGGGGAGCTCTGGGCTACCCTGCACTTAAGGTTAGCCCGCCTCCTGCAAGCTTGTGCTTCTAATCGTGTCACACCTGGGGTTCCTTCCTGCAGTGACTGAGACCAGGGCCTTAGGGAGTCTGGCCTCTAATGCCACTTGACTGACAGCCCCGAAAGACCATGTACAACTTAAGAGGAAGAATTCTCCAAAGGTAAGTGGAATTCTGTTACAAAGAAGAGGGAATATGAGGCTGGGCAAAGCAAAACAATCCATCTTTCGTGCTTTCCTGACCCCTTTACTGCAGAATTATTTCTTTTTCTTCAGTGCGGTCTTAACCTTGTACCTTAAAAAAGTACTATATTAAAAATAATTTCCCGCCCATTTTGAATTTTGGATATTTATGTACTTTGCTTTTGCACTGGACTCCATGGTTTTCTGCAATGGGGGCCAATCATCTTGGCCAGCACATAGTCGGTGTCAGAAATGTTTGTCGTGTTAAAAGAGTATTAAAGTAAAAATGCAAGTGGAACACAAATAACAGCTCAAAAATAGTGATTTAAGAAAGAAAATTACATCAGTTTGAGATAAATAATATGCAATGATGTACTTGCTTCCTGTAAAAAGGAAGAGAAAATATCTCAGATAAAATGGCATTTGACCAGAAGCATAAAATCAGTGATACTGTGAAAAAAATACAGTCTTGAAGACTATTCTAGGCAGTAACTGCAGAAAATACGCATGCACTAACAGGGGACATGGTTTGGCATATTCAAGGAATACCCACAAGACTACTATGGCTGGGGCGAGGAAATCTAAATGCGTGCTAAGAGATAAGGTCATATAGAGAATTACAAGATAGATGTGGGAGGGGTGGGCAAAATCATTCAAAGTCATTTAACTTCTACCCTGAATAAAATGATAAGCCTTTTGAGGGATCAGGCAGAGGAGTAACGTGGCCTAACTTACATTTTAATGGGATTACTTTACCTATTGTCTGAGGAATAATATCAGATCATACCATATGGGAAATTATTCTTTATGTTTCATTTCTATAAAATGGGTGTTTGTTCATGTTCCAAGAATTAACTTGACACTTAAGATAGTCTCCTGTGATCACATTTCAGAGCATGTCCATTTACTAAATAAAACACTGAACTTTCTTATTTCCTTGACATTTCAGAGGTAAGAATTTATTTTTTAGATGTTCTAAAACTAATTTAAAAAATGACAAAAAATTTGACATACAGGCAAACTCCAAGTAATTGTGATGTGTGTATAAATGTATGCATCCCCAAAATGACTTTGAAAAGATTGCATGTGATATACATTTGAGGGAATTTGGTTGATGCTTGAATTTTTTTTTGTTTGTTTCTTTTGTATGTGAATAAAAATAGCACAAACCCAAGAACAGCCACATGGTGCCATCAGAGAACATAAGTCTCAAAGCATGTGATTAACAAAGTTGTATCAAGTCAATACAAATCAGTTAATTTTGCTAATGACTATCATGCATGGCAAAAATAGTCAATGAGTTCTCTTTTGACAAAGTTAATAAGCACAGCACCTACTATGGGGCAAAGAAATTATAGTGACTGGGGACTAGGGAGAGAACAAGAAGAGTAGTAATGAGGAGGTGGAGGAACGAACTCAGAGTGGCTCACGCACAGATCTCAGCATTTAGTCCATTGATAACACGGACACGCCAGGTGATGGAAGAAAACATTGCAAAAATAGCTGCGGAATGCACGTGTTCCAGTAGGGTCCACAAGCAGGTCACAGCAATTCCAAACAGCTTCCCGGGAAGAAAAGTCAACCTCTTGGCAACTGTTCTACAAAACTGCGATTCAGGTGCTTTTTACGAAGTCAGTTTGTCTTTTCAGGTGTTATCATGGCAGCCCTAGTTTTATTTCTTTTTCTCTGGTAAACTCTTTGGGTTCCTCCTTTTAAAAAATATCAAAACAAATAAGTCTGGTGTTATTTTGGAGGAAAAAAATCAAGTGTTCTTCTGAATGAAGAGTGCTCTTTTTTGTTTTCCTTTTTAACTGCGCTGACTTTGACATAATTGTATGTTTGCCTGTTCTAGGGGAAAAATCCTAATTATTTCAACCAGCTTATCTCTCACTGCTAGCAGAAAAGCCCGTAGCTATTTCACACCAGGTAAAGGTAGTAATGTTCAGCTAAAAGGCAAACATTTATCACCTTCCTCCATGACACAAAATTGCCATGCAAATATATATTCATTTAACAAACATTTCCTTAAAGCCTGGTATAGGCTGGGGATCTGGGGACAGATGCAACCACGTTTCTGCCATTAGCGTCATTATTTATTGTGGGGTAAAAAGCATATAAACACTATTAAAATACCAAATGTAGTTAAAAATTTACCAACCCCAGAGCTATTCCAGAGCCCTCAGATTCGGTAATTCACCTTGTTTAATACCACTAACTCACTTTGCACTCCTCTTATGTAATTGAAAGTCAATTACTCATTCAGATAGTAATTATCAAACTTCACTTAGTCTATTCCAGATGTTATTCTAGTTATTGGGAAGATGCCTAAAACAACGTCAGGTGAGTTTACCTCCTATCATTGGAGAGAGAGAAACAATAAGCAGGTAATACTATGTCAGGTAGTACCAGTAGTTAGGAAGAAAAACAGGGCAAGGGAATAGAAAGTAAGGAAATGGAGATTGCTGTCGATAGGTATATTACAAAAGGCCTGTGTAAGGAAGTGACATTATTCAGGGAACTTAAGGAAATTGTATTAGTCTTCTACTGTTACAGCAACAAATTACTATAAACACAGTGACTTAAAACAGCATAAAGTTATTACCTTACAGGTCTATCGGTCACAAGCCAGACATGGTCTCATTGGACTAAAATCACGGTGTCAGCAGGGCTGTATTCCTCTGAAGCCCTAAGAGAAAATGTGTTTCTCTGCCTTTTCCAGCTTTAGAGGCCTCTCCCATTTCTTGGTTCATGGTCTCCTTGATTTGTATTTACAGCCAATGGATCAAGTCTTTTCACACTGGTTTTCTTCAACCCTTCTTCCATCGTTGTATTTTTATCTCATAATCTCCTCTTCTCAGAGTCCTTAAAGTTAGCCATATCTTCAGAATTTCTTTTTCCAAGTATAGGACCATACTCAAAGAGTTCAAGGATTAGGACATGGATATCTTTGGTGTGGGTGCATTAATATGCCTGGCGCAGCAATGAGGAAGTGATATATATAAAGATCCAGGGGAAGAATATTCAAGAAAGAAGAATTAGTCAAGCTCAAAAGACCACATAGCAGTATTTCACATGATTTTTAAGACATGGTAATTTGACTGCATATTCTGAGAATAAAAAGAAGACAATCAAAACTCTTAAGCTCTTGTTAGTAACTATACTATAGGCAGTGTGTTAGTATTATTATTCTGAAACTTTTATATGTACAAAGTAGAATAAAATGAACGAATCATTATGTTCTGTTGCTGAGTTCTTGAAATTCTCACCCTGGAAGAGAAAATAGATAAGATTGGTGATGTAACTGAATGTCCATGGTATTGAAATTGGATTTGAATTACCAGTGTGAGTTCTTGTCATTTTTGTTTTTTTTTTTTCATAAAAGCAAACAAAATAGCTACATATTACCTCTGCTTGAAAAGATCAATGAAATCCAAGCCACTTTTGGCTTCTAGGAAGCACTTAATAAATGCAAGTTGTTATGCTCTCAGTTTTGAGTTGTATTACTAAAATATCTGACTAAAAATATAAAAGCTATCATTCCAGACATAAGTACCTACTATAAAAACATCATTTATGTTGAAACTCTTTGATTAAGGAAGCTCTAACTCATAATGCATTAACACCAAACAGAAACAATAATCTCAATGAAACGAATGGATTCTTCTTTCTCTGTTTCAGTAGAGGCTGGGGCCAAACAATGAGGTTTATCAGGAAATCTTATTTTAGCCAATACAATTTTCATATCCTTCTGTATTTAGCCATTTTTCCAGAACTAACAACAAATAGTCAAGGTATCATTGCTTTCATTTCTAGTTCTTTTTCCCACTGCCTAATAGAATTATTATGCAAGTTTCCAAGTCCAAATACAGGTCTACATGAGGAAGAAAAACAAAGTTAGATGAAAGCCTGCATGGTAAGGCTCCCTGCCACTCCCTGCCAGACCATAAAATAAGGATGATGATGACAATGTTTTATAAACATGTCTTTCTTATTCCAGATATGTTTTTACCAAGGCCTCATTCTTACTAATTTTATTTTCTTATCTATGAAATTTTAGTGTGAATCTTTTATTTTTTTTTTATTGTTGGGGATTCATTGAGGACACAAAGTACCAGGTTACACAGATTGCATTTGTTAGGTACAGTCCCTCTTACACTTGTGTCCTGCTCCCAAGGGGCGTGTCACACACGGTGTCCTCCTACCTCCCTCCCTCCAGTCTCCCACCCCCCTACCATGTACTAGCGTCAATTGTCCTCATATCAGAATTGAATACATTGGATTCTTGCTTCTCTATTCTTGTGATGCTTTACTAAGATGAATGTATTCCACCTCCAAATAGGTTAATAAAGTCTCCATCTCTTTTAGTGGCTGAATAGTATTCCATGTGTACATATACATACACCACAGCTTGTTAATCCATTCCTAGGTTGGTGGGCAGTTAGGTTGTTTCTACATTTTGACTATTGTAAATTGAACTGCAATAAACAGTCTAGTGCAAATGTCCTTATGATAAAAGGATTTTCTTTTTCTTATGGGTAGATAACTAGTAATGGGATTGCTGGATCAAATGGAGGTCTAATTTGAGTTCTTTAGGGATTCTCCATACTTCCTTCAAAAAAAGTTGTATCAGTTTATAGTCCCACCAGCAGTGTAAAAGTGTTCCCTTCTCTTCATATCTATGCCAGCATCTCCAGCTTTGGGACTCTTTGATGTGGGCTAATCTTACTGGGGTTAGGTGATATCTCAGGGTGGTTTTGATTTGCATTTCTCTGATGATTAGGGACCATGAGCATTTTTTTTATATGTTTGTTAGCCATTTGTCTATCTTCTTTAGAGAAAGTTCTATTAACCCTCACCCACTGAATTTGGTATAATTCATGATTACCTGATAGTTTGATTCTCAGCTATTCCTGCAAATTTTGCTTAAAAATCAAAGAAAACTAGTTTTTCATATTTCTTATGGAAGTGTGTTTATTTCTAACCACAGCCATTTGGTCATCTCATTCAAATAAATCAATGTCTATTTCCCTTCAACAGTTCTAAAGTACCTATCATAACTTTTAGAAAGTACATGAACATAGCTCTTTGAACACACTTACACATATATAGTATATGCACATGTATGCGGGCATTGTATATAAGCATATGAAGAAGGTTAGGCAGAGGGATAAATGTACACTAGAAATAAGTTGATAAGTACTTTAGCTCTTAAACTATTCATAACTTTACAGAGTATTTTTTAGTAAGTAACTGCTTTTCATTTTCCTTACATTTTAAATGTTCCGGGTGCTAAGGAGCAAGATGGGAGCGGTTAACAGAATGACTAACATAGAGTACTTGCCCTGAAAGAACTCCTAGCCAACATAGTCCAGTGAGGAAATAAACATGTAAATTCACATGCTGAAAATTGGCATATATTCTGTTCGTATTTTGTGGTATCTGCGTCCTCTATTCCTAATATAATTCAAATTTCCTAACAAATCAATGGCATATGTCATATACCATCTACATATTGTTGGCCAAAGGACTGAAACTGTGAAAGCTTAATGACTTTCCCAAAGTCCAATAGCTGATATGTAATGTGATTCAAACAGGAATCTCTGACACTAGACCTCCACTCTCCAGCTGTCTCCCTTATGTATAAGTATAATATTATACTAATAATAGACATAGGGAAAGCTTGCTAGAGTGTTTTCTTTCTCTCTCTCTCTCTCTTATTTTTATCTAGAAATCAAAGAGAATAGCTCTTTCAGAGAAAAGTAAAGTGACATTTGAACTGGGATTGAAAATGTAGGCAAATATCAAATGAGAAAAAGGTAAATACTAAGGCCTAGACATGGAAAAGGGAAGGAGTAGTTCTGAGAAAGATGGGATTATTGTGACTGGACTTTAGAATACACAAGTTGTTAACTGGTATTGTGGTGAGTGCCTGTGGTCCCAGCTACTTGGGAAGCTCAGGCAAGAGAATCACCTAAGCCCAGGAGTTGGAGGTTGCTGTGAGCTGTGTGACCCCATGGCACTCTACTGAGGGTGATAAAGTGAGACTCTGTGTCTACAAAAAAAAAAAAAAAAAAAAAAAAATACTCAAGTTGCTGGTGAACATGAGAAAGGGGTTCTATGCCTCAGGCCATGAGTATCAAATTGGGAGAAGATTCTAAAGAATTAGATGTTGTAGTGATTCTCAAATTTGAATGTGCATGTGAGTTACCTAATGTGCTAATTCCAATGAAGATTCTGACTAGCAAAATCTGGGGAAGAGCCTGGTAATGACAATCTGCATTTCCTACAAACCCACAGGTAATGGTTCTGATATTTGAGTAGGCATATTATATGCAATGTTTAAAAAGCATGGATTTTATTGAGTATTGGTATGCTATTGAATTCTAATGGGCAAGGAAGAAATATAATCAGATTTGTATTTCAAATAAAAAAATTGTATCAGTTTTCAGGATGACTTTCCTACTTTTCATACAAAAATCCGTCAGATCAAGTAAGATATATTAGGCTTTCAAAGTATCTATTGTCAAAATACACTAGGCATTATTAGTTATGGTGTTTATCCTTCCTTAATATGTAATCTTTTCAACACATACTGAAAGATAAATAAGATAGACATTCAATGATTCTAACTCAAATCTCAGACACTAAATTAATTCATCCCCATGTATGATTTTTTCATTTGCCAATAAGCATAATTGGATGATTTTATGCACTGATGGAAGTCTATGGCTTGTTTGCCAAATGGGACAAATTTAGGCTTGTGAAGGAAAAGAAGACTGTTGTGCCTGCCAAATGGTTATGAACAGCAAGTAGAGACTTATCCACCTAGCAGGGTGTCCATCCAATAACTGTGCCTGCTGTGAGTGTGTATGTCCTACACTTCAAAGAAGCCAAATTTGAACAAGAGCCCTTGAGATTCATAATCAGTAAGTCCTCTAGGCTTTACAAAGATATGCACCATTTGGTTCAAAACCATAGTAGTAGCACAGTTCTAATAGGACAGGATATTTCTTTTCCCTGAAGGGTACTGAGTCAAAGAAACATGTATTAATTATTATTGGCAAGCATACAAGTCCTCTCATTAAAACCTAAAAGGGACTTCAGAAATACATTACTGCTGCCATTTACAAATTGGTCACTTGATATATACATAAAAATATTATATTTCCCCCAAAGCACAGATTTTAACATGAAGGGTTGGGTATAACAGACTACTTCTTACATTTCTGAGTATTTGCCTGCCTTGAGTATAGAAATAACACTGTGACTTCTCCCATGATATAGACTTTTAATTTCAAATGCTTAATGGATATTTGTACTTTGATGTCTCTTCAGAACACTCATATTCTCATGATTTCATGTCCTGAATTTAACTTGTTAGACTTCTCATTACACAAAACCAAACATGTTTCTTCTTTCATATTCTTCCTCTGATTGCAAGATAAAATGTATCCAGCTGCCCAAAGCCAGAAAACTTAAAGTAAGCCCTGATGTGCAAATGCATGGAACTGATCTTAATTGGCATATAAATGGGAGAACTGAGGGAATGTATGTACAGGGTCTGACAATTAAGTTTGTAAACTCATCCCTAGAAAAAGTGTTACATACTTCATTGCTATCATCATGGTCTCCTTCAAAGTACCCCCATTGAGAAGTTATGCACCAACTCTAGCACCTGGTCCACACTTCAAATCACTTTTGAAACTCTTTTCTGAAATGGCCATCAGAGGTATTGTCCGACAAGTCTGACAATTAAGTTTACAAACTTGACACCATGTGCATATGCAGGCAGCACTGTACAAACAACTCAGTGAGGTTTAATGTCAGTATATTGGCGTCTCACAGCTATTTTCATGTCGATATGTGGCAGTGTCTTGCTGACTAGTGTTCATTTTTATTGTTGCATATTTTCATGTGTTGAACCTCTACACAATTCCCAGACTGAATTTGGGGAAGCATAAATAGGGAACTTATCTCAATAGCAGAACAACTTTTTTAAAATGCAACTGAGATTTGAATATAGGCCACGGAGTTGAGTTTGTGGCCTGAACCAAACTGTATCAAGTGCCTGCAAAATATTAACATTATTCATAAGATTAAAAAAAAACCAAAGTCTTATATTGTTATATTCAGAATGTCTAGGATATAATTCAAAATTATTTAGCAAAGACTCATAAAAATCTCAACTTGCATGCCACAAGATAATCAACAGATGTCCGAAAAGATAATATAGATGTTAGAATTATTTAACAAAGATTTTACAGCAGAATTAGAAGAAGTATTGAGTGAGCAAATTTGGAACAAATTTAAAATATAACATGACAGCAAAACCTTTAGAAATTATAAAGAAGAATCAAATACTAATTCAGCAACTGAAAAATGCTATCACCAAAATAAAACAAAATACTAGAAGTACTCAATAGCAAAATGCAAAGCGAAGATGATAGTTTGTGAATTTGAAGATAGGTCAATAAAAATGATCATATCTGACCAAAAAATAATTTTATGAAATAAATACAACATCAGGAAACTGTTAAATAATGTTGAAAAGTATAAAAATTCTGTTATCAGGGTCCCAGAAGAAGAAATAAAAGAGTATGTTCTATAAATTTTTGAAGAATAATAGTTTACATCAAGTCTATTGAATGCATAAATGTTTGGGTTAGATAAGTTTAGAGAACCCTAACCAAGAGAGCTCTAAATAAACGAATATATAAATACATCATAATGATTGAAATACAAGTATATTTCTCAAGGAGACTAGAAGGAAATGGCACAATATTTTTAAAGTGTTGAAAGAAAAAAGCCATCACTTCATAATTCTATATTCTTAAAATATTTTTTAGGATGAAGGGAAAATTACATTTTTAGATGAAGGACAGCTAAGCTAAAGATTTATAGTTATCACACCTATTTTAGAAGAATTCTTAAACAAAATTCTTCAGAGAATAGCAAAATGATAGTAGAAGAACATTTGGAAAACCAGGAATAAAGAAAGAGTAACTTCTACATGAGACCTTTCTACCTCCTGAGACAAATAGCTCTTTTGTTTGAGCCTCTTTTAATGAATATTTCTGGTATTTATTGGCAAAATAATACCAATTATACCAGTACTTAATGAAATTCGAACCTCTGATAGTCAAATAAGCTAAACCTAGGACTAAAACTTAATTGTTAAAACTGATATAGAGCTAATAGGGAAAAATAATAAGTGATACAATATACAACTCCTTGTAAATACATTTGACATCATAATTGAAGCAGGACATTTTGAGGAAAAATACAGAGTCCTCAAAAATACAAACTGAGGATAAAAGACTCAAGAATAAAATCTGATAGATCTATGGAAGACATTGGGAAAATAACAGTTATTTGAAAAGAAATTCCCAAAGATGCGCTGGTTAAAGCTCTTTTACTTGTGAATTCTTTCAAATGTTTAAGGAACCAAAATGCCCAGACCAGGGGTCCTCAAACTTTTTAAACAGGGGGCCAGTTCACTGTCCCTCAGACCGTTGGAGGGCCGGACTGCAGGCCCAGGAGGAGTCAGGTCCTAAGCAGGACAGACAGAGGTGGCAAAATCCCCCAGTGGGCAGGATAAATGTCCTAGGTGGGCTGCATGGGGCCCGTGGGCCGTAGTTTGAGGATGCCTGGCCTAAACAATAGAAGCTAATTCAAAGTATAGAAATTTACATCAAACCACATAATATAGCACATAATGATAGAACATGAAAATCTAACAAAGAGATCCCCCTAAAATAAAACTATTGGATAATCTTACAAGTAATAAAATTGACAACTATTCTAATTTACATGCAGACTTGATGGACACCCTGTATATACAAAAATCATAAAATGGAAGCAAGTCGAATTCAGTATTTCAAATAATTTCCTCCTAAAGGTATGGGACAGTTTACTTGAAGAAAATATATTAGTATAATGATTAACGGAATGACGTTGGGCAATCACAATAGGTGCTATTAACAAGACTTTGTAAATTAGAAATAGATATTCCTAATGCAATAACAAATCTTTCTCTTGTCTCTCTTTTCCTTTGTCCCTCTCCTTTTGATCCATTCTCACATTTAATAATACAAAAAGCTTGAAAACATTTGTTTAAATACCAAATTGAAACTATGATGGCCTCTGTCCTTTCCTAAGGACCCCTGCGCCTGCAAAGGAAAATACCTTTCCAGAGAACTCTGTAGGAGCCAGAGCACCCAGGATTGGCATTTGCTTCAAGAGGTCATCTCTAATCAGAAATCAGAAAGAATACCTAATTCCAAAAGCAATTTGTTGCATCTATTTTAGTGAACTGAGTTTAGGGAATTGTCACAGTCTACTACAGCTAACTATAGAACATTATGGAGACTGATACTAAGAAATCCAAGCGACAGCCTGCAGCTTATTGCAAACACGACCTGATTGAACCATTTTGAGGGACTGCCTGAATTCAATACTCAAGTGTGCTGTATCTTAGATTGAAGTGGGAGAAAATTAGGCAAATTTTCAAAATGAAAACTGATTTCACAAATTACAGCCCAGAAAATAACAAAAAGAGCTGTCATGCCCTTTTGCAGCTTTTCCTTTAATTTTGCAGAATCTTTTGTCTTCAACTTTTGAGCCTTGCTATTGTCTCTATTGTAGTCAAACTGGGGCTTTTTCTTCAGTGCAAGTGCTAGAAAAGATCCATGGTGACTTTTGTGCTGATTAGAGAGAAATGCACATGTACCGATAACTTTTGAAAGAGCACAGATTGTGCGAGTCAGAATACGTGAAAAGTCTGAAAAGTATGGAAACCATGTAGAAAATATTTACTAAACATTCTCTGTGTGGTGACTACCTCTTTGTAAAATTTTGTAATGAATATTTTGTAAATAGAGTTATATTTAGCTATAATTTTCCATTTTGTCTATGTATGATGACTTTATGGATGACCTTTGGGACACCCTGTATAACAAAAATAAAGTTATATTATTATACTATATAATAGTATTTGAAAGATATTGTGAGATCCAGTAACTTGTTATCAGGATAATTATGTAAAACTATGGCTAATTGTCTTGTCTTGGATAAATGAAAATTATACTGTCTCAATTTCCATATTTGAACTGCTATACCTGATATATATATTTATATAAAGAAAATGTTATTAATAATTTCTTATGGGCTTGTGGTAGTAAAGTTTTTTTTAATTCAAGATATAAAATTGCTATTTATTTTATGTTAAAACACTTTTTTTGCTCAAATCCATATAATATACCAAAGTAAAACAGAAAGTATATATTATTGCTTCAAAGCTTAGAATTTCATTCATTGAAGCCCTTCCCACTTATTCACTCAGCAATCTTATATCAAGTGCAACTTTGTGCCACGCATTGTAAGTAACACAAAGGATAAATACTGTCTACTTTAAAAGAACATAGCTGATATGTTACATGCATTAAAGTAATTTATTTTATTGATTATACATAGCATAAGAAGAGTCCAGAATGGAAAAGTATAGCTAAATTACTTATAATAAAAAATGAAGTTTTTATTTAAGAGAAAAAAATCACTTTGTTTTTATTAAAGGGTAAATGTTCATAATAATAAACGTGGAAGGATAATAGATTTAAGTGAGTTAGACAAATAGGGTAAAGAAAGCTAAATTAAACCTGCCTCAAATCATAAATCCAGGAGGTTGATCAAAATATTAATATGGTCATCATTGCTGAACTGTGTTTTGGGGTTTTATGTGTATACAGATAGGGAGATGAATATAAAAGACATCTTGACCAGTTGTTAGGAGTTGGGCTATACTTGTTTTCCTTTCAAAACCTGTAGATATTCACCCAATGTCTAAAAAAAAAAAAAAAAAAAAAAAAATTACTATAGATAAGTTGAAAGTAAAAGACCAGACATCTAATGCCCCCCCCAATTCTCTTCTCTCTCTGAATTTCTGAAGCCTTGATTATTTTTTAAAAGTTTTTTTAAAGTTCAATAATGCAAAGATGAAATCTTTGAGCTTGCCACACTTACTATCAAACTTTTCTGGATTCTGGTGTTCTTTTTATTTTAAAATCTAGTAGTTAATTATTTTAGGAATCATGTATTATTTTATTTAAAGTTTTTACCCATTATAATTTTTCTTCCATATTTAATTCTCTAATCCAGTGATATAAACTATGTAATACTGGGATATATCTTTTAGTAGTATCCCTTTAATTTTTCATCTTTTTAATATGCACATGGTAGAGGTATCCCAAAACTTCTTCCCGTAATAATAATTCAACTTATAGTTCTATAATGCTGTTAATTTATTTTTAAGTTCTTTAATGATAATTCTTCCTAAAATTTGCCTCTTTAGGCAATCAATCCTTGGCAAACTAAATATATATCTATATTGCCACAAAGCACTTGAAAATAAGTGTTTTTGAGTCCTGCTCTTCATGCACATGACATAGGTTTTGTCTCTTATGTTGTATTTTGTCCTAGCCTGGGCTTTTAATTTTTCTCAAGAGGGTAAGTCCCTGTCTTCTTTATAAAAATTGTTTTTATGTTATTGATGTGCTTGTTACCATTATATGATAGAATATTTCCATATTTCATCTTTGTCATGTTTGAGAAGCTATATTTTCTGATTTAGTGTGGATATACTCTTGAATAACTTCCGACTACATCTGATGACTCTTTTTTGTTGTTGACTTCAATTTGAAAACAAATATGTCTGTTTTCTATCCCTTCTCCCCTATCCTAAGGACATGAGGCAGGTAGGTGCTTACCTGAGAGTTAAAGTTTTTGTGTTATACATAAGATGTGCTATCAGTTCTGGGGCATTATTAAATATCTAAAAGCCTACTCCACTGAGCAGGGAGAGGACTCTAATTCTATCCAAATGATAGAAGGGGGTGGCTAACTGGCGTTTTGACTTTTCTCAGCAAAAAATAGTGTCTCCCTACTATCTTATGATGTTTCATGTGTTTCTCCCAGTAACCATTTCCATCACTAAACAAGAGGAGAGAAAAAAAGAATACACACAAAAAAAGACTGCTTCTTTTCAGTTTTGGAATATTTCTGAGAAGGTTCAAGATTTTACACTCATTAATTCAGGTTCAAGGAAGAGGGTGAGCTAAGACATGCTGTGTTCCTTAGCTCGGCCCCCAAAGTTCTATTCCATTCCCAATTCTTAACTGTTATTGCTGGGAAGCTTTATTCCTTTTTCTCTTACTTTGAGTAATTTATTTTGTAAGTATCGTTGGAGGGAGATTTCTCCTGTAAATCCTTTTAAAAATTCGTTTATTCAAGACATTATAAACATAATAAAAATTTTTTTGAAAATGGCCAATGGCATGCCATGCAAGGCCATGAAACTAGGTATTAACATTAATAATAATTAGACACAAAATACCAATATCACAAAATGATATTCTCCAAGTAAAAAACTAGATAACATTTTTAGTTGACTAGGTCAGAAAAATCAGTGTCTACTGTAGTCTAATTCAATCTTCTTTTCTGAATAATATCAACTTCATTTTGTTTTGAAAAATCAGCTACAAATGACCATATATATAATAAATGAAAAATAAAGTTATAATACAAAACCCCCAAGAAAGGTAGAAGGCATTCATCATATTTCTAAGCTATTTCAGCACCTTTAGCATGTGGGGTACTGAACAAGCCAAGCCTAATGGAGAACTAAAGGAAAATGGAAACGACATTAGGCAGAATGAAGAATAGCCACAGACATCAAGATGTTTTTCATCTCTAATGCTTTCTATGTCATCACATGATGTTTTTAAAAGGAGAAATCTGAAATCAAAAATCAAAGGTTACCTGTGAGTATTAAATTGGAGTGAGACAAACCTGAATTCACATCCCATCTGTGTGACCCTGGGTACTTTGTATATGCTTTCTGGATGTCAGTTTCAGAGAGGATAAAATAAAGATGATGCTTGTCTTACTGACAAGCAAATGTGATAAAAATTGAGTGTGACATAAATGTGAAAAGCTGAATACAGTGTCTGGCATATGTATACTCAATAACACGTGATGGTGTCAATGGTGGTTAAATTATTTGTAACTGTTACAAATACTTGTGTCAATATTATTTCCACCATGTGAATAACATCATTAATTTTCTGCTCCCCCCGTTCTTGACAACTGGGTGGCCTGAGTTTCAACTGTAGTGAGTAGTGAAGGATGGTGTCTACTTAATAAGACATTGTGTTTTGTGGTCTGTTTGGATAGTACAAATAGTTATACACATAGCCAAATTTACTACTTAAAATAAAATTATCAACCAAAAATTAGCTGGAGGAGCTAAAGAGATAACCTAAAATTAAAGTAGGCTTCATCTATAAAAAATCACGTCACCCTGAAAATTTCAATCCGCCTGAGGATACCCCCTTGGATTATCAAAAAGTCAGAAAGCAAAACGAAATAGCATTTCATTTATATGTTCTCAAATCTTATCTATTGTTGAAAATATAAACTAGATCAATGCAAATGATATATACGGCTGGCTTAGTAAACATGCCTTTTATTTACATCCATGTATTAGTAGAGACCCTTTGTTTTGAAACCCAGGCTATAAAGTCAACCCTAGGCAAAATTGCAGAAGTCCAGTTTTTCTTGCCTCAACCTATTCCCTTCCAGAGTTATCTCATCCACTATTTTCTATTCCTGTATATTTCCTCTGTATTTAACAATTTACTACAATGAATTGCTCCCTGGCCTGGCCTTCCTAACACTCATTACCAAGAATTCTAATACTACCCAGTTCCTTTTTTCTCAATTTCAACACTTATTTGAATGCATCATTCTCCCAGAGCTTTGCACCTGATTTTCAAAGTAAGAGCTAGCTAATTAAATCATTCATTAATTAGCTGCTTTATTTGATACATCTTCACCTCACTCACTTGTAATCTTTATGATGTCAGAAAATTTGTCTGACTGTTTAAGACCTCAGCATTGAGCACGGTGCTTGGTATTTTTACATGGGTAATTTCTTCTTGTTCTCACATTAGAAGGTAAATGTTTTTACACAGGATGAATTGCTTTATGAACCCCAATTGTTATATACATGGGAAAACTAAGATAGAGAAATACATATCTTAATTTAAGATTATACAGACATGAGATAAGGTGACCACAAACTTATCACAAATATATCTAACTGAAGTTTGTAGACTTTCCACTAGACTCTGGTAATAACTCTAAAGTGTTAAATCAAAGGATGATCCAAAAAGGACTTCGAGCCCCATGGTAGACTCCAAGTGCTATTTAATGTTAATTGTGCAGATGGCCAATGACATCATCAATAGTCTAGCCAGTGTATGTCCAGATATAAATATTAATTTACTTACATACTAGTCAGAAGTTCCCAGTGTTCATTTTGTTTTGTTTGTCTGTTGGTAACTTTATATTTTTTTCCATTACCCCAAGTAATATATATTTTCCGTTATGTTACATTCTCATGAGGCAGGAAATTCTTTACGTTCACTCATTAAAAATATGATTATGCTAGAAATATTGGTGCTCCAAATCTTTTTGAACTGGAATGAGTTAGTGTGATGCGGAATAATATTTAAAATTTCAAAATGTTTTGCATATTGATTAATACATGCCAGAACAGCAGAATTGTTTTGGCTGGAAAAGTAAAATCATAGCTATTTTGGACATTCCCCAAAACAAATGCTTCACTGCCTTTATCACAAGTAGAATAAAAAATATGATCACATTTGCTTTGGAGAGGAGAATCTTTCTTCTCACTTGAGAAATTATACATTTTTTTTAAACCATAGGTTTTTTTTTTCCTCATTGGTTCTAAAATCTTAATCATTTCACTTCTCACCAACTGTTTCTGAAATGGATACCCAAATGATTCTATTCATAGTAAGCGGTTGCCATGTCCACAGTTGCATCAGTAGATTATGATGCAATCATCACTTTTACCTTTACTGCCGTGCTATTATTGTTGTAATAGTACTTTATCCTTATCATTAGTCTCACAAAATTACTCAGGGAAATGTTTGGGGTTTTTTTTTTTTTTTTTAGTTTGGCAGTCTCTTCTCTTTCACTATAACAATATGTTTGATGGATATACATTTTTGTTTTGAATGGAGTCCAGTTTATCAACTTTTTATGGCTGGCATTTTTGATGTTCTTTCTAAATAGTCTTTACCTACTCCATGTTCATGAAAATATTCTCATATTTTCTTTTAGACATGTTATAGATTTAGTCTTTACATTGGACACTCAGTGCTAGTTGTTCAAACACTCCTTTTCTTTTGAGACTACCTTGATTTCCTGCCTCTGTATGGAATCTCTGTTCTGGTACACAAAGATATTAGTTTATTCATGAGTCTATAACATGCTGATTTGATTATTGTTGGTTTATGCTTAGACTTGAACTTTAGTCAGTTTCAGCCTTCCAAATTTGTCCTTTTATTTAAGTCTGTTTTGCCAAGTCCACATATTTCACATTTCCATATAAATTTTAGAAACTACTTTCAAAACCGTGTTAGAATTTCAACTCAGATTTGAGGAAAATGGAATCTTTACTAAATTGAGTCTTCCAGTTCATGATTCATGATTTGTTATATTTGTCTGTTAGATCTTTAATTGCAGTTAGCATTTTTTGGGGGGGTAGTTTTCATTGTATAGATTGGGCAAATATTTTGTTAATTTTATTCTGAGTAGTATTTTACATTCTTGATGCCATAATTTTAAAATTTTATATTCTAATTCGTTTCTGATAATATGTAAAAATACAAATAATTTTTGTATGCTGATCTTGTATCTTATGATCTTGCCAAACTAATGCATTAATTATGGGTTTTTTTAGTATCCCTACAATTTCTCATATAAACAGTTATGGCATCTGCAAATAAAAATGGATTTACTTGTTATTTCCAAACTGTGTTGCATTTGTAACTTTTTTTGCTTTCATGTGCTGTGACTTCTACCACAATGTGTAATAGCCAACAAGGGTTTAACTTGTTATTAAATTTGGGGGCAAAAATTTAATTTTAATTAAGAATGAAATATTAAATGTAGTGTCTGCTGTGTATTTTTGCAGATGTCCTTTATGAAGTATAGGAAGTTGCCTTCTGTTTCTAGTTTGCTAAGGATTTGTATCATGAAAGAATGAAAAGTTTCAGATGCTTTTTCAAAATAGATTTATTAGCATGACCATATGATTGTTTTCTGTTATTCTATTCTATATCATATTAATGAATTTGAAATGTTGAATTAGTCTTACCTATACTTTTTTTTTAATTGTTTGGGATTCATTGAGGGTACAAAGAATTAGGCTATACTGATTGCATTAGGTAAATTCCCCTTATAATTGTGTCCTGCCCCCCAAAGTTGTGCCATACACAGTGACCTCCCTCTTCCTTCTCCCCACTCCCTCATTTCCCTATCACCCAAAATTGTATTCATCATCTACTGCCTTCATATTAAAATTGAGTACATTGGGTTCTTATTTCTCCATTCTGGTGATGCTTTACTAAGAAGAATGTGTTCCAACTCAATCTGGGTTGATACATGTATGTTGTTTCTTCTTCTTTATTGTCTTTTAATGTTTGTCAAGCTTCCTTGTAATGTAAATTTCTGAGTTCAGGCTTCAATTTCAGTTAAATAATATCAGCCGTGTTTTCCTATCTGGTTCTAGAGGGCACATAACTTTGCTCTGTGGGTCAGGGCAGTAGTGCTCAGCACAGTCCGTTCATTTTCCACCTTCCCCACCTCTAAAATTAGGGAGGACTATATGACAGGTTTTTGGTCAATGGGCTGTGAGTGGAGGTCACCTGGGCCATTTTCAAGCCAAAGCATAAAAGAATTGGTTTATGATACTCCATTTTACTCACTCTCCCCCTACAATTGGTGAACATGGAATTCTTCTGCCCCAGATGGTGCTTTTATAAGACAGTGGCATCATTTTCAGCTTACTTTCCCAAACGTGGTATGGACCAAAGCTCTTAGTGTGCCATAAACAGAAAGTTAACCTCCCTTTATGAAGTCAAGGAATCTTTAAGGTTATCGGTTGCTACATCCTAGAACAACCCAAGCTGACTGATACTAATCAAAGAAGTTGAGAATACAATATTCCTATCACAAACAAAACTAAAATAATTCATCTTTACATAGATCAATAGAGTATTTTTCTGACACAGAGGGCAGACAGGCACATGGAATAAATATGCCTCTGTTGAGTGGAATTTTAGTTTCAGTTCTATGCCAGCTGTAGTAATACATGTCATCAAAAGCATAACAACATATGAAATAGTTTTGTTTAATTGGTAACAATCAGTAAATTCCATTGATCTCATCTTTAATGAAGTCTTAAAGAAAATTTTCTCTAAGAAAGCAACTTGATATAAATTATTTTTTCTTTTATTCACATTATCAACTACTACTCATATCCTATTCTATGACCAAAATAGTTCTTATTCTCAATTATGAAACAATGATACAAATACTCGTGTATCTGCATTTAAATGGAGTTCAGAAATTATGTAGATTGCTACAATTTTGTATTCATATAATATAACTCATATTTTTATATGAATAAAAAAGTTTCACTAACAATTGGCTTCACTGCTCTGTCCTCACGACAGTTTGAATAGTTTTTTCCATTTTATCTTTTTGCCATTCTATAAGCAACAGTCGTAAGGTCCTAGCGAACTGGACAAAAGGCAGGGAGCCAAAAGGAAGGGAGAACAGCAAAGATTAGCACTACTCCACTATGCAATCAATCCTTAAAGAAAAACCAAATTGATTATAAATTAGGAACCTGCATTAAAATGGCCTTCTATTCATAGGCAACCCCCTCAGCTATTTGGGAAAAGGCACAAAAATGAAGTATAAACTTGAACATGTTTTTTCTTCTTTTATTACCTTTACTTGAATTAAACCATTTCCCCAAACACCTGTAGAGAAGATAAATACCTCTGGCTCATAACTGGAGTAGACTTTTAGTTGCAGTTCATGCATTAATTCTTTAATGAAGAAAAGGTTCCAGTAAAGGAAATACCAAAAGTAAACAACTTTACACTGTATGTTAGGAGTAAAGAGGGTCACCTGGACCTGTCACCATGGAAGACAAAGGAAAGGGCTCAACATATGGTAAATGTAAGACTATTAAGGCTCTCCAAACACTCTTGCCTTCAGTTTGAAAACTGTAGATACTGCTTCTGTTTTTGAGTTTGTTAGCTGTCTTGGGAAAGACACTTTGCATATATATGAAATCTATATTGTGCACGTCTAGCTGTGAGCTGTCAAATGATGTTGCACTTGCTAATCCATGGACTATTTATCTTCCTGTTTATGCTCCAACAAAATGATTGCTGTTTAATTGTACTACAAATGAGTTTTGCCAGCCAATTGTATGGCAGATGTTATTTACTCCCAGAACAACTGTCAGAAGACCAAAGTAGCACAGCTAACAAACCAGAATGTGCTGTATTGAGTTACATTTCACAGGCAGCCCTCTCTATCACCTAGTCACATGCTTTCCATTATCCTGGTGGTAGGAGGGGAAGCATCACTGAGTATAGTAGCCAGACAGGCATTTGGTTTGTCAATAATAAGTAGGATTAAAAGAAATGTAACAGAGTAGATTCTACCTGGAATGGAAATAGGAACTGTCAATAAACATTTTTTAAATACTTCAAATTTGCTAAATGCTATGTATCACAGCATTCACCAAATAATTTCATGATGATACATGGGGAGGAAGAAATACCAGTCTTCTCTATTCTTGTGGTGACTGATCAGTACTCAGTAAAACATGTTTTTCCCTCTAAACTTATGAATGATCTAAAAGTGTGGAGAATGCCATTAGCCAGATAGTGTAACTTGAATTTAAAAATTGTGCGCACAATGAACTTGGTCTGAATATTGTTTAAACTTTTTAAGCTTATTCGACCATTTTATTATGTCTAACACTTGCTTCAGATAAAACTTTCCAGAGAGAGCTTTGCTTTGGCCCTTTTTTATATAGTGTGCTGGTTTCATGCCAAGGTTTTTAATAAGTAGAACATATAAGAACTCTTAAAAGTTTAAAGCCCAGTAATCTAGGCGTTAAAATCTGATTAAGTATAAAATAAACTTTCTACAATTAAATGATTCAGTAGCATATAAAATGGAAGCAGAGCCCCAGAAGTAACTCTCATCAATTTCGTTTTGCATACACCAGCAAATTTAAATGGTATCTCTCTGTTTAGCACAAAAGTATTGAAGAAAGAGAAGGGTCCTCCTTGTTTCTTTCAGTGAGAATTGCATTCCCTTGTGAGCGATCAACTGGTTAACGTTCCTATTGGGAGTAATGTGAAAAGATGCTTCCACAGGCTCCTGTCCATACCTTATTACTATATACATTATTGGATTTAGCAGAAGACAAATGATTTTTAGTGACTTACAGACCACTAATATATACCTATCAATCCAATCCATCATTCTCTAATTTTTGCCCAGTTTTCCTTATTCTGGGAACAAGCAAAATGAAAGTCTTGTTTGGCCGGGACATGTGGGCTACCTAAGGTTCTGTTTCTCCTGGTACTTCTTTTAGTATCAGCCTCTATCTGAGACACAAGCATCTACTGGCTTGGTAAGACTGCCTGGCAAGAAATGGAGTAGCTAAGTCCAGCTAAGTAGCTGAGGGAAGTCATCATATTTTCTGGAATTTATCTGTATATTCCAAACCAAAATGATGAGAACTTACTGAAGTCAAAGTCTTCCCTTGGCTTCCTTATTCCTCCTTTTATTTTTACTTTATTTATTTATTTATTGCAGTTTTTGGCCAGGGCTGGGTTTGAACCTGCCACCTGTGGCATATGGTGCCAGCAGCCTACTCCTCTGAGCCACAGGCGCTGCCCTTCCTTATTCCTCTTTTTGTTTCACGCATGCCTCTCTTATATTATTATTTTATGACAAAGACATAATTTGTTAGCTACTTTTTATACAACCAAAAATTATCTTAAGATCACCTGAGAAAGAAATTACTTTCCTATTTAACTAATATGTAGTGTGTTACTTGATTTAAAATTAATGAAAATATCAATTATGTTCCTGACAATACTGATGAATGAAAGTGACATTTATAAATCATGTTCCTGCCAGGCAGTCTTACCAAGCCAGAAGATGCTTGTGTCTCAGATAGAGGCTGCTACTAAAAGAAGTACCAGAAGAAACAGAACCTTAGGTAGCCCACGTGTACTGGCTAAACAAGACTTTCATTTTGCTTGTTCCCAGAATGAGGAAAACTGGGCAAAAATTGGAGAATGATGGATTGGATTGATAGGTATATATTAGTGGTCATGATTTATAAATCATGTTCTTACCAATAGAAACCATACCTTCAAAAGCACCTTACAGAAACCTCTAAATGTGCTAACCAATCTTGGCCTTTTCCTACTTCATGGTAGGATTTTTGACGACTTCTATTCATATCATTGATAAATTATGGATAGATATAACAACCTTTTCCTTTTTTTCTTTCTTCCTTCTTATAATGTTATATAAAAATAATGAATATCCCTAAGAATGTTATATACTATATCTGGATTCTAGTATGAGCAAACTACTATAAAGTAGCTGCTTAAATTTAAGGAAGCATGATCAAATCCATACACTTAGTCTATTAGTTTTAGTATCTTCTTCCATTCAATATTGATCTACCGGTTACTCAACTAATATTGGACTCTCATAGGCTCCAAGGTGGTAATAGACACTGGAGATTACAAGAAGTAAATATGAAAAAAGAATGTATTGCAATTGAATATCTAATGGTGAGACAGAGGCATCTATTTTTAAAAGTTCCATCTATTATTTTGATGCACAGTCTAACATAGAATGTAAAAATCAAAGAAACATTTGTGATGAAGCTAAGAGGTTAACTTTTGGTGGAAAGCTGAGCATGACATTTACTCTGTCAGTAGAACTGTCTTGCTGAAGATTTCTGAGAAGAATTGAGTATTGAATATGTTTCCAAATATATGACACATCACTCATCAGCTCCAGATAAATGAAATTCTTAAGAAAATGTATGAAGGTGTACTAAAGATAATTGTTAGGACCAAAAGAGTCCAAACATCAAAGTTAGACAGACATAGGCTTAATTTTCTTCTCTGATTTACTGGGGTTTTGGCCTTATATGGATTATGGAGACTTTATAAGCTTAAATGTATCTTTGAAATAGGATTCTACGGCCTACTTTCTTTTTTTTTTTTTTTTTTTGCAGTTTTTGGTAGGGCCTGGGTTTGAACCTGCCAACTCTAGTATATGGAGCTGGCGCACTACTCCTTTGAGCCACAGGCGCCACCCTCTATTGCCTACTTTTAAAAGTTGTAATGAAAATTGAATAAGATATTGTTGTGTGGTTCATAAGTTATTTCCAAATAGTTCAAAATATATAGCATGATTAACCTATTTCTGTAAACAGTAAAATTCCTGATTTCTACCTTTGATAAGATTATAAGTTTTTGGAACATCATGGAACACCTAATTACAAAAGTAGTTAAATATTAAATTATTAGACGCTAAAGGCATTTACAGCAGCAACACAAATTTTAAATAATGGACTTTATTAAATTAAAAAAACTTCTGCATAGCAAAGGAAATAATCAACAGAGTAAATAGTTAACCTAGAGAATGGGAGAGTATATTTGCAAACTGTACTTTTGATAAAGGGCTAATATTCAGAATCTACAAAGAACTCAAACAAATCAGTAAGGAAAAAAAAACGAACCCCATTAAAAAGTGGACAAAAGACATGAACAAAAATTTTTCAAGAAAAGATAGATAAATGACCAAAAATATATGAAAAAAGTGCTCAACATCACTAATCATGATGAAAGCAAATTAAAACCACAATGAGAAATTACCTGCCCCCCTCTCAGAATGGCCATTATTAAGAAGTCAAAAAACAATAGATATCCATGTGGATAAAGACAGAAAGGAACACACACACTGTTGGTTACACTATAAATTAGTTTGCCCCCCCCCCATGGAGAATAGTAACGAAATTCCTCAAAGAAATAAATGCAATCTTAACCAGTCAACACAACAATCCCACTACTGGGTATTTACCCAAAGGAAGAAAAAAATCATTTTCTGAAAAAGACACCTGCATTCAAATGTTTATTGCAGCTTAATTCACAATTGCAAAGATGTGGCATCAGCCTAAGAGCCCATAAATTAAAGAGCAGATAAAGAAATGTAGTTTATACATATGCACCATGTAGTACTACTCAGCCATAAAAAGGAAAGAATTAATGTCTTTTGCAGCAGTTTGAATGGAATCATTATCCTAAGTGAAGTATCTAAAGAATAGACAAATCAAACACCACATATATTCTCTAGTAATTTAAAACTAATCAATGGGCACACATGGACGCAGAGAGAAGTAAAAGTCTTCAGAAATCAAAAAGAGTCCGGGCACAATGGCTCATGCCTGTAATCCTATTACTCTGGGAGGCTGAGGCAGGTAGATAGCTTGAGCTCAGGAGTTAGAGACCAGCCTGAGCAAGACTGACACCCCCTCTCTATTAAAAAATAGAAAAACTAGCTGAGACTCTACTCAGAAGACTGAGGCAAGAAGGATCACTTGAGTCTAGGAGTTCAAAGTTGCTGTGAGCTATGACACCATGACACTACAAAGAGCAACAAAAAGAGACTCTTTCTCAAAAAAAAAAAAAAAATAGAAATCATAGAACTCAAAAAGAGGAAAGGGGAATCTATCTAACAAGTACAATGAACACTATTCTGGTGTTAGGCACAATATTAGCCCTGACTTGAGCATTATACAAGCTATCCATCTAACAAAACATTTGTACTCTCTCAATATTTTGAAATTTAAAAATACCCATTGGGCACTGAAATAAAAAGATTGAGACGACTATAATTCCAAAAAGGGCTCCTCTTCTCTGTTAAGTTATTGAGTCCTCAGATTCTGAGTTATGATAGATTAGATTGCAATTTAAGTTTCAGACTTTATAATAACTAACACCTTGTTTGAACTGCCACTGTCATTGAAAACAAACATCTTTCCTTAATTGTGTTTTCTAAGCTTTGTTTGAATAAAATAAATTATGTCTTTTGGAAGTTTCATCATTTATTAGAATGAACTGTGTGAAACATCTAAAGAATAACTACATAATAGTCACAAGACAACAAACATGAATCCTCATTTGTTTTAATTCATGGAGTATAGATACTAACAAGATCAAAACATTGTTCTATGTATGTGAGATTTAATGGACATGTGTGCATAGATTTATACAAACATTCAAATTATCATGTACCAAAAGTCTATTTCCATTATAATGGTAACTTTATAATAAGTAGAGCCCTCAATAATAATAATAAGATCCCTCAATGGGTCATAAAATGAAAGTGGTGATATATCTCTTTTTTGTAGATACTTAATATAAATTTTGAGGATATATAAACATGAGTTGCTATTTAATATAAATTTTGAGGATATATAAACAAGAGTTATGCAAACATGGCTTACATCACTTTTATGTATTATTTATTTTTTATTTCAAAAATTCCCACCCACTAGCATGAAATGGGATCCATCAGGAAAAGAGAAAAGGAAATAAAGCAAATACTTTGTGTATAGTGACACTTTTTAAATTTTACTCACCTTTACTTCTAGATGTCTACCTGATATCTATACAAATATATCTACACAAATACTATATATCTACACAAATACTTTGTGTAAAGTGACACTTTTTAAATTTTACTCACCTTTACTTCTAGATGTCTACCTGATATCTACATTGGAAATCCCCAGGGCAATCACATATTCAGCAGGTCCAAAAAGAAATCCATTATATTTTTTTCTGCAGCCCCAAACCCAGAATTCATCTTACCTTCTTTCACATACTTGAAATTTGCCCCATTCCATGTATCTAATCACTGTCCAGGTCCTACTGATGCAGCATCTCTGGAGTCCTTTCTCCGTACCTACCCCATCTGGTCACCTCTATTAGACTCTGATAATTTCCTCCGTGAATTATTACACTATTTCCCTGTTTGCCTCAGTCTCACACTCCATACTCAATTCTTTAAATTATCCCTTTCATGGTACCTTTCCTCTTATCAACTGCAAAGAGAGCTGTATCTTTATAATGAAGAGATACATGAATCTGGCAGTCACCCCTTTCATCAAGTGACTAAAGGTGGCTTCAACAATAGTGGGTTAACTGCTATCTCCCTCCTCATAATGCAATGCAATCAAGCATAGTTCACTTGATAGCTTTCTTGCCAAAAATAGATTATCAAAACCTAATCACGAGGAAATAATCTTTCAAGTTCAGAATGTGGGATCTTCTGTGAAACAACTAGATGTTTTCTACAAAACTACATATTAATATCAAGGGAAATTCTAATTACTATACAGCAAGCTTGCCAAGGGAAAGGAGGGTCTAGTTTGTGTTTTCCCATTTTTATTCCTTTTTATGCAAATTATAGAATGTGAATTTTCTTTTATGAAAGGTAATGGGTTAACAGTCTTCAGAGATGAGCTGGATGTTTGGCATGCAACACTTGTTGTTTTGAAGCAATGCATCACTGGTAGCTTCTCGTGGGCAGAATGTGCTGCAAACATTACCCACAATGAATGTTCTGTCACAGGAGGGACTGGGCAGGAGCATCTGTTAGAGTCTTTTATGACAGATCAGTAGTATAGGCAATGTTGCCAGCAAGAGTTTTTCTCCATTATAAAACAACAATCTTCAGTAGAATTGGAGTCACTAAAAGCAGGAAAACAGCTTGCTTTATGAAAGATGCCACCTATTCTGCAGCCAAGAAATCACCGATCTGATGTTAAGTTCCTGCTATTAGTCTTTCTTCAGCTGTGCAGGTGGCAACTGTTCCATGTTCCAGTTCAGCTCCCCAAGGTTATAGCTGTGAACTTGGGTAATGATTGTGTTTATTCTCTGCCAGATTTAAAAGTCTTCAGGGTAAAGCTTTTTTTTGTTTTCTTTTTCTTGTTGTTCTTCGAAAATCTCCTCTGGAGCAGATGTGCCTCTCTGTATTTTTTGTTGCTTCTGTGTGTTTGATTAAGTTTAGCACTATTTTTCATTTTGGAGGAGGCCTGACTTTCTAACTTCTGGTCGCCTAGCCAGTTTTGAAGTTAGTTTCTGTATATCTGATGCATCGGCCTCTTGTTGCTAATAAACTGCGGTAACATGGGTGTCAAATAGCTTATGTCCTGAGCATCACTGCTGTGGTTATATTGTCATCCACACTGGGTTATGCCATTTCCGTGTGGGGTCATGGTAACAGTAATAATAACTCTTATTTTTACTATTGTGTCTATTCTCCTGGCATTTATTTCAGGGCCTCTAGCCCATGTAAAGTGCCCTTTTATAACCCATTCATTTCTGGAAGTCTTTAAGTAACATCTCACAGTTGCTCTTGAATAAGTCCTGTCATTATATGACAAGTGTCGTTTCTTCACTCTTATTTTGGCCTCCTTGGGGAGCATTAGCCATCCCTACCTTTGGCAACATTCCTACCCCTCCAGTGTGCTAGAATTCCCGTACATCTCAAAGTAATGCTGAGAAATCCCCACTTACGTAATACAGAGTACATCCCTTCTTTTTCCCTTGCTTCCTTCCTTTCTATATGCAATTACTAATCCATCACTACTATGATAAGGCTAGCACTGTGTTAGAACTGGAGAGAGAAGAATTAACTAGAATGGCATTTTCCTGGCCTCGTGCATTAGCTGTGTCAGGGAAAAAACATTAAATAAATAATCACAAGTTTGTTGTCACAATTGGAGGATTACTGAGTATAATGAAAGCTGGTGCTTGAGCACCAAACAATCAAGCCTATGGGCTCAAAAAGGCTTCTCTGAGGGAACTGAGAACTCCAAGATGAGTATGTTTCATCCAGATGAAATAGAAAAGACAAAATATTCCAGGTACTCAGAAAAGAAGGAGCATAATTTCAAAGTGTCATTGCATCTGCTTTAAGTTTGTAACTGTTTTTATTTTTTAATGCAGTGTGCTGCATATTCCAATATTTTGTGAAAATTTTTGGCAAATAATTTCTTGAACGTCTCTTTGCAATGAAGCAAAATTTATAAAATGAACACTTATAAGCCTATCACTCATTTGTCAGTTTGATCTATCAGTTCTTGAATATAGTATTTTAAAATTTTTCTCATAATCATAGAATTGTCCACTCAATTTTCTGTATATTTTAAAGCTGTGTTAGAATTCAAATTCATGTAATCCTGGTGAAACGACACCTGTGTTTACCTAGTAATGGATTTTAAATTAAGTTCTCTTTGTCTAAAACTAATATGACTACACCAAATTTTATTTTAAAATCTACCTTTTTGTGTCTTTTTATTAATATTTCTGGTATTTCTAACAGAAAGAGCATATTGGAAGATTTCCTTTTTTAATTGTATGAAAAATAATTATTTTTTCCACTGGAGAGCTGAGTCCCATTATTACCATCAATACATCTGTAAAAATTTCCACTATTCTGTTTTGAGCTTTTTGCTTACATCACTGATTTCATTTGTGTGTGTGTGTTTTAATAACTGGCTCCTCTTAATTTTTCTCACTTTTAAAAATTATATATATTTTTTGCTATTGTCATTTTTGAAGGCAACATTGTCCCTATTCTATTTATTTGGTGTTAACTTGAACACATTTCTCATATACAAGTGTACTTTATTCAGTAAAAAATAAAGGTATTATATCTTTATTATCCTCAGAGAGCCTCTTGAATTAGAAAGACATTAGAATTCTCTAAAGTTGATCATCCCTTACCCCCAATTAATCACATTGTTGGTATTTTTTTATTCATAAGTAATTAAATAACAATTATAATAATATTACAAAGTTCAATTCTGAAATTAACAGAATTAAACTTCCTTCCTCAACATATTTAAGATATTATTCTATTAGGCCAAAAAGAAATTACAAACATGTTTACCATGAAGGTTCTCTTTGTCTTTTCAATTTTGTGACTTCACTATGCTTTGTCAAGATGTAGATTTCTTTTTATTTACTCTTATGGAAATACACTGGGCTTTCTAGGTGCAGGGTTAGTGTTTTACAATAATTCCGGAAATATCTCGGCTGTTATCTCTTCAAATCTTGTTTCTGTTCCACTTACTTTATTATCCTAAACTCTGAGTAGACAAATGTATGTCTTTCTTACTCTATCACCTCTATGTTTTAACTTCTTTTTCATTTTTTCTTTTTTTCCTTTTATTAAGTCATATACACATAGATCACGAATACATTTATGCCTTTGTGGGGTTCAATGTGTTGATTTTTTGTACAAATTGGAGTGCTTACATCCAACTAATTAACAAAGCTTTCACCTCATTTATTTAATCAGTGTGTTAAGACATTTATGTTCTATACTTGATAGATTTAACTTGTACCCTTTCAATATGCTCCATAGGTGTGCTCCCACCATTTACACTCCCTCTATCAAACCCCCCTCCCCTCCCTCCTTCATCCTGGGCTATAGTTGTGATTTATCTTTCATATGAAAGTGTGAGCGATTATAAATTGGTTTGATAGTAGTACTGAGTACATTGGATATTTTTTTCCCATTCTTGAGATCCTTCACTAAGAAGAATATTTTCTAGCTCCATCCATGTAAACATAAAAGAGATAAAATCTCCATCTTTTTTTAAAGCTGCATAAAATTCCATGGTGTAATATACCACATTTTATTAATCCATTCACAAGTTGATCAGCACTTGGATCTGATCAAACTAAAAAGCTCCTGCACTGCTAAGAACATAGTAAATAAAGCAAGTAGACAGCCCTCAGAATGGGAGAGGATATTTGCAGGTTATGTTTCCAACAAAGCTCTAATAACCAGAATCCAAAGAGAACTCAAACTTATTAATAAGAAAAGAACAAGAGATCCCATTTCATTGTGAGAGAGAGACTTGAACAGAAGCTTCTCCAAAGAAGACAGGCACATGGTCTACAAACACATGAAAAAAATGCTCATTATCTTTAGTTCATCAGAGAAACACAAATCTAAACCACTTTGAGACATCAACTAACTCCAATAAGAGTAGCCCACATAACAAAATCCCAAAACTACAGATGTTGGTGTGGATGTGGAGATTAGGGAAAACTTCAGCACTGCTGGTAGGAATGCAAGCTGATGTGTTCCTTTTGGAAATAAATTTGGAGAACACTCTGGGATCTAAATGTAGACCTGCCATTTGATCCTGCAATTCCTCTACTAGGTGTATATCCAAAGGACCAAAAATCACTTTACAACAAAGACATTGTACCAGATTGTTCATTGCAGCTGAGTTCATACTTGCCAAGTCATGGGAGAAGCCCAAGTGCCCATCAACTTCATTTTCATGTTTCATTTTTTTCTGTGTTTTTCTCTGGCTAATTCTGGATAATTCCCTCAGACCACAATTGAAGTTTACTAATGTTCATTTTAATGTTGAGTACAACCCTTCAAAAGTAGTAATTTATCTTTTATTTTTAAATGTTTTTATGGTCTCATTTCTACAATAGGTTCTTTTAGGAATCTCCTTGTCTCATCTATAGCTTCTTAGTACATGTTCATTCAAAAGCTCTCTCATTTCTCTTAGAGTATGACATGCATTTATTGTATATTTTGTGGATAATTTCAATACAAAATGCATTTTCATATCTGATTTTGCTACTTGTTTGTTTCTTCATCAGTTCAGGCTCATGGTGCTTGATTTTCTTCTGTGGTAAAGTTAATATACATTATTCATAGATTTCATCATTGTGAATTCATCTACATGCTAAAATGTATTTTTAACCATAAAATCAATACTTAAAGCATGTTTATGGTGATACGTGGATATGTACAATGTAATAATAAATTGAGTCACCTGATGCACATGTTTCAGCTGAAGTAAAAAAGACAATTCTCTGTCTCACATTTCAGTTCTTTTTATTTTTCCTTATTGAAGGCATAAAGAATTAGGTTACAATGTTTTCATTTGTTAAGTAAAGTCTCTCTCATAGTTGTGGCCAGCCCCCAAGAGTTGTGCTATATATCTTATCATCGTGCTCATTAAGTGGGTGCACTCTCCTTCCTTACTGCTCCCATCTCCCCTCCCCCTCATTCCCCAGCCCCCCACCTTGGATTGATTTGAGTTTTTCTCTTATATGGATGTGTATTAGATCTGCTACTGGCTTCATGTTAGTACTGAGTACGTTAGATTCTTGCTTCTCCATTCTTGTGATACTTTACTAAGAAGAATGTGTTCCAACCCCATCCAGGTTAATAAAAAAAAGTAAAGTCTCCATCTTTTTAGTGGCTGAGTAGTATTCCATGGAGTACATATACCACGGCTCCTTAATCCATTCTTGGGGTTGGTGGGCATTTAGGCTGTTTCCACATTTGGGCAGTTGTAAACTGAGCTGCAATAAACAGTCTAGTGGAATGTCCTTATGATTAAAATGATTTTCTTCTGGGGAGACGCCAAGTAATGGGATTGCAGGATCCAATGGGAAGTCTAATTTGAGTTCTTTAGGGATTCTTCATGCTTCCTTTCAAAAAGGGTATTAGTTTATAGTCTCACTAGCTGTGCTAAAGTGATCCCTTCTCTCCACATCCACACCAGCTTCTGCAGCATTGAGACTTTGTGATGTGGGCTATTCTTACTGAGGTTAGGTGATATCTCAGGGTAGTTTTGATTTGCATTTCTCTGATGATCAGGGATGATTAGCATTTTTTCAAATATTTGTTAGCCATTAGTCTATCTTCAACAAGGAGGTTCTGCTCATATCTCTTGCCCAGTCATTCAAGGGATCGTTTTCTCTTTTTTTATTGATTAATTTGAGTTCCCTGTGGATTCTAGTTACCAAACCTTTGTCAGAATCATACCCTGTAAGTATCTTTTCCCATTCTAAAGGTTGTGTTTTTGATGCACTTGTGTCCTTAGCTGTGCAGAAGCTTTTCAGCTTAATTGAGTCTCATTTGCTTATTGTTGTTGTTGCGATGGCCATTGAAGTCTTTGTCATAAAATTTTTCCCCAGTCCAATATCATCAAAAGTTTTTTTTAACATTTCCTTCTGGCATTTTCATCATTTCATGTCTTAGATTTAAATCTTTTTTCCATCTTGAGTCAATTTTTATAAATGGTGAAAGGTGTGGGTCAAGTTTCAGTCTTTTACATACAGTTGTTTCTGGACCATTTGTTGAAGAATTCTTTACCCCACTGTATACTTCTGTTTAGTTTATCAAAAATCAGATGGCAAGTAGAAACTGGCTTTATCTCTTGGTTTTTTATTCTGTTCCATATGTCTTTGCCTCTATTTTTGTGCTAATACTATGCTGTTTTGATGACTGTGGACTTGTAATATGACCTGAAGCATGGTAAGGTGATGCCTCTGACTTCGTTTTTATTACTAAGAATAGCTTTGCCTATATGGGTTTTTTTTCCTGGTTCCATACAAAAATGACGAACTATTTTTTTCAGTTCTTCAAAGTATGATGACGGTATTTTATGGGGGATTGTTTTGAATCTATAGATAGCTTTGGGTAGAATAGATATTTTAACAACGTTGATTCCTCTCAAGTAAGAGCATGGTATGTTCTTCCATTTATTAATGTCTTCTGCTATTTCTTTCTTTGGGTTTTATAATTCTCTTTGTAAAGATTCTTCACCTCTTTGTTAGGTATAATCCTAAGTCTTTCATTTTCTTTGAAGCTACTGTGAACACAATTGTGCCCTTGATTTGCTTTTCAACTTAGCTTTTCTTGGCATATACAAAGGCAGTAGACAGTGGACATTGATTTTATACCCTGATACAGTACTGTATTTCCTGATCAATTCCAGCAGTTTTGTGATTGTCACTGGGGTTTTCTAAGTTTAAGACCAGTATATCATCAACAAAGAGTGAGAGTTTACCTCTTCTGTCCCCATTTTGGATATCCTTTATATCATTCTTTTGAATGATTGCATTGGCTGGAACTTCCAACACAATGTTGACTAATAGTGGTGACAATGGACATCCTTGTCTGGTTCAAGTTCTAAGCAGATAAGCTTTCCGTTTTACTCCATTTGGTATGATGTCAGCATTGAGTTTGTCATAGATGGCTTTGTTAAACTTCAGAAATGTGGCACCTATATGTATTTTCTTAAGGGTTCTTGTGAGTAAAGGATGCTGAATTTTGTCAAATGCTTCTGCATCTGTTGAGAGGATCATATAATCTCTGTTTTTGCTTCTATTGATATGGTGAATTACATCTATGGATTTGTGTATGCTAAACCAGCCTTGTATCCCTTGGATGAAGCCTACTTGATCATGATGTGTATATATATACACATGATATATATATATATATATATATATACACATAAATAGATATATACACATAATATATATACAGATAAATATATATGTACATATATATGTATATATAACAATCCTTTAAACATGGAGGAATAGATATATATTTATATATACACATAAATATATATATATATACACACATAAATATATATATATTTATATATACAAATAAATATATATATATATTTAAATGTGGAGCAGCAATCTATTAGCTAAGATTTTGTTGAATATTTTTGCATTGATATTTATTAGTAAAACTGGCCTGTAGATTTGGTCTCATTATCCCGATTTCTTTACCCCTAAGATTGGAAGCCTGAAGCTCTCATCAACCTGCTTAACAGACATGCTTCAACCTTTCCAAACCATGTCACTTGGCTATGCAGTGGCTTTCCCAGTAAAAAAAAATGTGTCACTCAACTCTCCCCACATGTAGATGCCCAGCTTACCAGGTGCCCCAGAACCAGCCTCACACTAGGACCCTTGGGCTTCTCTCTCAAAATGACTGTGACTTGCCAGCCACTGAGCAACCAGAGCTCTGCTCCACCTGGTGGCTCAGTCCTGGCCCCTGGGCACCATTCAAGATCACTCGCTTGTTCACCCAAGCTCTCCCAAGGCAACTTCACCAAATGCCCAGGTACAAAAAATAAAAAATAAAATAACAAAATAATAATAATAAAAGCCTGCAAGGCAGGCCCTCTCTGTCTGAAAACCATGGCTGGTCTCTGCTAGGACACAGTACTCACTCTCTGTGCCATTTCCCCATGCCCTCCTCTTGGGCTCCTGTAGTCTCTTGCTGCCTCCCTGTGCCCCAAAAGTGATGTTTCTAGACAGGGTCCACCATCCAGATGTGGCTAGAATCCTTTCTCCCAAACCTCATTATACATGGCTGCAAAGGAGCTGTCTGTAGTCTGCCATCTTGTTCCGCCCCTCCTCCTGTTTCATCTCTTATACTGCAAGCAGCATCCTTTTTGCATTCTATTTACTGCCATAATAAAAAGTGATACATTAATCAGTTAATGAAAACTGTAACCAGAGGCTTGCAGGAACTTAACCCCATATTTCCCCTAGGAGCAATGGTTCAGTTTTAGCTAATTCAGTATTTGCAGCAACTTTATAGAAGATAATTGCTATGAATAATGAGAATTTATTGTATTTACTTACTTATTTTGCTTTACCTAAAGGGACTTTATATGTTGAGTTACTCTATGTGTACACTACATTTCTCCAGAAATGCTTTGCATTTTATATGTCAGTTGCCTAGAAGCAATACAATCCCAGGATGGCTTTAAATAAAGCTATCTGCTTGAAGTTTTATAAGCAAACAATCTGAGTGAATTCAGGCCATACAGCTTCATGGACAGCTATTTATGTTTACAGATTCTCACTAGACTTTCTTTCCTCCTACTGTGCACTAAGTTAGGAAACTGAACTTTCCCTTTGCTAACATTTACTTAGAAAGAGTAGCACTTTGAAAGTCTCAGATTTATGTGGGAGCCTGCTATTTGCTTTCCAGGTGGCTTTGGAATTTATTACATTATTTTCCACAATTTTACAACTGTCAAAATTGAATATCAAAGTTATCAGTCTTAGTAGATTAACTCAAGAAACATTCTGAGTTTAGTATTTATTTTCTATCCTAGGATTTCCATTTTCATTTCATTTAAAAAATATGCAAATGTATTGGCCAGTGTCTGTGGCTCAGAGAAGTAGGGCGCTGACCCCATATACTGGAACTGGTGGGTTCAAACCCAGCCCCAGCCAAAATGTATTATTATGCTAAGTATGAAATTAGGGAGTAACAGTCTTTTAAAAGATGAAAATAACTCTTTAGCTTTCTTATTTGTTTTACTCAGAAGAAACATTTCATATAATAGACATAGTTCTTCTATTCCAGACAGTTTAAAATTCCAAGCTATAGCCATAAATTTAAAATAGAATTGTTAGCATAGAGTGAGAAGATATCCTCCATCAAATTATTTTCTGATACTCTCTACCTCTGTGGCTCAAGGAAATTTATATAATTCTCTGATTTCTGATTTGTATTATGTATTTCTTCAGAATGGGGTAATATTGAATATGATATGAGTTGTTATGTAACATCAGTAAAATGATGCATGCAAAAATATTTATCATAGTGCTGCTATGTGTTTGTATTAACTGAAAGAGGGAATGTGATCTGATACAACATTACAGGAGTCTTAGAACAAGAAACACTTTCATTTGTATCATCTGGGAAAGATTCAGAGAATAAAGTGAGTGGTCACATGCTTATTTCAAGTTGGACAAAAATCTCACTTTCTCCATAACCTTTCCTGCAATCACACACTTTGTAATTGATTCCTCTTTCCAGAATAAGGAGAATCATGAATAGTCTCTGCTCATATTATGAGAATGGTTCTAACTTGACAATTAAACTGGAATACCTTTATGTTGACTATGATGTTGAGTTAGGTTTTCATAGGCTCTCAGCAGCAATCCAGTGTTTATTAAGTAATATAGTAATAATTAACACATGAATATAAATCCTAAATTTGTATCATTATTCAGTTTTTAAAAACTCAAAAAGGAATAAATGTTACACTATTATAAATAAAAATAACCCATATTCATAAAATAATTGAAAGATGCCTGTTCTGAGTGACTAATGACAGTGGCCTAAAGCTACACCCAAGAGGCCTAGAGCAAGTGGTCTCACAGTGGTTGGGTTACACTTTGGTTTTACACATTTCAAGGAGACAGGAATTACGTATAAAGTCATAAATCAATACATGGAAGACATACATTGGTCTGGTGGCATATCTCAAAGCAGGAGCCTACAAGTTATAGACGCTGTTAAAGATCCTTTGATTCGTAATTGATTACAAACACTAAGCTTTATCTTAAAGCTAGGAATGTTTTAGGTTAAGATAAAAGTCTGCTAATCAGAGACAAGCCACTGGCCATTTATGCAGATTCATGAGATCTGCTGAGTAAACTGAAGATTTGCAGGTATAGTTTAAGCTTTGGCTTTTGCATAGCTTAGTCCTGTTAATCAGTCACAAAGGAGATCTTCAATAAAGGGGGCTAATGAGGCATGTCTGGCCTCTCTTCTCATCACCAGCAACTCAGATTTAGGGTATTTCTGGAGTCACTGTGGCTAAGACGGGGGTCCATTGAGTCATCTTGGGGGCTGAAGATTTTATTTTAGTTAATTTGTTAGAGTAAAACGGGTTACAGTTCAATTATAACCAATTAAGTATAATGTGTCAAACAAAATAGAAGTTTATTTCATACTCGATTTACCTCTTGTTTGGGAAAAAGCGATGTTTTTCCTCTGCTTTCATACCAACACAACAACAATTAATACAGAAGATTTCTGTGGCCCCCAAATATGTCATGATTTCTCCCCACCAGCAAGTGATCAGTGGACACCAACTGGGTGTCTTCTGATGTTAGGTTCTGTTCTAAGGAAGGCAGCTTCAAGAAGATTACTCCAACCAAAGATCACGATATAAAGAAGAAAAGTTTATTTTAATTTTTTCAAATGGGAAAAAGAGTTAACATGGTGAAAGAGAGTGAGATAATGTGGGGACTGGGTAGATACTCAGGCTTTTTATTTAAGGGGTGAAGAAGGTTCATGGCTGTGGACCGATTCACAGGGAATACCGAACTGCTCAATCTGCATCTTCTCTCTTCTTAGCGGCAGGCTGGTAACAAGTCCAAGAGTTTGCTGCCCTGCCTTTCCCTGGGCCCAGGCTTTATCACTGGAGATGTGATTCTGCCTTCCAGATATGGCAGGGACTGAGGCCTACGGCTTGCAATATTGTTGTTCACTCAGAAGGTCTTTAAGGCTATAATAAACAGATTTTCAAAAGCAGTTTTAAAGAGAAAGGTTTACATCTCTTTTTGGTCTGACTAGTTCTTCTCAGAAGTTGTGAAAAACAGAACTCCTACAGGGGCAGGGCAGGTGGGGGGCTGGGGGACAGCTTGTTTGCAAGAGAGAACACATAGGATTGATTTTTTTTTAACTTACTAGGAAATTGCTGCTGGGATATTTTTCTGTTATTTTAGAAAGGCCTCCCCTCCATCTAATTCAATTCTAACACTTTCCACCTAGAGATAATATCAGATCCACAAAGTTGAGAGCTCAGTTTCTAGGACTGCTCCCCCCCCCAATGCCAGTCATGAGTTTGAACCTCCCAAACTTTCACCCACTGGCTTCAAGCTGGGGTTCCCACAATTCCCTCCTTGGTCTCAAATAATTTGTTGCAATGGCTCACAGAAATCAAGAAAACACTCACTACCAGCTTATTATAAACAATATTACAAAGATATAATTGAAAAGATGCATGAGGTAAGGATGGAGGCAGGAGGTGTGGAGCTTCCCTGTCCTCCCCAGAGGCCACAGTACAGAAACCTCTGGGTATTCAGCTATCTGGAAGCTCTCTCGACTGTGTCCTCTGTTTATGGGGACTTCATTACACAGGCATGATTGATTAATCCATTGGCCCTTGGTGATCAACTTGACCTTCAGCTCCTTTCCCCTCCCCAAATGTTAAGGTTGGGACTAAAAGTCCCATTCTTCCAGTCATGCCTTTGTCTTTTTGGTGACTAGCCTAAGCCTGAAGCTATCAGTCACTATTAATATACCTACAAAACCACAACATTTTGGAGATTCCAGGTATTTTAGGAGTTGTATGCCAGGAAATAAGGACAAAGACCAAATACATATTTCACAATAGATGTTTCCTATCATCCAACATGAGTTTCCCTCACCTGTGACTCTCTTCCATATGATGAGTCAGGTGGCCAGACCCTTTCTATCTGTGGTTTTAGCATTTCATAGACATTTATTAATGTACAAGCCAATAGAAGAGAAAAGAAAATAGGAGGCAGGCCTGCTTCTTAAAGGTCTTGAGCCAAAAATCTAGAAGAGTGAAAGATTGCTTGTTGTTTACTCTACCTAAATTTCTGCTTAGAAAGCACTGTAATAGTAAATTTCAATATATAGTTTGTGCATTAGAACTATGGTAGTTGAATGATGTGTTTCATTTAGTTCAAAGTAAAGATAATGAATACATACATATAGAAATTATTTCCATAAATATTTATAAGTTCTTAAAAAAAAAAAAACCTGCTTCATCCACAGAGTTTTCTGATCCAGGGTATGTGTGAATAAAATTGTTAAAATGGCTCCGACACTTGGTAGTAAAAATTGAAATAACAGTCCATGTTAGTCAAACACCAAGTGCCATGCTTAGGTACGTATTTTTCCTGGGAGCAAAGAGACGGGGTATGACAGTTAAAGGAATGTGTTTTAACAACGGCATGCTGCTCTGTCAGGGATGTCTTTGTAATGACTAAGAAGCAGGTTAATAGGATGATTAGATTGAAGGCTAAATATGACAAAAGTACAAAGCACTTTCCTCATGTCATTCCTCTGAGATATGTGGGTGGCAAATATTATCTCTATTTTGTAGATTGGAAAATGAAATACTTTAGGCACTTAGACAGTTCACCGACTTTCTGATTTTTAAACAGTTTCCTTTTATAGTTCTCGAAGAGTAATTACATCAGCTTTAGACTTCTGTAGCAATAGCATGTCTATGATTATTGAGATGATCAAGGTTTCACTGTCTTGTTTTTCAGAAACCTCTTAACTTTCTCTAGGTACTAGAGTAGTAGAGAAAAATGAAAACTTTTTTTCCAACTCTGTAAAAAGAATATGTAAGATAGAGAGGTATTGTAAGACATGAATATCATTCATTCATAGCCCTCATGTAATTGGTACCAATATTGGTACCCGAAACATGTACCATTTACCTTATAGAGCTAAATGCAAAAAATATGCAGGAAAGCTGTCTTCATTATAATATTATAAATTAGAAAATAGAAAGCTCATTCTTAGAAGTGCTAGACTAAGGTCTAAGATAAACTTACAGTTAAATCCCATACAACTCTGCAGACAATTAATGGAACCCAAACAGATTTACTGAATTAAAATCACATGCTCAGCAGTCAAGAGATACATAACTAACATCCTAACAGCAATGATGTTAGGTCTTTGCCAGTTGCTGGACTGCTGCATGAAGATCCTATAATTCTCATTTCTGACTAGTACATTTTTTTCTAAGACTCCTGTTAAGGTTATTTTCTCCAACACTCTCACCCAGGTATAGTTCCCTCAATCGATAACTGTGATTATGAATTTTACCAGCAATCTTCCAAATCATGAAGAGTGCTAGAATACTTCTTTCTAAGCTATATATGATAAGACTATTTGGTATACTGGCAAAGAGCCAATTCTATACTCTATCTATAATTGTCTGATGGTTCACTAAAATTCTACATAACCCAAACATATCTGTATAAGAATATCCAAAAAGTGACTTCCTTTTTGTCAGTATCTCTAGGGGAAGAGATAGAAATGTATTTTACAAAAATTAATTACTTTATCTCTCACTTGTTAGGGATCAATTATATGATTGTAAATTTTTAACAATGCAGAGGAATTATGGAAATACCAATTTACAGATGGCAATTTTAAAACAAATTAAATTAATAAAAAGCCCAATTAGATTATCTTTGTTGGTCCTCATAGCCCTCTGAAGCAATTAGTCATCATCCATCTTTACTTAAGAAATGATTCATTTTAGTATTAGAGAATTTTCTATTTAATGTGTTTTATGATACTGAAATTTAGAAATTTTACTTGTTTATTGATAAATTATATGTTGCTGTATATAGACCAGAAATTGTAGAAATAAAAACTGCAATATGAGTAAATATCTGTTCCTCAATATTAGCTTCATTTACTTAAGGCTAATAATTAACAAGTCAATTCTTTTCATAATAAACTTAGCTTTCTGAATTCAAATACTGTTTTTTCAGGCAGTATTTATTTCTCTCCTTTGTTCACGGTGATTAACTCTAAGGACTTAGAGTTGTACTTAGTATAGTGAAAAGCCTGTCTGGATCCAATTAACAATATCTATGTCTTAGACATGAGTTTGTCCTAATATAATTTATGTTAGAAGGCTATACAACAGGAAGGAAGGAAGGAAGCAAGCTGTACCCTGAGAGAGTTCTACCAAGTATTTAGAACAAAATCTTCATCATTCTATCTTATGTCTCTTGATGAAATATCCTCAAAATCCATTCACACAACCCTAATGCATCCTATGAACCCCATATCACCCTGTTACCAAAGTCAAGCACAGACAACATAAGAAAAGGAAATTACAGACCAATATCCCTCATGAATATAAATTCAAACACTCTCAAAAAAGTAAAAAAAAAAATTGATTCATATTTTTTAAAAATAGACTATAGACCATGAATAAGTGATTTTTTAAAAAAACTCAAGATTGGTTTAACATTCCAAAATCAACTAATTTAATACACATTTAATACATATTTTTATCCTTTATTATCATAAAGCATATCATACATTTTATCCTTTGTGATAATAAAGGATAAAAATCACTCTATCTCAAGAAATACAGAAGAAAACATTTGACAAAATCTAACATGTATTCATGACTTTTAAATACAAATCAGACATAATTTGCAAAAAAAGGATGACATTTTCAGCTCAATAAAGGGCTTCCACAAAACTCCTACAGCAAACATAATTGGTAACATAAAAGACTGAACATTTTCCCCTAAATTCAGTTACAAGGCAAGAATACTCAACTCTTCTATTCAGATAGTACATGAGCTTCTATCAGGATCTACTGGGCATGCAAAAACAGATGGCATTCAGACTGAAAAGAAAAAAGGAAAACTTTGTATTCATATACATTGTGATCCTATATGTAGAAAATCCTAAGAGAATACATGAAAAATATTAATTAATATATAAGTTAAGCAACGTTACAAGAGACAAGACTTTTAAAAGTCACTGTATTTCTGCATACTAACAACAAATAATAAAAAAGTTAAGAAAATAAGTTTATTTATGAGAGAATAAAAAATAATAAAAATGTTTAGGAATAAATTCACCAAAAAAAAATTAAAGACATACACAAAAATCACAAGTTTGCTAATGAAAATTAAAGAAGATCTAAATATATGGAAAGACAGTCTATCTTCATAGATTGAAGAATCAGTACTGCTAAGATGGCACTTCTCCCACTGATTATAATCTGTAGGTTTAATACAGTTTCAATAAAATTCTTAGAAAGTTTTTTTAATTTTATTTTTTTTTAGAGACAGAGTCTCACTTTATTGTCCTCAGTAGAGTGCAGTGGCATCACAGCTTACAGCAACCTCCATCTCTTGGGCTTAGGTGATTCTCTTGCCTCAGCCTCCTGAATAGCTGGGACCACAGATGCCTGTCACAACGCCTGGCTATTTTTTTGTTGCAATTTAACCAGGGCCAGGTTTAAACCCACCACCCTCGGTATATGGGGCCAGTGCCCCACTCACTGAGTCACAGGCACTGCAGAAATTACTAAACAAATCTTACCAATATGAAAATGCAAAACACTTAGAATAGCTAAAAGGACAAACTTGGAAGACTTTCACTTTCAGATTTCAGAATTTATTATAAAGGTGCAGTTATCAAAATAATGTGTTACTGGCATAAGGATAGAAAATAGATAAAAATTAGGTTCAGAAATGTATTTCTAGTCAATTGAGTTTTTTTTTCTTTTTTTTTTTTTCTTTTTTTAAGACAAAATTGCAAGGCAATTCATTAGGGAAGCAACAGTTTTTCCAACAATTGATATTGTACAATTGGATGTTCATATGCTGAAATGTAAACTAACACTCTCCCTTCACACCGCACATATAATGTGTAACTTATGTATAATTAAAGCAAATGAATCATAGACTTAAGTTTAAAAAGCTAAAACAACAAATCTTTTAAAAAATACAAGGAAAATCTCCAATATCACAATCTATACACTAAAAAAACCTAATGTAGACTTTATCTAAAGTCAATTTTTTTAATTTCAAAAGACACTATTAAGGATAAAGAAAAGAGATTAGAGTAAATATCTGCACACTTAAAACCAATAAAAAAATATTTAAAATTTATATAGAACTCTCACAGCTCAATAAGAAGATGATAAACAACCCAATCAAATAATGAGGAAAAATGTATACCCACATTTTGCAAAAGGTGCTATGTAAATAGTTAATTAGCTCAAGAAAAGATGTTCAATTTCATTATTTGTTAAGGAAACATATATTAAAACTCCAATAAGATACTATTTCACGCCCAATGGGATAACTTTAATAAATAAGACAGACAAAAAATGTTGGTGAAGATTTTTTATAGGTTTATCCTGAATTCAGACCAAAGTCAGCATCGGTAAAGATAACATACAATACTGACAGCCCACACATTTCTACCCTGAGAAACGAGGATATAGAGTTAGCGGTAACTACAGTTTTGGAAATCATTTAGAGTTCCAGAAACAAAGAAAGCAAAGGAGAGTAGAAAATTTTCTGTATACCTTGTGCCACAAATTCTGGCTGACTTTGAAACCATGTATGCGTGTAGCAAGTCTATTAAGTAAAATAACTAAGATTTGAGTTGTTGCACACTGCATGGGAAGGGCAAAAAGCCCTCCAAAATGTTAACATTGTATTGAGGAATAAGACATCATCCAGAGTCTCCATAGTATATTATTTACAATGCCCAGGACATAATCCAAAATTATTAAAAACACAACCAGAAAATATGGCCTTGTTCCAAAACAGAAAAGTAAATCTAGACTGACTGTGAGATAACTCAGACATTGGAATTATTAGAAAAACATTACAAAGTAGATACTGTATTATGCTCAATAAAAATAAAAAGTAATACTCTTGATACATGAAAAGATAAAAAATGTAATCACAAAATAAAAATCATGAATAGGATCAAATAGAAGTTTTAGAATGAAAAATATCTATAATTAAAAATAACAGAATTAAAATCTTCACCTTGATAGGAGAATGGAGATTACAGATGCAACAGAAAACATGAAGATAGATGAATAGAAACAGTCAAATCTGAGGCATGAAAGTAAAATAGATTGGGAAAAGTATGTCAGCCAGTCATGTGAAACAATAACAAAAGCTATAATAGACATGGAACTGCAATCATTGAAAGAGAGGAAAGTAGGGCACAAAAATATTTGAATAATTGCTGAAAATGTCTTGAATTTAGTGAAAGACATATTTTATAGATTCGTATTATTGACATCTTTCTTTGGGCAGAAGATAATTCTTTTATTTTTTTCACCAAAGTAAGAAACCTGTTTTTGATGGATCAATTTATGACATAGCAATCATGTAATTAAGCTTTATTGTACCTTACTGAGGTGTTTGATTCAAAAAATTATCCTTTCTCTGATTAGCTTGACAGGAAATGCACACATCTATGAAAGTACCAAAGGTTGCATTGTAAAAATAAAGAGAATTCCGGTTATAATCAAATGGCTTAAACATGTAAATGTCTACTTGCTGAAAAACTAAGACTTGACTGCTCTTCAGGAAGATGTTGAAATAATATATAATGCAGTGAGGTTAGAGAGCAAAAATTGGTTTATTATAAATATTTTATTATGTAGAAGAAATAGAAGAGACTAATAATATTCTTTTCTCTATCGCTTACTCTTGACATACAGTTGAGCATTGTTTACCTTATCTCTCTGTATTTAATTTTAGTTTTTTTAGATGAAAAAAATGAGACGCAGTAAGCATAACACAGGAAATAATAGTGACAGGATCAGTCTGACACTAGA
>NW_003852401.1:5622167-5697134 GCF_000181295.1 Otolemur garnettii
GCCCAATATACCAAAGGTGGTAGGTTCAAACCCGGCCCTAACCAAAAACTGCAAAAAAAATAAAAAATAAAAATAAATAAATAAAGTGATTTACTTAACATCTAATCCACTACTGTGTGTCAAATTTAGTGATAGCTTTTTAAGGGATTCTAAATACCCGATCAAAGCAAAAAGTATTCAAATTAGTCAATAATCTCATGTGAAACAATTTCTCAAGCTCTTAAGTTAAAAGTACAAAACCTGTTTATTTCCTGGTATTAGTAAAACTAAAGTTATTTCTTTTCCCTTTAAATCATTTAGTAGAGGTTTAAAACCTTACTCTTACAGAGACTTTGAAATATTTTACTATTCAAGGGAGAACATTACGAATGCCATTACCAGGAAAGCGCAGTAATATTTGGGCAGAGTGTGTTCCATGATAGTAAGTTTATACATGACTAGAACACAAAAACAATATTTAACTTTCATCTCTGAGTTTAGTGAAGTGGAAACTATGCAATTTTTTCTGTCATTGCCTAGTAGCTTTCCTGACACTGGAGTAGCTTTTCCATAAAGTGGGCTTTATAACTATACAGGGAAATTTAAGGAAACAGCAGAAAAACTAGGCAATCAAACCATAAAATTCATTCTAAGCAACTGAAATTTCAAAAAGAGATTTCTTTGCAATTTTCATTTGTTTGTGTGAAGATGAATATCAATGTGCATTAATGCCTAGTAATTAAAAATATGTCACTATCCAAAACTTCATATAGGAAGCAACTATTTAAAACAAGGATTTTGTTCTAAATTATAAAAGCATCAGTGTATTAATGAGAAACAATGCATGTCTTTTAAAACTTAAAAAGAATTTTAAGTTTTGCTTCCCTTTGAGGGAGCAAATATTTACCTGCATTAAATAGTGTGTGTATGCTATATATGTATATACATGTGTATATATGTGTGTATGTGAACATATGTGTAAGCATATTATATATATATACATATATATACACACACACAGATATATATATGTAACTCCATGTTCACACACATATCAGTCTTGGTGTCACAAAAACATGTGACACCAAGATTGATTTCTCGAGGAGTACAGAGACAAAGTATTGCAAATAAACTTATGTGTTAGTGATGCTAAAGTGATGAAAGTGTATCATATTCGTGTACAGAACAATTATTGCATGTTTTTGCCTCATCAGGATGAGTTCTATATTAAATATGAGTATACATTAGGTTCAAGAGTAAAGGGGCTTCTGAGAAGTTTATGACAGCTATGTCATAGTTAACATCCTTAGATTCCCCAGACAATAATGGACCTAGCAATTGAAAAGCCGGGGAATTTATGGGCAAATTTTACATATAATAAAATTTAGTTATTAGATATTCCCATAGACCCCATAATACCAGTGAATGGGGAAAAATTAGAATAGCCAAAAGTCCCGCCTACTATCTGTGTCTGCTGAGGGAGAAAGCAAAGGAAAGTAATTGGAAATCTGATATTCCTAGGAACAGGAAAAACCCAAGTAGCCAGCAGGTATTTATTTCAAAATCACAACAAATCTGTTTGTAAGAGACAACTAAAACTGAGGAGAGGTTTGTCTCCTGCAAAACTGAGTAGGTGCAAAGGGTTTGTTACAAGTTGCTGAAGTTTATTACAAGTAGCCCTTCAGAACTGAGCAGCCATAGCACATTTCAGGATAGCTGAAAGACATTAAGAAAATGGTATAAAATATGAAAGGGCATAAACAACAGTATAAAAAATCCAAAATGATATAAAAAACTCAGGATGTAATTGAAAATTAAGGTAAAAATCTTTTCAGATATAGAACCAAACTAGAAAGCATTTAAGAACAATAAGTACAATAGATTGTAGTGTTGACAGAAATAAGGAAAAGGATGAAATTTTTAGAAATCAAAAATATTGGAAAAAAATTTTAAAGTATTTGAGATAAGTAACAATTACCAAAGACAAAAAAACAACAAAAAAATCTAACGTGAGTGAGAATAGTCTCTAAGGAGAAATACAAAAGCAAGCAAGCAAGCAAACAAACAAGATTAAATGTAATCAAGTATAATTTAAGTAACTTATGAACCATTAAAATATGTGAGGTGACATCAGTGAAAATGTCTGGGGAAGGAGATATAAAAGCCTGTTCCTCCACAAAACAAGTGAATGAACTGGTAAGAACTGGCAGAAGCATCTTTTTTGGAATTCTGGAAACTAATTGTAGATTTCTAGTAACCAGGCAAGTGCTTAATTAAGAAAAATAAAACTGAATCTCAGTAATAAATATTTGTTTTGCTTTGACTTGGTCCCAACCCCCACTCCCCACCTGTGCAGCAGGTCAGCGGATATGAAAATTAGTATAACCTCTATGTAAAACAGTATGGAGATTTAGTCATAAATCTATGTTAATGTGAGCACAATAAGTAAAAATGTAATTTGTGGTAATAAAAACCTAAAGAGGAGGTAGACGGATAAAAACAGAGTTAATGTATGTTATTGGAGCTAAACTGGCACTAATCCAAATAATTTTGTTATAAATGATGATGTTTTCTCTGATCTCCAGAAGATCCACTAAGAATTCAAAATCATTTAATAATATGATTGAGAAAGGAATAAAAATGAGATACTTTAAAAAATCATTAACATAAAAGAAGGTAGAATAGGAGGAACTGTGGGACAAAAATAAAAGTAAATGATATTATTGAAAGCAAACAGCAAAATGGCAAAAATAGCTTCTTCCTAATCTATAATTATAGTCATTATAATTAATTAAATTATAAATGGATTACATTCTACAAGTAAAAAACAGATTGAAAGGATGGACTAAAACTCTAGAGAGGTGCCCCCACAAAATCCATGGGTAGCCCCAGTGCTTGGTGGAAGCAAGAGAATGAAAGAAATAAAGACAAAAGAGATAAAGTAAGATTTAAAAAGAATAGATGTAGAGGACCAATGCCACCTAACGCAAGGAAAAGGGAAGGCCCCATGTTCTGGGTTAACCCAGTATTTATTACATACATTGTCTTCAAATCAGCAAATGAATAATCATGGGGGAAAGCAAAAAACTGCACAATACGTCATCCTTACAGTATTTACCATCTTAACTTAGCTACTTTTTAACCACTTCAGCTAACTATGTTATTTCTAAACTAAAGAATGGGAGTGTAGTTAATGAAACAAAGAACAAAGGTTGGAAATAGGATGTGAGAGCAGACAGCAGGTTTGACCACTCACACAGTTTCCACAAGAGGCAATTAAATCTCTGGGTACCTGTGGGGCAAATAGGCTGACACCAGACCCATACCTGGAATAGGGGAGAAATACTGTTTCTCTTATCAAGAGATTGTTCCTCTTATCAAGGAGCCTGCTGCCCATGCTGTTCACAGCACACCTCACAATCATTAGTTTGACCCTCACAGACCTCTGTACAAGTTCTCTGTCAGGAAACAGTCAGGCCTCAGAAAGACATTTCTTGTCCTGTTCTCCAAAGCCTGTGCTGTCATGTTTAACAGACTTTTAGGGCTCCTAATATGCATTGTGGTCTCCTAGTGCACATTCTCTCTGAGATATACACATCTATCTGTCTTTTATCCCTTGCCTCATAATCTGTTTTCCCTAATTGTTAAAATATTTTTTATAAAATCCAATCTAAAAAATGCTTCAAGAGGACAGGTTTGTCTGCTTCTACTTCTCAATGAGTTCTCCCACATTTCCACCCATCTCTAACTATATGCTGTTTATAAGAGATTCACTTCAAATCTAAAGATACAAATAAGTTGAAAGTCAAAATATGAAAAACCATATCCATGAAAACTGGCTATATTAAGCCACAGAGCAAACTAGACTGTAAGTCAAAATTGTTACAGGGGACAAAAAAAGGACATTATATAATATAATCATTGTGGAATGATTAAAGTATCAATCCATCAATAAATATAATAATTATAGACATTTGCACTAATAACAAAGCCTGAAAATAGCTGAATCAGAAACTAATTGAATTGAAGGACAAAATAGTACAATAATGATAGTTGGAGATTAGAATTGAATAAAACATAAACAAAAACCTATAGAATGTAAACAGCACCCGAAAACAATTAGACCTATCAGACATTAATAGAACACTACTCACTAATGCCAACAATAGCATAATATTCTTCTTCAGTGCACATAGAATATTCTCCCACATAAACTGTATATTAAGACATAAAAGTGAGCTTGATAAACTTACCAAATTAAATTATACAAAATATCTTCCTTGATAATAAAAAATAAAGTTAGCAAACAAAAATTAAAGAAAATTTAGGAAAGACACAAAGATAGGAAAATTAAACAATACCCTCTTCAACAATCAATGAGTCACAAAAGTTATCAAAATGGAAATTAGAAAATACATTGAGATGAATGAAAATGGAAATTCAACATATCAAAGTTTATAAGATAGAGCAAAAGTTGTGTTCATGGGGAGTTTATACATGCAAATATCTGTATTTAAAAAGGAAATCTCAAATTGTTAATTTAGTCTTCAACCTTAGGAAACTGAATCAAATAAAAAAAACTAAACTAAATGCATACAGAAGGAAGGAAGTGCAGATTAGAGTTAGAGCAAAGATCAACTGAATAGACAATATTTTGAAACAGTCTTTCAAACTGATATAGAAAAAACAGAACTAATATTTTATTCTTTGGTCAAAAATGAACAGAGGGGTATTACTACCAGCCTCAGAGAAAAAAAATAAATTATAATGAATACTATAAACAATTGTTCCCAACAAATTACGTAACTTCAAAAAGGGGGAAAATCCTTGCAAACACATATGCTAGCATAACTGACAATAATGTAAAGAAAATTTGAATAATCTAGTAAACAATAAAGATATAATAAAAACTTTCAACAAAGAAAAGCATAAGATGAAATCGTTTCAATGGTGAATTCTACCAAAATTCTAAAGAGGAATTAATATCAATCCTCATCATGTTCTTTCAAAATATAGAATAGGAGGGACTACTCTTGAACTCATTCATGAACCTAGTATTACCTGGTCTCCAAAGTCAGGCAATGACATCATTAGAAAAGGAAATTACAAATAAAAATGCAAAAATCTTTCAAATAAAAATGCAAAAATCCTCAGAAAAATACTAGCAAACCATATTTAGCAATATATTAAAAGGAGTATTTACTATAACTCACTGGGATTTACTTCAGAAATGCAAGGATGGTTTGGCATGTCAGAGTCAATTAATGTAATATACCATATGAATAGAATTTTAAAAAACCCACACAACTACCTCAATTAATACAGAAAGAGAAATATTTGACAAAATCCAAAGATGCTTTGCAATTGACAAACACACACAGACACATGCATGTGTGCATGTGTACACACACACACACCCCACAACCTAGAAATAGAATACTTCTTTAACCCAGTAAAAGGTATGGAAATGTTGAAACCAGTTTTTTCAAGGGTTCTTAGACCTGGTGGGAGTTCAAAGCAAATTCCGTGACCTCATAGTCCCAGTACCAAAGGATAGCTGTGAGGAGCAGAAGAAGCTCCAGGGTCTTTACCTCTTGCACAAGTCTAATGAGACAGAACTGGAACAGAAGGCAGTAAGAGTAACTATACTACTAACAGCAGGGATAAACAGAATTGGAGGATCCATGTTGAGCTAATCCCCAAAATCTCAGGAAAGCTGTTTGGTCAAATAAAGTCTCTTGTTTGCATGTCCCAGTCACACTACAGCTAAGAGATATGGAAGCACTCAGCTCTGGGTTTTATAGCCTGGATGGCAGGAGGATTGCTGAACTCAAGCATTGCAGAACACTCTGTTCTGGAAGGAAAAAATCACACATTCATGTATTTCAAACATTACCTCATTACTGCAGAATATTGCATTCTTAGTACATTCTGCAAGCAAAAGAAGGAAGACGTGGGTCAGCCAAGATTTTTCAGGTATCTGTCCTCCTATAGGTTATCTATGAAAAGCTGACAGTTAACATCATACTTAATGGCTAAGAACTAAAAGATTTTTCCCAAAGATTAGGAACAAGATAAAGATGTTGTCTCTTGCCAATTCTTGCTGATGTTATATTGGAAACTCTTGCAAGGAAATTATGGGAGGGGAGTGGAATCTAATTTTGGATTGAAAAGAAATTTTGGGGAAAAGAAAGAAAACTATTTCTGTTCACAGATAACACAATCTTCTATACGGAAAACTGAAAGAATCCACATAGAGGAAAAAACCTAAAACTGTTAGAGAAATTTAAAAATTAAGCAAAGTGTCAGGATATAAAATCAACATACTAAAGTCAGTTGTATTTCCATACATCAGCATTTAACAATCTGAGAAGGAAATTAAGAAAAAAAAAATCCATGTATCATACCCTTAAAAGGAATAAAATGGTAACTTAACCAAGAAGTTTGAAAATCCATGCACTGAGAACAAAGAATTAAAAAAAAAAAAAACTATTGCTGAAATACATTATAAAAGATGGAAATGGCAGGGTGTGGTGGCTCACGCCTGAAATCCCAGCATACTCAGAGGCTGGGGTGGATGTATTGTTTGAGCTCAGGAGTTCAAGACCAACCTGAACAAGAGTAAGACCCCTTCTCTATTAAAAACAGAAAAATTAGCCAGGCATCATGGTAGGAACCCTTAGTTTTCTACTCAGACAGCTGAGACTTTAAGATTGCTCAAGCTCAAGAGTTTGAGGTTGCTCTGAGCTGCAATGCCATAGCACTCTACCCAGGGCACAGAGTGAGACTCTGTTGTTAATGGATTAGAATATTTTCAAGCTATACATTACCCCCAAATTAATAGATTCAATGCAATTAATATAAATTTCCAACTATCATTTACTAGAAATAAACAAGCTGATCCAAAAATTCATACAGAATTGCTTCAAGGGATACAGAATACCAAAACTACCTTTGAAAAAGAACAAAGCTGACAGCCTCATACCCACTGATTTCAAATTTATTATATTTCATCATTAGCCAAAATAGTATGATATCAACATAATGGTACATATATAAAACAATGGAATAGAATTGATACATGTGACCAACTGATTTTTGACAAAGTTGCCAAGGCCATTTACTATGGTTTGAATGTGCCCCACAGAAAGCATGTATGGAGAACTTAATCCCTAATGCACCTGTGTTGGGAAGTGAGGTCTAGTAAGAGATAATTAGGCCATGAGGGCAGAATAAATAGATTAATGAGGTGATAGCAGGAGTGGGGTTCTTATTGCAGGCATAGATCTGTTATAAAAGGGTGACTTTGGCTCCCTCTACTTTCTCTATTCCTCTCTCTCTCTCTCTCATACACATACACACCTCTTTTCACACTTTCACCACAAGATAATGAACCAAGAAGGCTTTTGCCACATATAGCCCTTGTTTACAGAAGTATGAGCCAATAAATTTCTGTTATAAATTACCCAATCTGTGATATTTATCCATCATACCCTCACAGAATGGATTAACACACTGTTCAATTGGGAGAGAATATTTTTGACAAATGATTCTTTGTCATCTGAATAGTCACATGCAAAATAATTAATCTGAATATCTTCCTATGTATTTGCAAAACTCAATTCAATGTAAGAGCTAAAACTATAAAACTCTTAGAAGAAAATGTAGGATAAGTATTTATTTTCTTGTATTTGGCAATAAATTCTTAGAATTCTTAGAGATGATCCAAGAGCACAAACAATTAAAGAAGAAAAATATAATTTTTTTACTTAAAAATTTTGTGCATCAAGAAACACTATTGGGCAGTGCCTGTGGCTCAAGGAGTAGGACGCTGGCTCCATATACTGGGGGTGGCATGTTCAAGCCCAGCCCCAGCCAAAACTGCCCCCCCAAAAAGAAACACTATCAAAAAGGTGAAAAGAAAACCCATAGAATGGGAGATAATATTTGCCAAAATCCAAACTGTATGAAGAACTTTAACCATCAACAATGCAAAAAGAGAAACAACCAAGTACAAAAATGGACAAAGGACTTAAAGAGATTTTTCTCCAAAGAAATGACCATAGGAACATAAAACAATGTACAAATGTATTAGTTGTTAATGAAATATAAGTTAAAACCACAAAGAAATAGCACTTCCTTTCTTCTAGCATGTTCTGATAAAACTAAACATAAAAAAGTAAATGTTGATGATATGGAAAAATCAGAAACTCATATATTCTTGATAGGAGTGAACATGTTATAGCTGCTATGAAAAAGTTTGGTAACTTTCACCATAAAACATCTCAATATATGTTCAAGAGAACTGAAAATAGATTTAAAACAAATATTTAAACCCAAATATTTATAACAGTATTATGTATAACTGCCAGAAAGTAGAAATGACCAAAGTGTCCATCTGATGATGAATGCTTATGCATATGCATATAATTAAAATTATTTAGCCATAAAAAGGAATGAAGTATTGATTCATACTATAATATATATGAACCTTGAAACATTATGCTAAGTGAAAAAACCCAGACATAAAAGTCCACATATAGTGTAATTCCATTTATGTGAAATGTACAGAATTAATCAAATTTATGGAAGCAGAAAATAGATTAGTTTTTGGCAGGGGCTAAGGGGAGAGTGGAATGAAAGGTGACTGCTTAATGAATATCAGATTTATTTTTGAGATGATAAAAATGTTCTGGAATTAGATAGTGGTGATGGTTTTGTAACTTTGTAAAGCACTAAAACCCACTGAATTATAAAACTTTAAAATGGTTAAGTGATGAATTTTCTATTAACAACTTTTATCTTAAAAATTGAAATCACATGTTAAAAGTGCATAGCTACATGCCTGAAAATGTTGAGCTACACTAATCAACACTGAGATATAGTCTAGCAAAATTAGTTGACTTTAAAAGAAAAAGCATTTAGACATATAAATAAAAGAACAAGTTATTCATAAAAGAAAAATAGATTTTCATCAGATGTTTTAATAGCAACACTTTAAGTTAGAACAAGATTAAGATAGTTAAGATACTCAAGGAGATAAAAGGTGAGACCAAGATTTTATAAACAGTAGGGACTTTCAAATATAAGGATATAAAATGTTTTCAGCACTCCCAAACTCAAGAAATATTGTATGAACCACTCTTGACTAATCTATCTAGAATGAGTGTCAGAAAAACAGAAAAAATAATAAGTAAAAAGACATCAACATAAAATCTAATGGCCAGCATTATGTATATGAGGTCTGTCAATTAAGTTTATGAACTTGCCACCACATGCTTACACTGGCAGCACTGTACAAACAACTTGGTAAGGGCTTGTGACCTTGGTATATCAGTGTCTCACACACTGTGTTCCTGTCAATGTGTGGCTGTGTCTTCTTGAGTCATGTTCAGTACTGTTGCTGCAGCCAATTCTCCACAACCAAAAAAGCTCCATCAGTCCAATTCAAGAGTCAAAATGATGTTGCTACCTTTTTTTTTTATATCAGAAGGATTATTCATTATGAATTTGTGCCAACTTTCTTATTTGGAAGTGCTAAAAAGCTGTGTGGAAATTTAGATGAAAACAACCTGAACTCTTCACCAACAAGTCATGGCTCTTACATTACAGCAATGCACTGCTTCACACAGTGTGGCCTGTAAGGGAGTTTTTAACCAGCAAACAAATAACTGTACTGGAACACCCTCCTTACTCACCTGATCTGACCCCAAATGACTCTTTTTCTTTCCCTGAAAATAAAGGAACTATTGAAAGGAAGACATTTTGATGACATTCAAGGTATTAAAGGTAATATGACAACTCTGATAACGATTCCAGAACAAGAGTTCCAAAATTGCTTTGAAGGGTGGACTAGGCACTGGCTAGGACTAGGCTTCCCAAGGGGAGGACTTTCAAGGTGACCTTACTGATATTCAGCAAAGTGGTATGTAGAACTTTTTCTAGTGTGAGTTCACAAATTTAAATGTTAGACATAATTAAGTTCATATTAAAATATCTAATATCTGAATCTGACAATGCATTTATTGAACATTTATAATAATTTAGTCTCTTTGATTAAATTATAGTTTATATTTTTCAAGGCTATTACCTGTTTCACCTGACTTTTCAAGTTTATTGATACAAAGTCACCCAAAAAACTTATATGTTGTCACATTTGTTGTATATTTAGTTTCATTTTCTTTTTAATTTCTGCTATCATTATTTTGGACCAGTTTTCTCTTTCCTTTTTTACTTACTTAATCTTATATGAGGTTTATCATTTGTATTAGTCTTAGCAAAGAATCAACTTCTGCCACAAATGACACTGTATATTATTGTCCCTACTAATCTGCCCTTATCTTTATTCTTTCATTTCTTATATTTTGAATTTAGAGCTTAGTTTTTAAAAATTTCCTGTGTTCAACAACGAATGCATTGCTTTTTGGCCTTTTTTAATTCTGGTAAACCCTTTAATGCTAAAAATGTCTTTCAAAGATCATTTTAGCTTCTTCTCAATGTTTTATATTATTTTAATTGCCTTAATTTTCTATACTGAGTTCTCATTTGGGTATGCTCCGGCTTCAGACCTTTTTTTCTTGATCAGAATGAGTACCATTAAAATCCAAATTCTAAGACCCCCAATGGATTGTCAATATCTCTGGAGGTAAACTTGCCACCAGCATTCTCTTAGCCCTATGTATTATTTCTTATAATGTGTGGCCTTAGAGGGATTCCCTTGAATTCTGCTACACATTAGAAAGCTTATATCTCCCATTTCATAGGTCTTCTTTCCAGAAAAAGTGTCTTTGTGCATTTTATCTACCCTATTACTAACAATAGAAGTTCACCAATTTTGTGATAATGTCTGTGATAATCTAAGCTTCTAAGGGACAGAAGTTGTCCCTAAATGGTCTTATTTTTTTCTGTTTGAAGTCTTAACAGAGTGTACTATTTAAGTGGTGAATAAATGAATGTGTGTCTGGTTGGAAGAACTTGGCAAATATTTAGATCCCAAATTAAGAAAATCTATATCATGTTATCAACTAAAGCTCACTTATTTTAAAATATGAACATACGGTATTCTCCAACATCATTTTCAATATGAAATCTAGAATCAGATTTTATTAGAAATAATTTTTTACATTATAAGAAAACAAACTTTTAGATTCCTAAAAATACATTATAGAGCACAATAGTAATTCCAGTTTTAGTAGCTTTCCAGACTAGACCCCAATATCACAAAAAGTTTTGAATATTCTTTGCAAGTGCAACTTTTGAGGTTATAAATTTCTGCCTTTATCAATATTAAGACATCAAAAACAAGAAAAACACCCTGACAAGTCAAGAAAATAGAAGGAGGAGAATAATTTTCTACAGCTTTAACACAGTTTATTTAAAATGCACATACACACACACACACACACACACCATGCAGAATATGGATATAACTTATTTGTTGGACTCTGTCCAGTACAAACTTAACTCCTTTATGTTAACCAAACTACTGCAGGACTTTAATGATCATGATTCTTTATATATAATCCAAGAGATAGGACCTCCCACCAGCTTAATTCACTATCCCCACTGAGGTTGTGAATCACCTCTGACTCAGATGCATACCTGAAAATACATCTGAGCCAGTGATTCACTCCTGACACAAGTCATTTTCTTTAGCTTTTAAAAATCTGACAGATCAGTTTGATATAACTGCACAGGTGAGACATTTAGGCTTAAGGTTGTTTTCTTTTTCTTTTTTTTTTTTTTCTGATGTTCTTTCTCTCATTTTCCTCAACATCATCAGTTTCATTGCCCATATTATTAAAAGAAATATTTTTCCCCATACCTCCTTTGTCGTTCCCCTTCTTACCTCCTCCTTTCCTTTCTACCTGTTTCCTCCACTCCCCTCTCTTTTCTTCGAAAGTGCCTTATCTCTTTCTTTTTCTCCATTTCCTTCTCTGCTCTTCTCTATACTCATTTGGTTTTAGGATTGAACTTTTCACCTCCTTCCCATATGAAGATTCCATTTAATTGATTTAATGACAAGATATACATATAATATGTCCTTCTAAATTTTGCTTCCTATTGTCAGTCTGAAGGAGAAAAACAGGATAAATCTCAGCTTCAGTTGTTAAAAGGGGTATTTTCCTTCAGAGTTTGAATTTGATCCCTTTAAATTTTGTCCTAAAGCAGTTTCATTTCACTTCTAATTGATATATCCCCACATTGGTCAGACTCCAGTTCTCCATAGAGCCCAGAATAACTTCTCTCTACTTGATTCCATCTTTGGTCACTATTTACCCATCTCGTGTCAAAGTCACAATGCACTGTCTTCCATTTAAAATTAGTCTCTCTGCTTTTCCCTTCACATTTTCCATGCTGAGTAGTGTTTTCTGGATAGGAAGAATCCATTCTCTTTTTTGTCTCCTGCAAGAATAGACACTAGGGATCTAATTATCATAGCCACAATGTCTCTAACAGATATGTTAGTTCTGAGCACAATGTATAATGTTTCTAGAAGCCTTTAGAGAGAACTAAATAACCGGCTCCATCCTGCTGCTGTAATTGTTGGAGTGCCACATGTCCACAGCTGTTCTAAAAAGGATGCATTTTAGTTATATGACTAAAAGTTTGATGAGCTAAAATTTTAAACCTTTTCTTATGTATTTCACTATCAAACATTTATTGAATACCTATCATTTGCCAGGTATTATCTTAAACGCTTTACATTATTATATCATTTAACCCTCACAGAAAGTCTTGAAGTTGAGGAATTATCCATATTGTACACCTACAGAGATGGGAGCACAAGGAGAAGTCTGGGGTCACACTCTATCCAAACCCTGGTGGTCTGACATCAAAGCTCACTTTTTAAAACATTAATTTCAGATTAATATGCTGGTACATCCAATTAGGTTAAAGTCCAGGTTGTAGTTGTGTCCTGCACCCAGGACACATTGCCCAGGAAGTGTGCTTTAGACCTGGGCAATGTACCAGTTGGGTATGAACTTACCCAACCCCCTAACTTGAATTTAATTTAATTTTTCTCTCATATAAGTATGTGATTGTTAAACTACTAGTTTTAATTAGTACTGAGCACATGCTTATTTTTTCCCATTCTTGTGATGCTTCACTTACAAAAATGTACTCCAAATCCATCCAGCTTGTTGCAAAAGATATCGAATCTCTGTCTTTTTTATGGCAGAACAGTGTTCCATGGTATTCATGTATATATCACAATTTATTAATCCATTCATGTCCTGAAGGATGAAAGATTATCCTTGATGGATAAAAGATTTAAATCTAATACACAAAACTGTAAAAACCTCAGAATAAAGTATGAGAAAAACTGTTAATCTTATCAGCTTACAGAATGAATTTATGAAGAAAACTCCACTGGCAGTTGCAGTAACAACTAAAATAAATAAATGAGAAATGATTAAGTTAAAAAGTTTCTATCACAGCTAAGGACACAATCATGACAGCAAAGAGACAAACTTCAGAATGAGAGAACATATTTGCATAGTTCAAATCCACAAAAGGGCTAATAACCAGAATCTACATAGAACTCAAGCAAATCAATAAGAAGATATCAAACAACCCCATTAAAACTGAATAAGAGACAGAAACTTTTCCCGCGAGGACAGATGAATGGCCAACAAACCCATGAAAAAAGTGCTTACTGTTTTTAATCATCAGAGAAATGCAAATCAAAACCACTTTGAGATATCACCTAACCCCAGGGAGAAGGGCCCACATATAAGGACTCAAAACCACAGATGATGGCATGGGTACAGAGAGAACACTTGTGCACTATTGGTAGGACTACAAACTGGTACAGCCTCTGTGGGAAGAAAGATGGAGATTCCTCAAAGAATTGAAAGGACACCAACCATTTGATCCTATACTAGGATCCCATTACTAGGTATCTCCCCCAAAGAAAGAAAGACGTTTTTTCGTAAGGACATTTGCACACAAATGTTTATAGCAGCACAAGTCACAATTGTAAAGATGTGGAGAGTCATCACTCTTAATCATTATTCTGTAGCTGCCTGTTTTGGATAATCATAGTGAGCCTGATAACATTTAAGTAGCAAGTGCCAAGTGCTTTATTATGTGGCTAGTTGCTCTTCTTATTAGTCCTCAGGAATATAGAAAATATTGTCATTTAATTTTATGGCTGGTGAGAATTAAGCAATTTGATTTTAGGTTTCTTGATGTTCCCCAGTAATGATTCCCAGTTTGCTGCTTTATAGACCAGCAAACATTTTACTTCTCCAGCTAGCAAAAGGCATTTAGACTTTATTAATAAAAAAGTAGTCATAGTAACATGAAAAATATAATATTTTAAAATTTTAGATTAGGAAAATAAAAATTAGAGAAGTCTAAGGAAAACTATATATAGCTCTTCATATAGACTGATAATTTTATAAACAAAACTGTAAAGAATGTGAATATATTCTTTGTGCAGAGAATCTTGAAATGCATTTAACTATCATTTATTTAATGTATTAAACTAGTACTATTTGATGATCATTGTGCCAGGCACAATGGGAGAGTGGCATCAATTGTTGGGTAGTTCCTTTCAGATGCAGGGGTTTATAAGTGTCATCTGTGTATGTTATTGGTCACTCAATCCTCTTTCGAGGCTGTGATTGATGACAAAAAGAACTCATGAATCTTTGTAAAATGTTATTTAATAAAGAAACTCCAATGTCCCCTTTGAGATCAAGTCTTATCTCAGAAACCTTGTGAGCAGAAATGTATGTCTGTAGAATAGGAAGGAAAGCGTTAAATGAAAATGGCAATTTCTAGGGTAGCCAAAGCAAATAGCATAGATAAAAAAGGTCAGATTTACTAAGCCCCTCATTAACCAGCCCTGCAGAGTCATTGTCACGTCTCCATTGCCAACTAACTCCCTGTTCCAACTCCAGGGGTAGCCTTTCTGACAACAGATCTCATCAGCACCCTCAAAATATTTAAACTAGTGTTTACTTTAAAACTTAGAATGCAATACAGACACATATATAAATCCTAGAGTTGTTATGATCCCATGCAGCTGAGAGAAGGATGGACCCCACTTCAGATGTAATTAATTAATAGAAATTTATTAGGAATTTAATACACCTGCAGGTGCACCTACAGGGGGCTGTAGTGGTGGGCCAATAAGCAGCCACGAATGGCAAATTCAAAGGGTTTATATACTGCAATCTTTGCTAAAGTAAGCATAGCTCAGCAATTCAGGAGTCACAAGGTAAAGGTAGATGCGTTAGTTCACAACTCAGCACAACTCAAGGGTCATGAGGCAGGGGTACATACATTAACTCATAAGGGGTTACACAACTCACGGTGGGAGTACATGCTGACTCAACTAAGCAAATCACATTAAGGGTTACAAAATTCAAAACAGGGGAACATATTACCTCATAGTCAGAAGATGGGGGTCACATAAGGGATACATAGTTTAGCATAAGTTGAGAAAGTTTCCAAAGAACTTGGGACTTACCATCAAGGGCTCAACTCCTCCCTGCATACTTCATTAATTTCGGACTGCTTCTCCACCCCGGAGGGACTGGAACTAAAAGGCATAGGAGAGATTTCCTTTTCAAGGGTAGTGGGGTTGTTACCCACTGGTCTTAGGGGGAATCAAGGTGTTTGGGTGATCACAAAGTTATTTAGAATCAAAACAAACTTTAAAATTTTCCTCTACAGGTCCAGGTTGTTCCCATTTGTTTCCATCCGTTAAGTCTTATAATGGCACATCAAGAAATAGTTCACAAGGTCGCCTGTTCTCAGACATGCAAAGAGCAAGGCAGGGAAAACAAACCTATTCTCCTCAATTGGAACAACCACAGAGTTCCTGGAAAACTTATTGACAGCTTAACCAAATGGCATAATGGTTTTAATTCCTTGGACTTTTTCCCACTTGCCTGACAATAAATGAATGAAATTTGGACAAGCATAAATTTTCAGTATCATCATTGGCAAAGAGAAGGGCAGTGTATTTGTCATTATATAAGAATGAAAAATCCCTGAATATAGCTCATCTATGTCTGCTTGAGAAAGAAAGATAGAGACAGAGGAGATAAGGCATTGAGAAAAGTGGACAATGTTCTATTTTAATGGAATAAAACAAAAGTCTGAATTTGACCCTCAGTATTCCAGGAATTTATCTTTGTATTTCATCTTACTTGTGTCTGCAGCCAGAGAAGTTAAAATACAAAACGTGGTGTCAATGCAATTACCGATGCAGGGCTGTCTTACCACAGTGGCTCTGGCAGATAGTTTATTCAATCTGTATGAACACACCCAGTGAGAGCAAATCCCACCATGAAATGGAAATGCCCATTCCCTTCCTTTATAAGTCTAACAGTGTAAAAAATAAATAAGAGCTTTCCTGTCTTTGAAAAACTTCCATTCATTTGAGTAATCACCCTGGACATACCTTCACAAACTTAGAAATCACCACCAGTCAGTTAAACTCAATGATCCCCATTCTCTGTGACTAAAGTCCTCAATTCCTCAAGTAGTAAATAACCCAGATCCTTTAAGGTATTGTTCATAAAATACTGTTTTTCAATCCTTCACTATCCTGATCACACCCTTGGATCATGATTTTAATTTACAGTGGCTTTGTGGTAATGTGACTTTCTGCACAGTGAGAAAGAAGGCGACCTCTCCCAGCATGAGCAGGCCTGGCACTCACAGTAAGGCCATGTATTGAATGTAAACAATTTCATAGAGTATCAATATAGAACAAGGCCACTCTGTGTTCATGGTGGATTCAGCCCAAACCATCCTTAGATATTACACAGAAATGACAAAATAGTCTTTGTCTTAACTAATATGAGTGCCTGCTGGGCTTTTTTTTTTTCTTTTTCCACAAGTACAGCTTTAGTTTCACTTCATTCCTCCCATCTTCTCAATGAGAATTTTTAAGATGTCCAATCGCAAAACTGATGGGCAAAAGCAAAGTAAAAAAAAACCAAAATATGAATAATCATTTTATATATGATCTGAAAGACTAAGATAGTAGCAGCATACTAAGTTATTATTTCTTATGTTACTGTTATAAACAAATAATAAAATTGGAGTGAGTAGTCAACGAATGCTTGGTCTGTGTTATGGTAGGCCACGTGCCAGGCAAATTACCTACATTATCTCTTTCATGTCCACAGTTTATAAAGTGAGTATTGTTATTTCATTTTACATGTTAGAAAAAGTGAAACTCATGAGAGTAACTAGCCCAAAATCTTACAACTAAAAGGAAGATATTGAAATTGAGATCTGAAGTCCATAAGCCAAGATTTTATTCACTCAGCTGAAGGCAGTGAGTAGGGCTGACATCCTTGCAGGGATTGAGTCTGACCACAGGAGGGACATCTTTTGAAATTTGTCCAACCAGAGAATGTGCTTATTGAAAATTCTCAAAAAGGCACATGTGTGCCAACTATGAAGCCTCTTAATGAAGGAAGAATTCATGCCAGTCTTGGCTTAAACATCATTTTTTTGAAGAATTTCCATAAAGTTTGGGCAATTTTTAAAATTTCTATTAACTCTTAGTTCCAAATACATCTGCCAGTTTTTATATGCCAAGTACCAACTAAAAGATCCTTCTGTATCAGACAATTTGTCATTTTGTTCTATCCTTCATGAGATGGAACAAAAAGTTGTAGATATTGGTATCCAAATTCTACTGTGTAACTAATCAGGATTATGGCTTGTCGCTATGATCTTACTTTGCCCGGGAGGATGATGTTTCATAAACATCTTTTCCAGCCTCCTGTTGGTAATTTGAAAAAGTCTGCATGGTGATTTGTATTGATTAGAAAACAAAGATAATTCACCATACTAGTTAGGAAAGGTTAGGAGCAAAATTGCCGACATCATGAAAATTCACAAAATTATGAACATTATAAAATTACAAAAATAATTATCAAAGTACTAAAGATACTGGATGCAGCTCTAAAGCTAATGATAAAAAAAGGCTCTAAATCCTTCTTAGAAAAACAAAAGAGGGAATATGTGTATGTCACCCTTTACCCCAAACTCAATCAACTCTCATTAGTCATTTCAGAAAACATTTAAGCTAGACAATGTCAATTTCTGAGAAAGAAATAATTTAGGTGCATAGTTACCAAAGCAGCGATGATATTTTTGGCTCCCACTTTATTACAAATGGTACCAAGCTGAATCCTTTGGAATTGAAATCACTTTCTGTGAATATTCTTTGATAATATATGACAAAGGGCAACTTCAGGGGAAATGACTCTACCCAGAGTCTTGAAATAGGAACACAAATTAGGACAAAGCCAAAGTTCTGTAGGAAATTAGAAAACAATACCACAGGCATATGAGAAATTGTTTTGTTGCATGTTGAAAAGAGTGCCAAAGTAAGTGTCATAGACTGTAAGATCTGGAAAGAGATTTACATTTAATTTTATAGTTTCATAGTTTTTCATCTTAGTGTATCTGTCATCCATTTATTGTACGCTACATGAAGACAAGTACCACCGTCTTCCTCGGCCATTATTGCATTACAGTTCCTTAAGAGAACAAATGAGTGAATGGAAGAATGACAATCTATCAGCCTTCTTACAATACACGTCTGTTATTTCGTGTGCACAGCATTTACTGCACATTGATCTCATAGCAGGACTTCTATTTTCCCAAGTGACCTATGAGTTTCCTACTCTCTGCCCTCTGTTAATATGCTGCTATGTGATTCATTGGGAACATATTAGCACATTCCATCTCTCCAGCTATAGAAACTATATTGTGGGGATATAGAGGAAACTTTTAGGCTAGGATATTTGGTTACATGAAAACTTACATATTTTGGTAAACTTCTTACTGAGAATGACATGAACCTAAACTAAGAAAAATGCCAGGAGAAATGCAGAAATAGTGGATACACACACACACACACACACACACACACACACACGCACATACACAAAGATAGAAAAAGGAGAGAGAATTCTGGTCAATTTGGTTTATTTTAGCCATTCTTGAACTTTGGATTTCTGAGAAAATAAATTACATTCTTATGCTTGAATTGTTTGGAATTGAATTAATTTTATTTATATCTAAAAGAGTTAATAATACACTCTTCTTTATACAAGCGGAGAAACTGGCATCCAGAGGAAGGTGCTTAGATATGATCCTTTATTATAGTGAAAGAATTGTGGGTAGGACTGTGCTTCCTAACTTATAGTTCTTTCTAGTATCCCACATTGCCTTTATTAAATAATGCATTGTAGAATATAAGTGTCTTAACACAATAACTAAGAAAATGCCGTGAAGGCTATGTTAACCAGTTTGATAAAAATGTTTCAAACTGTATATAAAACCAGCATAGTGTACCCCATGATTGCATTAATGTACATAGCAATGATTTAATAAAAAAAATTTAAAAAATTTAAAAAGGAAAGGAATACTCAGCACTTTATGTTCAAACCAATACCACAATTTTCTTGGAGACAAGAACCAAAAATCTACCTCCTTTAAACCTATTTAAAGATTTTATGAAAGCCTTTTGAATACATTATTTGAGTCCATAATTGTCATTGTGATAATTTACAGATTGTATCACTCCAAAATGGAGGCAAGATTTGAATTTGTGAGTTCATTTAGTCATTTAGATTTCTGCTGAGGCTGCCCAAAGAGGAGTCAACTGCGCCCAAGCACAGTCTAAGAAATTAAGTAAAACTACACACTGAAACTCGTATTACCAAAAATAGCACTTGTTCACTTGGCAAGTAATTTGTAGTAATCTTTTGTAATTGATAGCAGTTTCTAATATTTAGACATTGAGCCATTTTTTCACTAAATATTAGTTTCACTTCGGAAACTCAGTCCTAAGAAAAGAAATTGGTGCCTGATGGCATGTCCAGTATTTAAATACTTTAAACAGCAAAGGAAGTGGAGAGTTAAGAAAGTAGCTAATGAACAGGGCTGGATTGCCTGGTTCTGTACTGAAGTAAGTATTTCATGTTATTGGATTAACAAACATTGGAGTTGAATGAAAGAAAGGAAGAATACAAGCCTGCAATGCACTGGGCCTTTAATGGATATTAATTTTCAGCTAATCTATTGTCTTTTAGGTTAACTTCTAAATATCCATATAAGAATAAAATAATTTAAACCTATTGAAAGATTTTATGAAAGCCTTTTGAATATATTATTTGAGTCCACAATGGTCATTGTGATAATTTATGGATCAATAGAAAGGGACAGACTCTCACGTGCTAAAATGGTATTATCTATGCAATGCACTTTTATCTCAGATGGCAGAGAAGGAGACTCATAGACAGGATTACATTTGTATTATATTGAATATCAACATATATGTATATATTCAAGTTCACTCATCTATTTTGTATAGATGTATAAAACATTAGAAATAATTTTTAAAAAGGAGCTGGCAAGCATAAATGTTACAAAATGCAGATTTACAAAGTCAAGTATTTAATTTTCTTTTTGAAGTTCCAACAACTACTACCGTCTCTAAGTTAAAACTACTTGGTCTCTCCCCTTCTTCTCCCCTTTTCCAGTCCATCCTATAACTGTACCATCTTGTGGGGTATTGGTTTATTGTTGTTTCATGATCTGTTTCTTGGGACTGTATTTTGTTGTTGTTGTTTTGTTGTTGTGCAAAAGCCCTTCAAAATCCTACAGCTCTGAAAATTTAAGTGCTGTAATGTTCAACAATCAATATTTCATGTTAAGGTTCCAGAAAAGAATTTTTAGCCTTCATTTCTTCTAAGTTAATGACAGGAATTTACATAACAGTGATTTGAAATCCTAAATATTGCAAAGCACATAGAGATGAAGCGACCATTTTTCAGGAGCAAGTGCCAGAACTGCCCTGAATCGGTGATTATGGATGGATATACAACTTTTTCTTCTAGACCCTTTTAATAATATAGCTATTTGTGGTCTGAGTAAATCATTGAAATTGTCAATATAATTCTTTTCAGTCTCTAAATATGTGAGAGAAAATAATATTTTGGACGCATCAGTAAACCAGGATGACTTTGAAAGTCAACCAAGGGAGGAAAGCTTCATTCCTAAACCTCTGAACTCTTAAATTCTCCTGGGTTGTTGATCTATTTAAATGCATAGTGGTTGGGCTATCCTCAAAATGTAATGACCTCTTCTGTCACTGAAACCAAACCACTTGTCTGAGAAGAGAAATCTAGTTATATAACTCTTTTGAAAGATAAAAAATTAAGAAAAAATGAAACTAAAAGCATGGTTATATCTGCATACAATTGTGAAGTACCAGAAGTTAGCTTCTAGTTTCTAGCCATTTGCATGCCCTCTCTTTCACACCCCTGCTGTTTCTTCAGTAGCTCAATGTGTCTATACTGCCCCATGCTAGCTACCTCCCTCTGATAATACTTTCCTCCAAGAGCAATGTCATATATTCTGATAATTACTCTATTCACAGCAAATTATTTGGAGTGATTTTTAATAATTTACAGAAATTCCTAGTAGTAATAGATGATAATAGTGGAGGAAAGAATGGACTCTGTAATCAGGCAGACTTATAATCAGATTACTGGTCCTAGATTTACTGAATGTATGACCTTGGAAAATTACCTTCATGCCTTCCTTGCCCTGCCCTGCCCTGCCCTTCCCTTCCCTTCCCTCTCCCCTTCCCTCCATTCTTTCCTTTCTTCCTTCTTTTCTTCTATAAAACGAAGAAAGGATTCATCATTTTGATGTTGCCTTAAGGAAAAATGTGATTAAAAATATTTAAAATCATGGTATTCCATCAGTGCTACTTAACTTTTCCTGTTTGTATTCAGATAGGCAACAATTAAGGAAAAACTGCACCTATAATACTGGTAATATTTGTCAAGGATGTAATATATAGTAGACACTCTCTAAGACCTATTTCAAATGCTTCCCATTCTCAAAATATTTAATAATATACCCAGTTACTATTATTTTTCTTTTTGTTAATCAACACAAATACCTTCTTGTGTGTTGTTAATCTATTCACATTGTATTTGTCTTTTCTTAAAAATTAGGGGTTAATATGAAGATACACATGGTTATGTTACATTATTGCATTTATAATTTCTTGAAAAAAATAGTCCATTTGCACATCTGTTCATTTCCTACCTAACCACATAGTTTTAGTGTAGAATTGTACTTAATCACAATAAATTAAATCAAGCTGAACTTAAAGAGATTAATAAATAGCCTCATGCTCAAATATACTTCTTTCACACACATATATATGTGTGTATGTGTATATATCTATATATGTGTATAGATATAAGCAGACATGTAAATACATCTTTTGATGATGAAATTTAGGAGCTCAAAATTAGTTACTGAAAGAAATATTTTGCATTTACTCCTGCGTAGGGATAGTGCTCTTACACTCTAGAAAATAATTCTCCAGCTATTACAACACATGCTCTTTGAACAGCCCAACTACATGCCAATCTTGGTCACTATTGTGTTCTTTTTGCTTTTAAAGCATGTGAATCTCCTTTCAATTCGTACGATATCTACACTTCAGACACTCAGCCAAAGAAAGATCCATATGTAGAACAGCTCTACCATTGTTGTAAAACTGTTATTGAAGTTACAACCCAGAATATTCTTTAGTGCACTTAAAATGACTCTCATAATAAAGCCTTCTCAGAGTTAAGAGCCAAAAGAAAGTTTCTTTAGCAGGGAAAAGAAAAACCCAGGGTTCATTTTATTAACTAATAAAAATCATGTTTTTGTACTTCTTTACTTTCTTTTGCTAAGAGAAAAGGCAGAACTAAATTTTACTCAAATAATTTACTCCTCTATCTTTGCTCTATCGCATGCTCTTTTTTTTAACCAGTGTTATAAAGTTTTTGCAATATCTTCTCTCTTGTAAAATGAATGCAATGCTTACTTTTACATATTCCCATGTTTGCTGGTAGCCTGCATGCATTTTATCTGCTGTGGTAGAGCCTATGATATCCTAACTGCTGCTCCTTCAATGAAGGACTTGTTCATCTCAAGTAGTGCTAGGTAGACAGCTTTCTGCTATCTACCTCTTCCAAAATTGCTTCAGCTGCAGTCAGCCACAATATTTGGGTTCACACTTCTTCCTAAAGGAGCCCACAGCAATGACTGATTAATGAAAACGAGGTCATCTCCGCACAACTAAGGACAATTCTGAAGAAACCTCCTAACCATGCGGTTGTCCTAGTTTGTCACAGGGATTGTCTGTCACAGGGCAACTTCTCCTCTGCCCAATCATACTTACTTACCCTGTCTTTCACCGGTTTTGCTTCCAAGGGCACTCCTTAGTAAAAATTCTGCACACCAAACTCTATCTCAAAGATTGATTCTCAGGGAACCAAATCTACACCAATTGCTACCAGGAATAGACCAAGAAATCAGGTGCTAGGATTGGATTTCAGAGCTGGAAGTCTTACTTTCTGGCTGGCTTCAGGACCTTATCAGTAGTGGAGTTTAGTGCACATTTAGATATTGTCACAAGGTGCCTGTTTAATTGTTAAAAAGTTCACTGATGTAAAGTGGGAATAATATAGTTATAAGAGAACATATTAGCTCATTCAATGCATTAAGAGTCTGAGAAACACAGGGAAAATAGTAGTTACAAAAACTATTGGATAGTTACTAAATGCAGTTAAATTTCTGAATAATCTGTCAGAAAGCTAAATGTGAAAGTCCGAGAGACCATCCTTAACTGCATGCGAGGTCAGACAATTATGATCACAAATTCATCCTAGAGAAACTGCTACATACCTCACTGCTGAATGTCACTATGATCACCTTAGAGGTACTCTCTTTGGCCATCTGGTGACCATAGTGACATTCAGCAATGAGGTATGTAGTACTTTTTCTGTGTTCAGGAACTTAACTATCAGATCTTATATGATGACAGCTGTGATGGCCATTCCAGAAAGAGCATGTCCAAATTGCTCTAAAGGGTGGACAAGGAGCAGGCATTGCTATATATCCTCCCAGGGGAAGTATCCAAAGGTGACTGTAGTAATATTCAGAAAGGAGTAATGTAGCTCTTTTCCAGTATGAGTTCATGAACTTAATTGTCTGACCTCATAGAAAGGAAATTCATCTTCTGAATTCGGTCAGAGAAACCTGAGCATCAGGCCCAAAACTCCCAAACAAAGAAGGCCAGACTTGCCAAGGTCATTGGCAAATGATCAAATAAGTGAAGAAATTAAGAACGATCTCCAAATTCCTCTGAATCTTCAGAATTTTCAGAAGTAGACCAAACATCTCTCTTTAAAGCTAGTGCTCTCCTTTTACTTATAGATGATTTAGACCAGCAGTTCTCAACCTGTGGGTTGTGACCCCTTTGTAACAATGAAAATACATCCTACATATCAGATATTTACATTACGATTCATAACAGTAGCAAAATTACAGTTATGAAGTAACAAAGAAAAAAGAATTTATGGTTGGGGATCACCAAAACATGAGGAACTGTATTAAAGGGTCATGGCATTAGGAGGAATTGGGAAGGTTGAGAACCACTGATTCAGACCTTATACAAGACAACAGGTGCCTCACTCCCCCTGCTGATCAGCAGATCTGTAACTAGAGTTAAGTCACAACATAACCAGATAGGGATGTGAGAAGAGTTACACTGCAAGTATCTTGGCATAAAAATTTAGAAGACCTTATTATGGTAGAGGTATCAGTAATGAGAAAAGATATCATGTACAGATTATGGCAAGTTCCAGTGAGAAAACCATAACACAGATCACAGGGATTTTGAGCAAGAGCACGCCATCAGAATTATACACCTTTAAACAACAGCTTTTGGCATACTACCTGGCATAGATGGAGTGGCTGACCATGGCGCAGCAAGTGACAAATGAAACACAGCTGTCTTTCGTGAGTTAGGTTGTAAGGTCAGAAGAGTCCTGCAACAGTCATTGAGAGCTCTAAATTGTATATCTGAGATTGTTCTCAAGCAGAATCAGAGGGCCCATGCAATCCATATAAGAGAATACCAAGCCCTTCTTTCTACTTCATGTCATCCACCAATTTTGTTTCAGTACCTCACTCCTTCCCCTCACATCCATGAACATATAGAGGATCTTTTTACCTAGTAAAGGGTGGAAGATAAAGCACAAGATTTGTTCACAAAAGGGTTGGTTTAGTATATAGGCAAAACTTGAAATTGCCTAGCAGCTATATTACAGCCCCACTCAGGGAGGACATTGAAAGAGAGTGGTACAGGAAACTCCTTTAGTGTGCAGACTTTGCGGGGCAGGGAAGAATGTACTTAAGTTTTGTTGGGAAGTAAAAGTAACTCAAGTTTGGAATATGCATGGGTTTAAGAACAGTGGCAAATGGCTTGGCCAGGTGATTAGGGGACTAAAGAAGAAGGTAAAAGAGATATGACATAGGAGTTCTGTGGTAAAGGCTTATATGATGGATGCACAGAAGAAAGTATGATGGGTGAAACTTCTTGCTGTCTGCTAATACTCACTAGGGAGCACCTGTCATGGAAGAAACACTGAACAAAGAGGACATAAAAACATGGTGATTATATCCTCTGTTATCAGCCACCCTAGTGTTAGCATTATAATCACATGAAATAGCCAAATACATAGGATGAAAGCTATACCTGGGCTCAACCCCTTGGAATCTAATGAACTTGCCAAAGCTGATCTAGCTACTGCCAACACAAAGTGGCAACTGTCATCAGTAGAACCCAATGCCAAGTTCCCAATATAGCAGCATCCCTCAAAGAAACAAACTAAACACTACTAAGAAAATATGAGCAAAAAGATATATTTAAGAAATTGGTTTTCCTTATCTGCTTGCAAGACATCAACTAGTTCCACTGTCTGAAGGATGAAGAAATGTTGAGTACTGGATCCCAGTCAACATAGAGATCGACCAGAGAAACCATTTTGCAGTAAAGAAGGTACAAAGGCAAGCTTATGACCATGGGATGAACTAATCATTTAGCATACAACACCATCCAGAAACTGGTAGAACATTAGAACTGAAGAGCCATCTTGGAGGCAATGCTTTATGAAAATGGAACACAATTCTCCAGGCCATGGTGTACTCCCCTACACAGTAGGAGAATGCCTGGGTCTAGGAGCCAAGAGCTGGAAGTATAAGCAGCCCCACTGGAAATATAAGTAACCCAGTTGGGGATTGGTGTTCTGTACCTTCAATTCTAGGCTTTGTGAAATTAGAGGTCTCTGTTCCCAAAGGCAAAGTACTTCTGCCATGAGATACAGCAAAGGTCCCAATGAGTTATAAGCTGTGATTGCCACATGGAGACTTTGGGATCAGCAGGCAGGAAGAGCAGGAATTATCCTGGCAGGGGGCCATAGACCATGGTGACCAGATGGACTGCTAATAAACAATGAGGATGGAGGGAATATATGTCCTATTCACATGATCTGTTTGGGCACCTCTGGTATTCTTTTGACTTGTAAGAATTAATGGACAAGAGCAACAGTCTTAGCCTGAGAAAGGCCTGGTAACAAAGGCCTTAGAGCACCCAGACTCTGGCAGATATGATAGTGGAGAGAGAGTGGGACATAAAGTGGAGAGAGGAAGAAAAAACTGATGAGTCTCCCTTGTCTGTCCATGCCAAGGCCACTTGCAGTTGTAATGAATATAACTTCCCAGAGAATTTCTTTTTTAGCTTTCATCCATGAAGAGATATGCCTAAGAACCCTGAGAGAGTTACCAGAATTTTTACACAGAAGACAAATCTAAGCAGACAAGAGATGGTCTGGGGTAGATCCCCACATTTGACCAAGTAGTGATCAAATCTCCCTTCAATGAAGAATTTGTTTCCCATAAGCTGAGAGTGCTGACTGCACTCAGTCTTTCACTGTCAGCCCTTTCAGGAATCACCTCAGTTGCACAGGGCTGACTGAACCAATGGAAGGCCCCTTCTCTGAGTAGCCTGCCTCCAAAACTAATTGATGATAAACTCTTTCAGATAATAGGCCCATTTTGGAATAATCCTGACCATGACCCTAACTCCAGTAATTCTTATGGTCTCAGCTGTGTCTGTCTTGAGCCTAAATAACAAGTAGCCTTTTCTCTACTATCACTTCTATTCTTTCTTTCACAGGTGTTGATAGCGAGAGCACTCCTACAAACATCTTGCACGCTAAACTCCATTTTAGAGTTTGGTTCCCGGTAAGCCCAACCTGTGCACATGCCAATCAGAGCAATGGTTTGTATAAGTATCACAGTTAATGAAAATATATTGGATTCATTTAGAGAGGAAGAGTTTCAATCAGAACTCCAGTATATTCCTCGAATTTTTTACTGGATTACGTAGGTATAGGTAACAAATCACTGAAAAATTCTCTAAGCTTCTAAAGATTCCTCTTGATAACAACATTCTCTTTGAAGTAAGAATAGGCCTTGTATATTTTTGGCTAAGTGTAAAATATGTTCAGAGTGGGTTGAAAGCCCGCTTTAGGTTAAGTATTATTTTGGACATTTTTCAAAGAACTTTTTACTATACTTCTCTACCCCCAACAGGACAGACATTTAGAAGTTTTATTGCTGACAGAAGATCAAATATCATTACAGAAATTACCATTTTCACAATTTAAATAAAAATTTAAAAGAAATTTTAATTTGGTTTTAAAAATAAAAACATTTCATTTACAAATCCCGAGAACTTTTAAATGTATTACTAAGTTCTTTATTTGAACTATTTGAGATGCTGCTGAAGCTAGTTAGTTCAAGCTACAGAAATTCTGGACTTTGTCTCAGCCTTTGAAAATGAATAATCTAGAAAATGTGACTTTCCAAAATTTTGTCGTTAGATAAATTATGAAGCAATTAATAACTTTTTCATATTACCCTGTTTTATTTTCATAGTTCTTATTGAAATAAAACAGATAATGGAAAGAAAACTAAAAACCGTGTTAAATCAATTTTCACAAAGTAAAGTCAATTTTAAAAGCATAAACACCACCCAGAAGCTCTTTTCATGCACTTTTCAAGTTGCTATTAACCTGTCCAAGGAAAATTATTTGTTATCATCAACTAGTTTTGCCTGTTTGGAATAGTATATAATAATAGCTTCTAGAATGCTCTCTTTTGTACCTGACATTTTTATTCAACATTATTTTGTGAAAGTCATTAAAATTTTTAAATTTACCATTATTTTATTCATTTTTACTACAGTAAAATATCGTCTTTAGATAGTCCACATATTTTTCTAATCCATTCTAATTTTGAATTTTTTTTCAATTTTTAAGGAGGATGAAGAAAACTATTACAAATATTTTTGTGCATGCATTTTGGTATAAAATGCACTCATCGGTTATGAATATATATCTAAGAAGGAAATTACTGATCCTAGGACATAGAAACCTTAAATTTTATTTTATACTGAACACTTTTATTGTAAATTTTTTCCAAGATACATAGTAATTTTTCAAATTTGCATTCATGTCAGGGGTATTGTAGTATCTCCACATCCTCACCAACACTTGGTATGTTGAAGTCTTTTATCTGCAATTTCTATGAAATAATATTGCCCACCACTAAATCCCAAAAATGTTTCATAGGTACCAGATGTATGTATCAGGCACACGGTATTTATTTCATGCTGATCTGTTATTTATATGTAAGGACAGGAGCTATCACGTAATAATTAACCTTGACTAAGTGTTTATTATTTGAATATACTTTCCCAGTGGTCTAAATGAGATAAGTAATGAAAAGAAAAAAGAACTAGAAAAATAATATTTATTGAGTGCTGATATATGCCAGACACTTTTCTAAACATGACAAGTGTTCTAATTCATTTATTTTATTATAGTAAACTATTTTATAGGTAACAAAATAGGGACACAGAGAGGTTACACACAGCAAGTAAATAACAGAGTCAAGAATTGAACCCAGAAGTCTGGATTCAGAGCCTGAGCTCTTATTATCTTCCCTGGACATTCTATATTAAAACATATTTTATACTGTACACCCTTCATTGTACATTGTGTGTTCTCTCACATGGCCAGCAAACAGCAAAGCTAGGGATGAGTCAAAGCAGTCTGACTGCACCTGCTGGTCACTTGTTTTTCTACTATTTTCCTTTGAGCCATAACGATCCCCAAAGTGTTTATCTGTCTAGACCTCTAAGTTGAGCATTTTGAAGTTCCACTAAAGCCTAAGGAAAAAGAGATATTGCTGGATATTCTAGGGGTGCCAGGTACAACTAATCCTATTAGTACATACTCCATAAGTATGTCTTATTCCTGCCAAAGATGACATGCTAGGGACTTTGACAAATGCTATTTCAAAAAAAATTGCATATGGCCCTGATAGAAAGGTTTCATTATTCCCATTTCCTATATAAGGAAATTAAATAACATTTTTTGAAATGTTGGTCCCATCTTCTAACCTAATGATTGAATGATAAAATAATGAAAAACCAATTAGAAAACTTCTAATTAGACTTTGAAAGGTTGCAAGTGATTGAATGACCATCTTAGAAACTCCAGAGGGTTATACCACCTAATAATGTCCACTTTCTCAATGTACGTGTTGGTAGCTGTCCCTCTTTCTGTCCCTAACACATATTCTTGGTCCCAGGCAAGTGAGTTTGATATCAGACAGATGCATTTTAGCCTCCAGGAAAGCATGGAGAGGATCAACATGGAGGTATTTTCTGTCTTTTCTGTTCACATCGGAAATAACATATTCTAGGAGGTAAACCCTGTTACCTGGTTGCAGCTGTTCTGAAAAAGAATCACAGTTGTACAGTCTTCTAATTAACTAATGTTTTCAGGTCACCCAGACATCTTGACTCAGGCCCTGTGTAAGTTTATAAACATTTTCTGTACATGTTCACATGACTTTGGACCTCAGAAGTATTATCTAGTACCTATATAAAACATCTTCCTTCTTTTATTTTTTTTTGTTCAATAAAATGTCAGTATGCCAGAAAAATTATCTCCTCATTGCCAGAAACACAAATCTTAGAAAGGCAGATTTTACAAAAATGGAAAACCTTTGTTTCCACCACTACCCCTTAATACTCAGTAATCTTGAGCACCAGGAGTATAACTGAGCAATTAACTTCTGACAATGGCATAAATTTAGGCTTGTTAAAACAAGGATTATTAATATTCCCTCAGGTTATCACCCTGGCCTAATTTACCCAACAATAAAGTACAATAAGACACAGACCTGTAATTTTGTGACTCACATAAAATACCAAAGGAAAGAGAAACAGGGAAAGAAAAAAAGAGAAAGAAACACACAAACACAGAATAAAAGTCTAATAAAGTGAGTGTTTTAATTATATTTAAGTAGCTGGAATTTTGTATTTTGTTTTAAAACCAATAACTGCACCAATGTTATAACAATTGTGATAATTCCTTACAGGCCAAGATGACATGGCGCTCACAATAGACTGTCATTAAAATTCTAGAAGCCTCAACTCCTGTGTATCTCTGGCTTTTTTTTTTTTTTTTAAATAACACTGTCTGGGCTTCTCAGATAGAAAAAAAAATCCAAAAATATTTAATCATGACATTTCAATTTAGTTCCCTTATCTCTCTGAGAAGTATTTCTGTGGCTGAAGAACTGGTTCTCTTATGTGCATTTGTTTTGAAAAGCAGGATATATCCAACAAGTCCTTCAGAGCAAAGGGGATATATTGGGAAGAATACCAGCTTTGGTATTGGAGAGTCTTCAGTTTAAAACTAAGTTTTTCCACAAATAAATGTGGGACTTCACATCTCGAGGGGGCAGAGAGGCTGGGCTTGGGGGCTCACTCCTCTAATCCTACCTACCACCCTGGGAGTTGAAGACGGGTGGTTACTTGAGTTCAGAGTTCAAGACCAGCTTGAGCAAGAGTGAGACTCCTGTCTCTGCTAAAAATAGAAAAATTAGCCAGGCATTGAAGTGGTCCCCTTCAGTCCCAGCTACTTGGGAGGCTCATGCAAAAAGATTGCTTAAGCCCAGGAGTTTCAGGTTGCTGCAAGCTATGATGCCATGGCACTCTAGCCTGAGGCAACAGAGTGAGAGTCTGTTAAAAAAAAAAAATAGGGCAGAAATGCCTCCATCATGGGCTCATATCTCTACCCTAGAACATGAATATTAGTTATTCATTTATAGTAACAACACTTGAATGTGGGTAATTACGTACAGTATATTCAGTATAATATACCTTAGACATATTAAGTATCTGGTACATAGTAGCAACTGCTATGGAGGCTGCTAATTTATTATGTATTGCTTCTAATTTCCTGTGTCAGATAGTCAGCCATGTTTTTGTGAGACAATAAGTAAAAAGTAAAGCTCTTTTAAAAAGTCACATCACATACACACAGGAGAGAAAAAAAAAAGATGAGGTCAGAATCAATCGTTTTGGATGTATACTGCTGTAGGCTAATTATTTAACTCATGGTTTTACCCCATTTAATTTTTTACTGTTTCCTCCCACTGAAGGATCAGGCTGTTAATACACTTAATGAGGCAAAGAAGCGTAGCAGTATATCTGAGCAATTAAAGCCCCTTCATTCAGACAGTAATAAAACCCGCAATTGTCTCTTCTTTCTGCCTGGAAGAACAACTTTATAGTTTATCGAGCAAGTGAGATTTTGATCCGACTTTAACTCTTCTCTAACATCTCTGCACTTTGCTGTCCTCACCTGACTCTCTGAAAGGATCTTCTTTAGTAGACTAGATCACAATTCAGAATTATGAGGACGTATCCAGGATGGGTACTTTCTCCAAGAACAAGTGTGACTTGCAATGACCCTAATGAAACAGACTTCTCCCATCAATGCCCAACTTTCTGCTCTTCATCAAAGCTTGCTTTTCCCTGCCTTTCTACATACAAAACAGAAGGTGTAGGATCTAAGAAGGATCACGTTTTTCAGTCCATTCTATGTGTTCCTTCTTTCTGGGCTGTCAAGTTGTCTCCAGTACTAGAATCTTGGACCAGCAAATCTTCACCTTTAGTGAATATACTACTTCTGGAATGTGTGGCAATAAGAGTTTGTAGAACTCCTTTTATTTTGAACTTTTCCATTTCCTCGAACTGAACAAGTATCTTCTGGGGTAATATGTACCTTTCTTCATTCTCTGATTTAAACAGGATTTGAAAAACTCCAAAGAAGTCTCCAAAGAGTGCCATAAATTGATTCAAGTTTAAAGATAAAGTTAATGAAGCTGTAATTCTGCTTCCAATTAAACAGGCTAACAGGGTGATTTTTCAGTCTTTGAGTAAGGAATGTTTCAGAAAATGGCAATGATTTTCTTGTGCTCCCAAAGCACATAATTAAAAAAAAAGAAGAAAAAGAAAACAGGGTTATTTTTTATTTTATTTATTTATTTATTTTTATTTTTTTTACTTGCTTTTTGTTTGTGTGTGTGTGTGTTTGTGTGTGTGTGTGTGTGTTTTGCCGTTTTTGGTGGGGCCGGGTTTGAACCTACCACCTCCGGTATATGGGGCCAGTGCCCTACTCCCTTGAGCCACAGATGCGGCCCAAGAAAACAGGTTTAAATAGCAGAAGAAAGGACGGGGCAAAGGTTATTAAATGATGGCAGGGGTTCTGTAAGGGCATGTGATGTTACCTTGAAGTAGACTAGCTTCGGACCTGTCTGGGGGGTTGAGTAGATGCATGTCGTCTATTACCATTTCAGATTAGATTCCGTCCATTGATTCCAGTATGAATCAGTGCACAGAAGAATAAGAACAAGAAAAGTTATGGGAACAAAAGAAGAGGAAAAGAGAAGGAAAGATGGAAAAGCAGGAAAAGGAGAAAAGAACCAAAGTTTCTCTGCGGTAAAAAAAATACCTGCTGCTTCCTATGGCTGAATCAAAGACACAGCAAACCGCCTGTGGGCACCGAACTCTCCCTCTGATCCACTTCCCAAAGCCAAACCGCCATCCATGAGCAAGGCAAAGTAGACATTCTAACTCAGTTCATTTATATTATTATGCTTCAGGTCTCTGAAAGAGCAAGAAACCTGATTCAGTGTGATATGAAATACCATCCACTAACAAGAAAATAAACCTCATCATCACCCCCAAGTTGATAAGAGCTTGTGGTACAGAAGATCGTATGGACATTAACACACACACCCACAACCAGCATGTTTACACACTCATCTATTAATATCAATTCTGGACAGAGGCTATGCCTCCGGAGAGCAGAAGTGCCTGAAATTGCCAATCAAAAAAGTAACATCGCCGAAACCTCTCTCCCCTGCTAAAGATAAATAAACAATTCAATACCAGCTTCATAATGACCACATATTTTCAGCCACAGCAGGTTGCTGCCTAGTCCCTGCAGGAAAATGACAAATGAATGCTGTTTAATATTTTGCTTGAACAGTTTTTTCTTTCAGAAAACTATTTGCAATGCGATAATGAGAAGAGCATAGCTGCAGACAGTAGCATTTTGTAAGGATGACTACCTTTCTAGGGCATATCATCTGATACACACTTTGTTTATCCAGAGTGAATTCAGTGGTTAAAATGATTAATTGAACCCATTTTGTGTTATTCATACTAGCTCTTGCAAAGGAGGTGATTGCTATTTTTTCTTAGTGACTCATACAAAGACGCCAGCAGTTCACTGGCAATAACAAAATGACATTTCTAAATTTAGCAGTTCATAAATCTTATAAGATGCCAACCACATCCAGCCCCCTTCCCCCATGCTCCTCTCCCAGTCCTTGCTCAAATGTGCAAAAGACTTAAACGTATACAGAGACAAGACAGAGACTTCCTCGGGGCACATCCATCTGTTCCTCCGTCAGTACCTACCAACACCACTGTCTGTGCACTCTGGTAGAAGCAATGTGTATATTTCCCAGATGATAGCTTTTATTATCCCATTAAGATGCTAAATGTGTCTGGTAAAAACATATGCAGAATATGTGCACGTTTCCAAAGGAGCCCAATTCAATGAATTATTTTCAAGAGGCACTGTGGAAAGTAGCAAATTTCCTCTTGTCCTCCTATGTTATCTATTCCGTGACATGAAATATGCAGTAACTCCACAGCCTTAGGAAAGGAAAAATTTTTGCCTCTATCATTTTTGGCGGTTTACATAAGGCACTTACCAAATGGATCATGCCCTTCTGATGTCCTTTTGCTATTGCTCTGAGACTTCAGGACTGCTACTGACTTCCAGAAACTGTACTAAGGTATGACTCATACAGGTAGTCAGCAGCAAAGATAATATAAGAGGAATAGAGTTGACAAACAGAAAATCCAGATGGCTAAAAAAGAGAGATTACTGAGCAAGAGGCATGCAAGTATTGTTTTTTAAAACCTAATTTTAATCCCTCCATCTCACAACCTGCTCGCTATGGAGGTCTTCCCATCAGTGAGGGAAGAAGCCTATAAAATTGCTTTGCAAATACTGAAAATGACTCTCTTAAAATGGCAAGGAGGTAATAATCTTTTTGCCTCTTTCTCCATTTTTCTTCACATGCTCCGTTAAAAACACAACCTGCTTCAGGTCAACAGCAATGACAAAATTATCCCTGAAGAGTAAATGCAATCAGCAGATATGAGATGATCAGACCAAGGGCCCCAAATCAATAAGAAAACTGTCTACAAACTGTTTACTTTGCCAGGTTCTCAGTGGCAAAGCTGAGCACTAGAAATATGCACACTGCATGAAGCATGAAGCATTTTTAAAAGTAGATGAAAGTCTTATGATTGTGCAGCAGTGCAGACATTCTCAAACAACCTTCCCCGCTCGTAGTTTCTTGCCTTCTCATTGAATATTAAGCTTCTCCTAGTCTTTTCAGCTTCTTTACCTGTGACCCCTTTCTGAAACACTTTTTATTATTGCAACTTCTGAAATGATGCAGCCGGATTAATTTCCATAGGTAGCCATTGAACCCATTTCACTGATAGACAAATAATTGTGAGAAAGTTTTCTGAATAAATACATAATTCCGTCTAAAAAGGCATAGCATTGTGATGGAAAGTGTAAGGATAGAAGATGGTAAATTAAATTTTCGCTGATGGGCATGACTAGACTAAGCTAAACTTTCATTTCTCCTTGAGATATCAAGCACTTTTAGTGGTATAATTTGTCCTTAAGACAAGGGCTTCTCAATTACTCTTTCTTTATGTTCAGCCTGCTGTGCTCAGAATGTCTATGCCACATAGAATGTTGTATATTCAGGAGCAATTGAGCTGAACACATAATTTCCAACTTAAGAGTATTTGCCATAATAAATTTCAAAGACCCAGGGCATGCATACAAGTATAATGCCTGGTAACTAAGTTAGCTAAATCTCTTTATGGAGGAAGCATGTGACTCCACAGAATCTATTGAACACATTTGTCTATTCATAGGTAGGACATCTGGAAAACTAGATATGTAATATAAATAAAGACATCTGAGATAAGTGTCCCCACTGCTTTAAGAAAAAGTAATCAACTTTCCAATTGGGTTCAAAACAATAGTTACTCCTTCATTGGAAAGTAATGAGGTCAGATTCTATTTTTACAAAGAATCAGGAGATTTTTCTGGCTCCCTTCTAAAGATACATTAGGAATAAAAAGTGCTTCCTAGTATGTTTGAAGATAGGATGTGGATAAAGTCAAGTCCAAAGCACATCTTTAAAATGATCATTTTGCTGAAATTTGCACTAAACTTATAGCAATTAAACAAAAATTAGTCCCACTTCTTCTATGCCCACCCCATTTCCTAGGTCTTCAACCATGAGGGAAAAATAATGACATTCTGAATTTTTTAATGTTGGTCTTGCATCTCAAGATATCCACAGATTTCCTATATTTTATGGGTTTTAGCTATTGATGAATCATTTAGAATGTATAAACAATGGATCTGGTTCCTTTATAACACTTACTTCACCCACCCTTGGTCTCAAAGCAATTTACCAAGTAATGGGTTGGATGCTAGGAGCGCAGTGACTGTGCAATTCTGTCTTTTTTTTTTTTTTCTGTTTATAGTCTATGGTGGTTCCTGCTGTGAAATAGTAATTTGGCTTTTCATTAACCAGTAACAAAAATCCTTCTTACTTTGGTCTCTTTCATCCTCTCTGGGAGAGAAAAATAGTTGACTAGATGCTAGAGATATCCAGAATTGTCTGCAAAACAGCCATATGGTCTTTTTGTCAGTATTGCACTTTAAAGGGAGGTTGAATTTTTAGTGAAGAGGTCTCTGTATCAAGATGGCAATCCATCCGCTATGTGTATGTGAGATGGGGAGGAGGAAGCATTGACTTGGGTCTCAGGTGTTGATGAAAAGCCAGTGTCACAGGGAACAATGATATGACAAACTGGCCCACATTGATTACGCTGGGTTATTTTCACAGCTAACTTTAGTAAATTCAGGGCAGCAGAAAAACTAAGCTGTCAGTCCAATTCTACCTCCTGTCCCCAGACATCACACTTGGCCTCAGAATTCTAGGAAAAGCAGATGCTCGCTCTGCCCCTGATAACAGAGTCACTATTTACTGGCATCAGTGCAATTTATTTAGGCTATTTCAATCCCTTTGGACTCAAAGGCTTAAAAATAACCAGGGAAATAGACAGACATGGCTTGTCATGACCAAACTCTTCAATAAATCGGAAGGCAAAATGCCTTCCACCTAAACAGATGTTGCAAAGCAAACGTGTGAAACCAATGTAATTTTGTTTTCCCTTTTTTACTGCCCATGGTGGATCTTCTTCAGTCACAGAAATTCTACACCTGCACAGTGCAAAAAAGGAGGTCTTTGATCTATTATAGTTAGAATGTGCATCACAGAATGTTCTTCCTCTTGAATAAGTTACAGTCATTTTGTCCTAAAAAAAAAAAAAAAGTAAAATCTGAGATAATTAAAAAGTAGCTCAAGGAGCCATCCAAACTCTAATCTCTTTTCCTTATAAGAAATGGGACCAACCAAATTCTCAATCAATTAACTATAAAGAAGCAAAAATGAAAAAAAATGATGAAAACTCACAATACTAAAAAGTATGATTTTAGTCAATCTCACATCAACATCTGGGCAGCTGGAAAGTGGATTTCGTTCACAGCATATTCCTGTTATGCATTGTAAAACAGATTATCTGGTGGGCTCCAGAAACCAGGGTAATAATACTGCTTTTTATTAATAAAAACAAATTGAGGTGGAAGAGTAAAATAATTTGTAAATAATACACAACAGCATCTTATCCTTATGATGAACAAAATGGCACAGAGTTAATAATCTGCCTATGGCAAACATTTACTCAGCAGCAGACCGAGACTAAGGAGCAAGGCCTGAAAGCAGGAGGGCTAGGAAAAAAGAGGAATTCTTTGGATACCAGCTCTGTCTCAAGAAGTTATTTAAACTCAGGTATAAATTCCTGAATTATAAAAAAGAATTAGTAATGCCTACAATTGAAACTTGTAGAGTAATAAGGTAAAATCGAATAGAGTGGTACCGACATACAAGTTATCAATAAGACAAACAAACTTGCCTTCTTGAAATTGCAATATGAAAAGAGAAATTGCAATATGAAAAAAAAAATGGACTGGAAAAGTGAAATTATCGCTTCATTCAGAAAGACTCAATAAGAGTTAGCAATTATGGGGCAAACATACGCATGTGCAGAAATGCACTTGGTAGGTTCTCAGAGTCTAAGGCCTTGAGTATTTAGATTTTACAATCTGCTTTTCAGGTGCACACCAAACAAACGTCTACTGATGGGGCTTCCCATGGTAGTTTGATAACTGAGAAAAATTTCTCTGTAATTAAAATATTCCTTTTCTTAATGAAAATTCTGTTAATGTGAATTTCCATCTCTAAATCTGACCAAATCTGTAACCCTGATGAAACCTTTTTTTTAATTTTTTTTTTCCTGCATGGGCTAAAAGCAAGCCCTGACTATGACTGTGGAAGCGTCAAGGTCATATTATGTAGCTCCATAGCCAGCTAGCATTTCCCAGATGACTCCATTCTGCATTTTTATGCACCATTCAGCTTTTCTATTTGTAACTTCTTTAATAACCACTTTACAAAATTGATTTTAGAATTATTTAGCAGTTTTATATTTGAAGCATCTAGGCATAAAATAAGCCTCAATAAATGTTCTTCTCTTTTCAATTTTTAATCCAATACACTTTACTCCTAAGGGAGTAAAACAGAACTGAGCTGTGGATAAGGGGAAGAGTTTCCTAGAGGAGGTGAGAATTCTAATTTTGTAATGAAGAACAAGAGAAAATTTTTGGAGCACAAGAAGGAAGAAAATAATGAATTAAAGAGAGGATAATACCTGATATGAACAAAGACCTGAAAGTTCCCTGAAGCACAGGGAAATTACAATTAATCAGAGTGATTTGGGTGTTGGGAATCTATCCAGAGAGTGTAGAAAGTCATTATACAGTTTTGAAGTAGCACAGTAAAGTAACATCACAAGTTTTTATTTTGGAACAAATCTTCTGGTTGCAGTCTGGATACTTGAATGGATAGAAGTAATGTTTGAGACAAGGAGAGTACTTAGTAATTTGTTGTGCAGTTAAAGTTGGAATGATAAATTGACACATGACAATAGGTATACAGGACTAGGACTGAATTAATAAATGTTGAGTTGGCAGAACCCCCAGCACTTGGAAGCTTTTCTTTGAAACTAAAGACAGAATTATGGTTTTGGATATTGATGAAATGGTTTTGCCCTTCCCTGATGTCAGGAACAGAACAGAAAAAATAGAAATAAAATTAAAAAAGAAGGTAGGTAATGGGCCAACTAGGGTGTGTTATGTTTGAGAGAATCAGTAGCCATTTGGATTGATAAGAAGAAATAGCTGAGCTTAATATTTTTTAGTTATCAGGAAATAGTAACATGACAAACAAGAAAGATATTTAATATCTGAGTCAATATGCCCATGTAGTCTGGTCGAAGTCCTTGTTCATCTCTTTGGGCTTTTCTAAAGTTGCATGTTTAAAAAATATCCAATCACAGGAACAAATATGTAGATGTAAGCTTTCTTCATCCCTATTTATTGAAGTGGTATTGGAAAAACAGCATAACAATTTAGTTCTTATAGGTAAGAAAGTCCACTTAAATTCATGTGAGACAAGAAATAATTTTAAATTACCAGTGGTTTGTGTGGTGGGCAGAATAATTCTCCCCTCTCCAAAGATGTTCAGATCTAATCTGTGGAATCTTTGACTATATTTTTATAATGTACAAGACAAAGGGGACTTTGCTGACATTATCAATGTTAAAGATATTGAAATGGAGAGACTTTCTTAGTATAAAATCAGCCCAATATAATCACATAACTTCTTGAAAGTTGAGACCATTTCCTGGCTGTCGTCAGAGAAAAAGACGTGATGGCCATTACAGCAGGGTCAGAGAGATGTGAATGAGGATTCAACTCACCATTGTGGCTTTGAATGTGGAAAAGGAGAATCTGAGTCAACCAATGTGAGTGTCCTTAAAAAGAGGAAACAGTAAGGAAATGGAGTTTTTCCAAGAGCCTCCAGAAAGGAACATAGCCTGGATAACATGTTAGTTTTAGCCCACTGAGACCCATTTCAGACTTCTGAACTACATAATTGTACAATAATAAATGTTTAGCCACCACATTTGTGGTATTTATTTTATACAGCAATAGAAAACTAATACAGCATGTGTAGTGGTGATCTCACATAGTAAAGAGTAGATTGGATTATAGGGTACAAAAGCTACTTCTGAACATTTTCTCCCTTCCTTTATTCAACTGACAAACTCATACTCACCAAACAAAATGTGATTCAGACCCCAACCCCTCTTGAAAGTAGCCTTTCATCTTGCATATAATATAATTACATCTTTCCCACTACTACTTTTGTGTTTTGAATATATATCACATTGTGGCTCAGCACCTGTGGCACAAGTGGCTAAGGCGCCAGTCACATACACCTAAGGTGGTGGGTTCAAATCCCGCCCAAGCCCACCAAACAACAATGGCTGTAACCAAAAAAATAGGCAGGCACTGTGGCAGGTGCCTGTGGTCCCAGCTACTTGGGAGGCTGAGGCAGGAGACTCGCTTGAGCCCAGGAGTTGGAGGTTGCTGTGAGCTGTGATGCCATGGCACTCTACGCATGGGGACAGCTTCAGGCTTTGTCTCTCTCTATATATATACATATATATATATATGTGTGTGTGTGTATATATATATATATATCACATTGTACATATCTGCCTTCACATATGAGATTAATCCCATGAGTGAAGGTATTTTTCAAAAATTGTTTGCAATTTCCCAGTGGGCCAGAAAATCATCTGTCATATTGCCTGTGCCTAATGTGTACTTTTGAATTGAACTACTTTCTTCATTTGTATAAAACAGACATTCATGGCTGCTCAGGAGATAACATGAATTATTATATATGAAAGAATTATTGAAAAGGAAAGCACTATAAAAAGTTTCTTATTTGAAAAATCCCTGTAACCATTAGCACCCATAAATTTGGATTGGGTATTTATATCATTGATAATGCTTCATTAGGACTTCACCCTGTTTTACAGTACCCCCCCAAAATAATTTACCTGATATTGGGACTTCTAAAAGCATAATATAAGCATAGTGATGAGGACTAATAATACCTTTCAACAGTACATTTTTATGCATAAAAGTGTGGACCAAAAGAAAAAATTAATAATTCTGAAGGGCTACGCTGTATAAAGTTAATTTTCTGAATACAACTTGAGGAGTAAAATATCTCTAATGGAATGGAAAGAAGCTGTAATCAGAGCAAATGGCCTAGTGTAGATAATTGTAAAGATCAATGCAGATGTGAAATATTTTGCTATTAATTTTGACACTGTTGTCAATGTTCACTCACTCAATTTAAGTTCTACCCATTGTCTAAGAAATAAGCTATTCTTTGTAAAGTCCTCTTTTCTCCCCTTTATATCAATGGTATCAAATGGAGAATTTCAAGTGCATTAATTGACAGAATTTGAATGCTTTGTCCATTTCACTTTTTTTAGTAAAGATTTTATACATCTAATATTCTCAAGTGCTGTCATCCCTCAGTGGTTTAGGATAGATTTTTTTTCTTGCTTTCTATCACAGATACAAAGCACATATTCCAGAATAACTAATCTTTCATATTCTTCAACTCTCTATTCTTCATCAGGCATATTTCCATTGATAGTAATGTTTTCATGTTATTGTTATCTCCCAACTATAAAAATGAAATTACGTGCCAATGGAGCAAACTTTTCACATAAAAGTTAATGGCCTTTGGAATTCCGCGTGTTTCAATGTCAGATAGTTTTGTAACTGACATTAAGTTGGCTTCTTGGATGGCTGACTTAAAATATCTGCTACCCAATTTGATAATGCCAACTCAGATAGAAAGCTCAAGTGATAATTATCATTCATCAATAGCTACCTGTGAAGACACTGTAATTAAAGAATAGAAGATTTAATCTATCTCCATCTAAATAAACACTTAGTTAAAATTATAAAATATTGTTTCACAGTGGCTATTAGTTATTAATGAAATATTGCTTGAAAACATTACAGAGGTGGATATAAAAAGTGAAAAACGGGTATTATTTTAATTTTCAAATAAGTTAGAATAGAGCCTGTATGAGTATTTTGAAGAATATAATTATGGATTTTATGGTTTCTGTCTATTCAAAAGCTTTTATTTTGACTATTTTTGCCTTCAATGACCTTAATGGAAATTATCTTCAATCACATCAAACAAGTTTTAGGAAAAGACGTAGTCAGATTCCACCACACCTCTCAATGGATTTTCAGAAGTTGGCTATTAGAATTTTTTGATTACTTATATGCAGTAGAACTCTGAGAATGATTTTTTTCTTCATAACCCAAATTTGAAAATACAGGTACTTATGCAAGTAATGACCTATACTAAAAGACAGTAAAGGATAAGTAGACACTCAACCCTACTCAACAGAAAACATGGCCAGATAAATATCATTTTAAAGAAATGTTCTTAGGCAGTGTGGTCAATCAGTGGTTCCAAGGTAAACTAAATGACTGAAGGGTGAAGAAACATTTTACTAGTGATTAAAGAAAAGGACAGGTATGGCCAAAACGTGTTTTGTGTTTGCTTAGTTTTAATTTCTTTGATGTACAACATGAACACAGTAACAAGCTATAACTTACATAAGAGTCCCCTTCTTCTCTTTCTCTTCTTTTTTCTCCTTCTTATTCTTCCTTGGCATGCTGGGACTTAGTAGAACAATATCAAGAATCTGCTGGACACCTCAATCAAAATTCATTTTTAGTATCATTTCTTCCATATGGGGTTGAACAAGATAACATCTGACATTATTAAATTCACCAATAATTATTCTTTAAACTCTATTTAAAAAAAAAAAACAAAAAAGCTACCAAAAAAGACATTAAAATTCTTTTCCCATGTGAATTACTTTTGTGCTGCTATGTATGCTCTAGAAAGCAGTTTAATAATACTACTATTTACCTATTATTTTATTTCCTTGATACAAAAACACAAAGATAAAAAATTGCAAGATGTTTGTTGAAATTCGCTGTTAGAAAAGATGAGGCTAGGGCCCAGGGATAAATTGCCAACAACAAAGAGAAGGGGAGGATAGATAAGAGTCCTTGCAAAAAGAGAATGAATGAGCCAAAGTGAAGAAGGCTGTATGAAAATCAGAGCTAGGGAGATCTGATAAAACTTCCTATACCAAGATGAATTGTTGTAAGTTGAGGGAGATAAAGAGAAAGAACAAAGAACTAAAAGGTGCACAAACGCTGACCCACTAGAAAATTTTATTAATCAATGATCTTATGCTTAGTTGATGCAAAAATGAATTGGAAATTCTGGTGAGTGCAAAAAACAATTTCTGTATGGAGTCAAATCCATGATGCAGTGTACATAACTTGCCTAATTCCCAGAGGGGAGTGGGCCTTCATGATTTCCATCTTGATAAAGGGCTCCTTCCTATAATCTACTCCATCTGAGCATCAGATACTGAATTGCATTTGTCATCTGGATCCTTTATTCCAGGTTGACAATACCTGAAAGAGACCTTTTTAATCAGACGTTATAGTTCAATTGTAAAGGCTTCAATGAGAGTGAAACTATATTTTGAAAGGAATTATTAGCAGTTTAAACATATAGTTAATATATACTAAACTTTGATCATGGGTACAATAATTCACCACTAGCTATATCATAGAAATCATAGAGAGAAAACTCTGGCAGTTGTTCCAGACTGGGCTGCAGGTAGCTTTGAGCCACATTAAGGATGGGGCAGTATGTCGTGAAAGACAAATTTCAGTTTTGTAGCAAACTGTGTGTAGACATACACATAACCCACATGTGTAAACACACATATAATCAGAAACTGAAGATATATGCAGTTAAATTCAGGTATTAATTTTAATCCTTTGTCAGGATAGGATAAGAAAATCATCTCTGTCTTCGCCCTGTTTAAATCATTTTTCATCGTCATAGTTGTGCATTATTCATGAATCTGCTTCACTGATCCATATGGTTCCAATTTGTATTCCAATCATCACTTCCTTATTATCACAGCTTTTATACATAATTTTTAGTGTCTCTGTCATCACTTTACCCATGTTCAGATTTGCACTTTATTGATTGCATATCTGAAACATTAGCTCCTGCTACTCCTAGTTTTCTGCTACACAAATCTAGTGAATACTACTATGCAAAAAAGTATATTCTTCAGAATATTCTCTGCCAAAACCTGTACATATTTCACAGAAATAATTGTCTCTTTACCTTTGGAAACCACACTGTGTTTTCCTTAAGATAATAGGGATGGATTTGTACATCATACCATTCTTTGACAAATAAAGAAATATCTGATTGAGTAAAATTCATTTAAAAATTTTTAACAAGTGCTTCTCTACAGTGTAGTCCTTCTTAATTCTCTCTTACTTAATTTTTGTAATAGAAAGCCTTCTCACGCCTACAGTAAAGACACCAAGCCCTGTATTTGAAATGCTCCTTTTCCACTTACTAGCTGTGTGGCCCCAGGTAGAATAACAAGTTATGAAATCTCAATAAACTCATCTGAAAATTGGGATAATAATTTTCTGAGCTATGTGTAAAACTCTTAGCACAAGTTATGTTATCAGCTAAATCCTCAAGAAATTATGGAATTAGTTATTTTTTGTTGTCAGTGTCAGATTCATCCATTATATAAAGACTATATAAAATGAAAGTTATTAGCAATGTACAAAACTAATGAAGTAATAACATCATATAACCACTGCTGTATAACCAAAACTGAATTTAAAGTAAAATAAGATCCCCATTAATATGTATTTACATAAACTCTTAACTGTACCATACAAGGAAGGTATAGAAGATCAACTAAAGGCACCTAGAAGAATACTAATCAGTAGCTATTTTTCAAGCATCCTTAAAAAATGTAGGCCTATCTCAAAGCAACAGGTACTTTTGGGTTATGTTATGTAGAAAATAACTTTGAGCTATGTCAGGGTTTGACTCTATAGTTTACAGAAGTCTGCTATATTATGATCTTCATGAACTGTGAATAACTAGTTTGGGGCATTCCTGGAGAATTTGTAGAAATAGACTATGTAGCAGGCTTCTCCAGTCACCTCTTAGGTGAGAAGTGATAGGATTCACCACAAAATAGGCGCTAGCATGCTTCTATCAGCAGATTTTATCAAGTGGCTTTGCCTGGTCAGTGCCATAGTTGCAGATTTAATGTTAGCATGGTGGATCTTCTTTCATTATTAGAATTGTTCACTCATAACGTACAGCAGAGCCTTTCATTCTGCAAACAGAGTCTTGCATCCTGAGATATAGATCAAGATATAAGGAGGGAGATAAATGTGAATATTTTCATAAAGGAAATTGTTCTTCCACAATCATAGATACATCTCTTTCTTTTGATTTTTTCATTGAATTTTCAAATCAAAATGAAGTCATTGTAAAGACAAACAAATCTCTGAATTATAGCTGTTAAGATGGCATCAAAATTACAGAGCTTTAAAAGTGACAGTTAATTGTAATTTTATAATTATATTAAGACAGTAATTTTAAATGATAAGATACTCACATTTTACATGAGGTAGGAAGAAATACACACACACACAATGTATACATATATGTACACTGTGGATATATACCCATTGTGTGTGTAGAGGGAAATGTGTATGCATTTGAAATATTTAAAATCTGAGAATTATAATGGCTTCACTCAGGAAATTTTAAAATTCACTGAAGACTAGATGAAGTTGAGAAAGGTTGAATAAGGAAATGAGATTATTTACCTACTTTCTCTTCCACCATGGCCTCAATCCAATCTCTGAGATTCAGATAAAGTTTCAGGTGCAATGGCATAGCACATATCAAGTAAATACACCATGAGTATGACTTTTTGTAACCCCTAGAAATTCACTGGATATAACAAATTAAAAATCTTTGGTTACAATATTAGGTTTCAGAAATATAGAAATGGTATTATCTAGTTTCATTAATTGTTCATTTATTTTACAAAGTTTTAATGAATGATTATTATATTCTAGAGCAGCAGTTCTCAACCTGTGGATCGCGACCCCTTCGTAACAATGAAAATACATTGTGGCATTCAGAAAGTTGAGAACTACTATTCTAGAGTTTGTGGTAGGTTGAGAGATATTGATAAGACAGAAAACTTCCCTTGAGTAATTTTTAGTCTTCTAAGGGAAAACTAAAGTAAATGAAAGGTCACCACATGCTGTGATAAGTGCCACAATGAAAGTGTGCAGATACTGAAGGAGACAGAGACATGGCTACTTCCCTACACCAAGCATCAGGTAAAGCTTGAATACTGAATTGAAGAGTTAATAGGAATAAGCGGTGAAGAGAAATTGGGAAGGGATCTTCAAGCAGAGAACAAAGCCAGTGGGAAGCTGGAGAAAATCCTGGAGCATTTGGGAAATAGCAAGGAGTTCAATATGGTGGCAAGAGTATGTGAGAAAAAGATCAGAAATAAGACAATGGAAATAGTAGGAACACCCTCACATTTCTAAGAAACCACTCTTCCTAGGACAGAGCAGAAGCACAATTCTCCCCACACTGAGAAGCATTCTTTGTGAGGCAGCATGGGTCAGTGATTATGAGTGCAGCACCAGAATAAAATAGCCTTGATTGGAATCTTGGTTCTACCACTTAATATCCAATTGGTCTTGAGTAAATGCTTTTAATTCACTGTCTCACACACAATCATCTATAAAATGATATAAAAAAAAAAAACCCCAACTATATAGCACTGACCTCATGGTTGTTTGAAGATTAAAAAGAGTTAAAGCAGAGAAAACAGTAATCTGACATTATTTGCTACTTGTATGAAAAGAACAAAGGAGATAGAGTACAGAGGAAGTCTATTTTGTCCAACTATGTCATAAGAGCCAATTTTGTAGCATCAGAATGGAGAGTGAAGTCTCTTGACACAGTGGTAAGGGAACTGAGAAGAACTCTGCACAGAGGGAGGAAAACACTTAAAACCCCATTAGTTGTTTACACATTAGTGAAAATGAGCATATAGTATCCATTCTTTTGAAAAGGAAATGGAGAAAAGGTAATAGAAAGTAAGAAATCTAAGGCACAAAATGAAAGAGGACATAGGAAGGACAGAATATAGATCATGAAAAGCCTTCTCATCTTCCCCAAAGTCTATTCATAGTCCTCTGTCTGCGAATGCAGTCTGTATTTTGTGCTTTCATCAGTCATAGAGTAGAACATTTTAAAAGGCTTCCTGAAACCCTAGAATGATAGTTTACTGAGTTGAATAATAGTATCAACTGTGTATTGACGTTGGCAAGTTTGGACAGGGAATAAAAACACTTCATGGTAAAAGTTTAAATCTCAACATCAAAAGTTAAGGATTGAGAGTTTTTACTGTCACCATTAGAGACTCTAAGGTAGAAATGTTTATATAATTTTACACATACATACACACACACAGTGTAAACTGAAAATCAATTCTGACAGTAAGTATCCAGAGTTAGTGCAGATGCCACAGGTTAAGGGCACAGTCCCCAACAAGACTGCTTTTATAGATGCCAGCTGTGAGTTCAGGATTATTCAGCCACTCAAATTACTAACGAACTTGCTATAAATTTGGATGTTCCCATGATTATCTCAGGCTTAATAATGCACCAGAATGACTCACAGAGCCCTGAAAAGCACCATATTTAAAATTACAGAGTATTATAAATAATACAAATTGAAACTAATCACAAAAAGGGATATATGGGATCTGGAAGGATCCTAAAAGTCTTCTGCATTGGAATTTGGACATGTCATGCTCCTAGCACATTGATGTGTTGCTAACCAAGAAGTTCATCTAAGCCTCCATGTCCAGGGATTTTACAGGAATTCACTGTGCAGTTATGATTGATTGGATTGTAGGTCACATGATTGAACTCAATCTCCAACCTCTCTCCCTTTCCAAGAGGTTAAGCTGATGTCATGTGGTTCAAAATTCCAATCATCTTATTACATAGTTTGTCTTTCTGGAGTAATGTGCCCCATCCTGAATCATCTTGCTAGCCTAAGCTATCTAGGAATCTATCATTAATCACCTAATCAAGATAAACTCAGGTGTGGGCCTAGGGGTCCGTAATGAACAACAAACATGCTCCTATCCACTGGAAAATTCCAAGGGTTTAGAAGTTCTATCTCAAGAATCTGAGACAAAGACAAGAATTATTTTTATTATACATAGTATAATACTTGTACACATATTTGTGCATATATATATATATTTGCTTAAATATCAAGCAGTTAAGTAATAAAAATGTTATATGTATTGTTAGAGATACTGAGAGAATAAGAAATCATCCCTGAACTTACAGAACTCAGAATTTGATTACTGAGTTGAAGTCAGGGTAGAATGATACCAGGATATCTAATAATTCAGGAGGAAAGGCAAGTAAAACAGAAAAAATCAAGAGCACTCCTGCAGGCCCCCACGAAGAAAGCCATTTTCCCTCACTCCAATGCTGGTGGCCTCATTGTTCTCCCCTATTCTCTACAGTGAACTTAGACACAAAGGAGAATGAAATCAAAATTCCATTTTACCAGTAGGTTCATTCTCTTTAACTTAGGTTCTCTTTATAAGACCAAGAAAAATTATAAACCTTCAAAACATTAAAATTTTGATCTATTTGAAAGTTTTACGATTCATAGCTGGGAGAAACATTGGAATAAATTGAACCATTGACTAATTATTATATCAACAATGTTTTTTCAAAATGACTTGGACTTTCAAGTCACTCAGAAAACTAAAAAATACCATTTAAAACGAATTGTTGTGGTATTTATATATTGAAGCTCTCCAAAAGATGTATAAACTGGAGACTATATGCCTAAAATGAATATATTAAAACTATTAGCATATTGAGTTCCTTGTTAATTGTTCAGTTTTATATATAGTGAAAATTTAGAACAGCTTAAGTTTTTCATGAGATAAGCCTTTTTGAATTTGAATTGTTATTTTATTGCATTGTAATTTTAATTTATTGGTTAGTATGACGTGACTATATCTATTTAACTTTCAACATCATTTTTTGCAAATTCTTTTTATTTTTAACTCCCCACAAATTATGGTGCAGAGGCAAGGAACTCCAGCTCCACTTGTCTAACCCCAGATGAAAAAAAGGCATTAAGCAGAGAACCATTAAAGGATTTTTTACAGTTGGCTGAGGGATTTTTATGATTGGGATGGGAGGGACATTAACTTGCACATTACTCAAAGTATAATGATATATTTTACAAGTTTAAAGTGGCTTTGCATTCTACAAAGATCATTTTCAACAATATAAAGGATACAGTTGAGAAGTTTCAGAATATCTAAGTGTGTTGGATTAATTGATCTCTATAGGTTTGAGAAGTTAGATACATATGCCAACCATGAATGCAATGCCAACATAAATATGCTACTGCTATACTATAATAGTACACTTCTACTCATATCAGCTACTTGGGTTTTTAGATCAGAAGTATTTTTCTAATAGACAAGCCTATGTGATATGCTAGACTAAAGCTCATGACAGCCCATGCTGTGATAATAATCATATTGTAACCTTTTGAAATGGCACTGAACAAACATTCAGATAACAACACTGTTAATGTATTCTTTGGATCGTATGCTTTAGGTTCTCCAATGCCACACATCGAAAAGGAGTATAACCACAGTAAGTAGTTGTGACATATACTCTTACAAACATAACTTGAAATATTTACATTTTACACATTCAGCTCTCCTGGCCCCATAAAGGTTAATATCTCAAGTAAGATTATACATAGACCATAGAGTTCTCTTTTTTACTAATGTCATCCAAATATGCTGCTATGATTATCTCAGAAAACCAAAGTTCAGAAATATAAAAGACAAACAAACAAAAACAACATGCTCAAGTTCAGAGATCTAGTAATGATTGAAGCTCAAAATTTACATTTCCTGACATTAAAAGCATTGTTCTATCTCTTACACTAGCTTTCAACATGATTTGTATATGAAATTAGATTTTATCTAAGGTTGATCTAATTTTACAACCACTAGACAAATGAGATCTTCTCCCTTTATTTCTGAAGGCTGGTTCTTTTTTGTTTATGTTGTGATTGAAAGGATTGATTACAGCTGTCTTGTGTTTACCCTGGTCTGAAACAACTCAAGTCAGAAGGCTCATGTTCACTTAATGAATATATTTTAAAGGAGTGCCTATTATATGTAAATCTATGGTATAATCTTTATAGAAAGAAATATAATAGAACCTCCATAGATGACCACCTCCCTACATTGACCACCCTCTTAAGTTGACCTAATTTTCATAGACCAGACATGAATCAAATGTATGTATCAGTACAGTAAGCCTAGTCCCTTATATTGATCACCTCTGGATGTTGACCAGTTTGTTACAGTACATTGGGTGGTCAGTTTACACAGGTTCTACTACATGTTTAAGAATAGAATCATCATTAATGTATCAATGTTCATCTTTTTGGAGAATAATATAATCTTGATTATATAATATTACTTTCACATAGTGCATTACAACATTACTACTGGTATAGCATCCACCAGATGACATGCAATTACAGGTTCAACTTTTCCTAAATACATTCCATGTTTTAATTTAAAAAAATTACTGAGTGGCAAATACTAGGTATTTGGATATGATAATGAACTAGGTAAGCAATGAAGGCTTTGTCTTCATGGAGTTTGCATTAAAGAAGGTGGTATGGCAGTGTACAAGAGAGTAAGTGAACCAAAGAGTGATAAAAGCTATAAGGAACACTTAAAAGAATGAAAAGATAGAGGATGAATGGGGGGATTATTTTGAATTATATTAGAATTCAATTATATGGATAATCCTTTTCTAATTGAACTAGGTAAAGAATATCTGACAAAAATGACACTTGTACTGAGACTTAGCCAGAGGAATTTGTCAATTAGAGAAAGAAATGAAAGGTATCCAAACTGGAAGAAGTCAAATTGTCCCTGTTTGCAGATAACAGGATCTTAATCTATAGAAAAACCCTAAGACTTCACCAAAAAACTATTAGAATAAAAAATTTCAGTGATTTTGCAGAATATAAAATCAACATACAGAAAACAGCACTGTATATACTAACAGAGAAACTATCTGAAAAATAAATCAAGAAAACAATTCTATTGTAAATAGGATAGATACACATTCTAAATATTCTGAATAATAGAATACAATCTGAAAAATAAATTAAGAAAGCAATTCTATTTACAATAGCTACAAAAAATAAAAGTTAGGACTAAATTTAACCAAGGAAGGGAAAGACTTATGCATTAAGTACAATAAACATTGATGAAAGAAACTGAAGAAGACATATATTAAAGGAGAGGTATTCCATGTTCATGGATCAGAAGAATTAATATCATTAAAATGTTCCTATTACCTATAGCAATCTATGGATCAATGCAATCTTATCAAAATACCAATGACGTTCTTCATAGAAATAGAAAAAAGTCCTTAAATTTATGTGGTACAACAAAAGTCCCTGAAAAGCCAAAGCAAATTTTGACAAAATAAATAAAATTGGAGGTGTCATACTACCTAACTTAAAAATATATTGCAAATCTATTATAACCTAAATAGTATGGTCCAATATATGGACAGACATGTAGATAAATGGAACAGACTAAATGGTCCAGAAATAAATTTACACATTTACAGACAATTGCTTTTCAACAAAGGTACCAAGAGCACGTAATGGGGGAAAAGACACGATCTTTTAAATAAAAACTAGATGGCTTGGAAAATATGGCAAGTCCCCATCTTAATAATCATAACAATAATAATAATAATAAATTAGCCATGTGCACCTATAGTCCTACTTGGGAGACTGAGGTGGAAAGTTTGCTGAAATCCAGGAGCTGGAGTTACAGTGGGCTATGATTGTGCCACTGCACTTGAGCATGGGTAACAGAGTAAGACCCTGTCTCTGAGATATTAAAATGAAAAAAAAAATAGATAATAAGAGTTGGTAAATATTCAGAGAAAAGGGAATCCTGGCATACTTTGGGTTAAAATGTAAATTAGTACAACCACTATAGAAAACAAATAGTATGGAACCTCCCCCCAAAATAAATAAAGAGCTACCATATGATCCAGCTATCCTACTGCTGGAAAGAACTGTCTGGAAAGTATCCATCCATGTATGTCTATATTTTTCATATTATGTGGCTGTATAATTTCCAACAGCCCTCATAAACACACACATAGATATGCATAGATGATAGATAGATAGATACAGATACATAGATAAAAATACACTCACATATATAGATATAGATAGATGCAGGTATAGATGATACAGATATAACTAAAAATACATATATACACACACACACCACTATTTATCCAAAGAAAATAAAATCAGTATTTCCAGAAAGCAATATATCCCTGACAGTGTCTTGATTTTAGCTCAAGGAGACCCATGTGAAACTTCTGAACTATAAAATAATATATGCAAGTCCTTTGTTATAGCAAGAATAGAAAACTAATACACCACCAGTGGGAATTTTCTTACACATATCTTTCAGTATAACATCTGCCCTCTAATGTATGTGTGTATTCCATGTGGATAAGGCTGATTTAATCATTTTCATATCTTTCAGGGTATAGCATGTAGCATAGTATTTAATAAGAAAGAGTGTAAGTGAGGTTTTTGTTTTCTAATTCTGTTTTGAGCTTCTTGCTATTTAGTCTGTGATTAATATTTTAGCTTATGAATCAAACTTTTAGATTTGGGGGACAATTTGGTGTTTACATTATCAGTTCCCATTTTCAGTGAGTTCTGAGGTGGTCAAGCCTATGTTTTATTCATTTAGTGCCTGGCATATAAAAGAAACTTTAAATAGATAGAAAAGAAGGAAATGAAAGGAGAACAAAAAGAAGGAAGAAAGGATAGAAAGAAAGAATGTCTTCACAAGCTATGAAGCTAGGACATGATCGGAGATATGATAATAAATATATAATAAAGTTCAATCTAGCAATCCCACTACTGGGTATCTACCCAAAGGAAAAAAGAGCATTTTTCCAAAAGGATACCTGCGCCCAAATGCACAATTCACAACTGCAAAGATATGAAATCAACCTAAGTGTCCATCAGTTCATGAATGGATAAAAAAATGTAGCACATGTATACCAGGGAGTACTCAGCTACAAAAATGACTGAATGATGATTTTGCAGCAACTTGGATGGAACTGGAAAGCATTATCCTACATGAAGCATCTCAGAAATGGAAAAACAAACTCCACATGTTCTCACTAATATATCAATCTTTCTTACATTTATTTAATCAGCACATTTGGGAGAACTCTGTGTTCTATTAAAGAACTTTTAACTTTTTACAAGTGGGTAATGGATTTTGGTCAAAGCTTCCACAGAAACATGTATAGTCAGGCAATAAGATAACATTTTAAAAATTGAAAACATTTTAGCTCCTTTTGTAAAGACAAGTTTCACTTTTCCTCATTTAAAAATAGAGATCTGCAATCTTGTGTTGGAAAGGAGAAAAATCACCAAAGGGTTGTCAATTTTACCATAAAATTCCATTATAATGTGAATCATGTGATGCTCTAAGACTGTGCAAGAAATTGTTTCCTTAACCCTTTAGAACTTTTAACAACACTGTCAACGACTATGCCAAACCACCTTTAAACTTGGTACCTCTAAACTCTTTCACATATACTTAATAAAGCACTTTAGGAAGTCTACTTTATAGGTGATTGTTGCACCAAATTATTTGACTGTTTGAATTCTGTTTAGTCTCATCTATCCTTAGGTGAGCAGGTGACACCTAAGTGTCACCATTTTTTGAGCATGTGAAACTGATTTGCTCCTTTAAATGGCTGATGTTTTCACTTGGTTATCTGTAACCATGTGTATACTCATCTGGGCTTTTTATAAGGCAGAACTGTTTATTTACTAACTGCAACTATATCTTCCTTTCTTAGTGATTAAAACTTTAAAGACATATGCTCAGTCTTGTCTAAGTCTTATCCTTTGGGGTTTTAGCCTTAGTCTTCCCTGCTGTTGGCAAACAAAAGGAAATGCTTCCAATATGTAGTGCTCTCCTGAAGTGAATTTATAAGCCCAAAGGGGACACTCACTTCTTAGACGTGGATTTAGTTTTAAATTACCTTTCCAAAGTAGATAATACTCCAGGCTCTCTCTCTGATTGATCTACCAAGCCAGCCACTTTGTTAGCATTAGCATGGCTGCTTAAATTTGAGAACTACAAATGGTGAAGGCATATAAACTTAGTGTAGGAAAATCAGGTGTCTATGAAGATCCCTAACCAGCATATCCTATGAATGAATTCCTCACTTGCCTTTTGATAGATAGCAGGCACAATATGCAACTTCAATGATTTGCTATAGGAAATATGCTCCTACTTGTACTTGCTGATCCTCGCCTGTTCAGAGAGTTCTGAACACCAAGAGAGGAAATCTATTCCTTCTAAGTAGGTCACACACTAAACATTATTAACCATTTGAGCAAAAGATATTTTATATTAATAATTTATTTTATCATGGCAATTCCTTCGGTCTTTCAACATGTTCATTCTGATTTCTATTTCACTGCTATGTTGACAGTACTCACACACAAAAAATTATGCCTATTTTCTTTTGTTATTAAATCACGTTTTCCTGATATCACTGTTTTTTCCTCAAGCAGGAATGTGCTATTGGTCCTCTAATCTTTAAATATTGGCCTTCCACATGAAAGTGGAAAAGAAATTTCTCTTCCATGCATTTCAAATTCTGGTTTCTTTGATTTTTTGCTATCGCCTTTTATTAACTGAACAACAGTTTGACTTCTCTTAGTCGCTATTATTTTTTTAAAATAAGCATAAAATTTGTTTTCAGGTACTGCACAGGAAATAGTAAATAGATGGACCTAGTCCAGTAGTTGTGATTGTTATTTCCTCACAAAATCATTCTCTTCAAATTGGTACCTGAATTTGTCTACCACGGACATATTTAGAACATCATCATTTATTTAAAAAGTCATTAGATCTTACTGGATAAAGAAAAGATTCTTTGGTTGTTTCTACATATAACAGAATTAAATCCCTATTATGGAGAAATTAGCTGTAAGGAAAAAGTATTTGTCACCAACTTGATGCTCACTGTCCTCTGTGTATCACTTGGCCCAGAATGAATGATACTTATAGATGTGGGGGGAGCAGAGGAGTCAATATCTGTGTTCGCAATTGTTCAAAGAACTAAACATTTGAAAATTATTGCACCCCAGTCGTGTAATCTTACCGAAAAAAACTCATGAGAGAAACAAAGATCTAAACCACTAGGCATGCCTACACAGCAGCGAAGTATTTCTTACAATTAAATGAAATAAAAGTATCTTTTAGATTTCAGTAGTAAAACATCCATTTTAGAAATCCTAAGTTTTTTATATATACGTACATGTATGTAATTATATATAATTTAACCTTCACAAAAACCCGAAGAGTTAACTACTCTCATTATTCTCGTTTTATGTACAAATAAACTCAAGTACAAAGAAAAATATTAAGTGGCTCAAAGTCAAAAAGCCATAACTGCTAGAGTCATGGAGCTGAACTGTTACCACGTTGTTTACCACATTGTTTTAGAAAGCAAACAAAAGAAACTTCATCAGTTTAAATTTTCCTTTTAGCTGGTTTATTATTTTCACTTACAATATTAAAAAGCACTGTATTGTCCATAGTGCCTTATACCTTCTCATCTCCATCCTAGTCAGGTTACCTCATAAGTGTCTAAGACAAGCAGTTTCCTTCTATAGGCTGCCTGCAATTCTGTATCTTAAAGCCCACCCTGGTTTTATCAGCACTTTGTAAAAAACATCTAAGTACACAAAAAAATAATACATGGCCAGGATATGATCTCATTTTACTATATTTTGCCTTTTAACAAAGCGCTATTATTTTCAAAATATAATCTATAAACATTTTATGTACAATTTGATTCATATGAAAAAAAAAAAAATCATTGGACTAGATTTCCACATCTCATTCATTTTATTTGACAGTTAAGTTCACTGTCTTTAAGGTTAGTCAGACATGAGTTTAAATTACTTTCTATCATTAAATAACTCTGAAACCTTATACAATTTATTTAATTTTCCTCTGACTTTGTGACCTTGCTTTTAAAATGGGTACATTTGGTTTCCTGCCTCCCAGCTTTGTTATAAGAATTAAATGAGATATAATGGATGTTACGCACTGAATTCAATACCTAACTTATAATACTTCAATGACTATGTTATTTACATAGCTTAACATTCTTAAATAAGCTGGCTTCTTCCTACCTAATCAAGCTCACTGTTCACTCAGAAGGTGTGAGATAACACAAGGAACACAAAGTTTGGAGTGAAATGTCTAGGTTTGACAGACATACCATCCCCTTGCATAATTGTAAAGTGCAAAAAAGAAACATAAATTGGACAATTGGATGAATTGCTTAGCCTTTCCAAATGCTTCCAAAACTTCCTCACATAAAGGTGTTAGCAACTTCATAGTGGAGATTTTTCTGGGTTCTTGGTGATCATAAGGAGAAAACTTCAGGACAACATATAAGCCAAGCAAGCAGCTTCTTACCGAAAGATTGGAAGCAAAAGTACACTCTCAAGTGAAGAAAGCAGGCGGGCTGGAAAAGAGCAGCTGCCCAGAAAGGAAGTGGATTTTCCTCTCTAGACTTACTAATTGAGGGGAGGAATATTCAAAGCTAAGGGATTGGCTTTTACTAAGCCTTTGGTAGTGATGAAGGGGAGAGCTAAGGCAACCACACACAAACCATTCCCCCTCCTCTTCCTCTTCTCCTCCTAAGACAGAGGACTTGGTCAGCACCACCTCTGAGAAGTTCCTGCCAGAGTCCCTAAGTCCCTCACCAAGCTGTGGAATTTTGCACCCCCATGGCCCCATGTAGAAGGGCTCTCTACCTGCCTCTCCCCCACAGATGCCATCTTTGCTCTGCACGAGTTGGTCACCCTCCCCTTTCATTAACCCTGGCCTGAACATCTCCATTCCCATCAGGTGTCTGGGTACCACTGCTTAAACTTTTCAGTAGTAATTTCTAGAATTAGGCTCCTTCCCATTTTCAGACTTTATGTGGAGGTTTTGGATTTCAAAGACAGATAAATTTTAAAATCACAATGTAAATTATGTTATAATTAGGCAAAGCTCGTGTGCATTATTGGCCAAGATGGCTGAGAAGCCAGTTGAAGCTGGTTCTTGCCTCTAGTTATTCATATCCACCATCCCCAGTGAGCTTATACCTGAGGGTATACTTTAACACCTGTATCCAATCTTCAAGCCCCTGCCTCTGGTCTCTCCCCATCTCTTTGTCTACTACTCTAGAAAACACACCCAAAAATGTATGGATTTTTTTATGGCACTCTAGAGTAAAGGGAAGAACCTGTTTGTAGCCAGACACTCCAAGTCTTAACTATACTACCCCTTCTGTGGATGGAAATCAACAGCATGACAATAATAAAGGTCTTCTCTGAATGAAATTCCCAATTTGTAAAAGGGCAATAGTGATAATGAACTCTTTTAGAGAAAACAGCCAGTACACTGTTCACCACATAGTGTGTTCTGCATTACTGCCCCACCACGCCCTCTGTGGTTTAGCTATATACAGCTGCTTACAAGTTCAAAGGATAGTCATACTTTTTCATACCTATGTCCTTTACATGCCATCCTCTCTGCATGAGATGCTGTATCAGTTAGCTATTGGTGTGTAACAAATTACCACAAACACAAAGGTGTAAGAAAAACACATATGCATTTATTATCTCATAGTTTTGGTTGGTCAGGAGTCCTACCATGGCTTTGGTGGGTCCTGCACTTAGGGTCTCAAAAGGCTGACATCAAGGTATCAGCCAGTACACATTCTTATCTGGACGTCTGACTGGTTAAGAATCTGCTCCAAGCTCACTCACAATGCTGGTCTAGGTTAGGCCACTGTACTGATATCTAGGCAATGCCTGTGCAGGTTAAAAAGTCCTATTCATGTGAAGAGACCAACCTGACTCTGTTACTGTCTTCTCTTATCCTCTCTTTCTCTAAGCTTCAAGATAGTAGATGACAGACTAGATAGATGACCTTTTCTCAATGTTACTTCTTCCTTAGGTAATAATGATAAATCCCAGTCACAGGAGTTGCTCGGAGGAGAATCAGCAAAGAGAAATAATTCTGAGATTCAGTCCTTCCTCTCTTCCTTAATTCACCTGGATGAACACAGAGAAGGGTATTTCCTAAGGCCTTCCACAGTACACATCATCAAACCAAGTAACTATGCCATCAAGGTAAAATGAGTACCCAGGGAAGATAACTAGACATATAAAGATTGCAAAGACTATTAAAGGAAGACAAACTCAGTAAACCCTCTGAAGAGTGGAATGGCTGGATCAATAATTTATAATAAATGTAATGCTTTAGTAGATAAGGGATCACATTAGCAATATAAGTACAATATAAGTAACAAAAAGAAATTTTAAAAATAAACTGGTAGAAAGGATGAATATAAGAACCGATAAATGAAGATAATACAATTTAAGAATAAATCTGAGTGAATTAGATATGGAAAACTCCAAGAAACTTGAAGGAAAAAAATAAAAAAGAGGGAAGCTATAAAATCAAAACTAAGGTATATGAAAAATGCTAGTAGAAATGACAATATTCAGGTGTCAAAAGTTTTTTCTACAGAAAAATCCACATTAAAAATACCCTCCCTAGAAAATCTCTAATGAGATAAAAGAATGATATCATCAAGTTTTTTGTTATCCCTAAAATAATCATAATAACAAAAGTTAAAATTTAAGAAATGTGGACTAGATAACCAATTTATGTGCCTCCTTAACACTTTATATTATACAAATGTCTATCATGATCTCGTGACTTAACCTTCTGTTTCTACATAATCTGCCCACATACACATCTCCTCTGGTCATCAATAATACCTTTTAGAAGAACAAGTATAAACTTATTTTACCTTTTATTCCAAAGTTTATTCAAAGGCTTTATAATCTACCACAAATCCTGGTAAATACTGCCCATAATCGATATTCTGATTAATAGAACTGAGTTGGTTTTCGCCTACCTTTCTCAATCCTATTATCTAACTCGATCTCTTGCAGCCTTTGGTTTTCACACTTGAGGACTTGGTCAACTTTAGGTAGCTATTTTGCCCTCTATTTATCTAGCTGTTTAGCTGTCCTGCAATGGGACCTAATGCTGCCCCATTCTCTGACCTGTCCACCTCATCTTCTCACCTGTTACAGTGCCTGGTGGTGATAAACAGGAACGTGGGAAATCCAAATCCTACCTCTCCACACTTTTTTGTGTGCTCATATGCTGCCACTGACATTTAGAAAAGTGTTGATTTTTAGGTTGGATAGAGGAAAGAATAAAAGAATGAGAGTGAGAAGCACTAGCAGACACGTTATAAAAAGTATTCAGGGAAACATGCTATCAGTCAGCCCTAGGAATAAACAGCCCCTTCCTTATGTAGACTTTTCCCAAAATAGAACATACATGCACACCTGGAGGAACTTTTCTGGGAGACAAATTGGATGAAAGCCTGGCCTGTTCTCTGATTTCCTTGCCTTGCCTGTTTAATTTTCAGTAGTTTCCTTTGCTGTTGATTAGGAGATAGATGTAAAATTATCTCTGCAGTTAACTTTGTATTTGAAGTTCTCATATTACCACCATCTTTCTGAGCCAATTAAGCATACCTTTATCATGCCTCCTGGTGGGGTTATTCAGTATGTGTTAAATGGTTTAATTAAAATCTGTCCTCTTTCCCTAATGGCCATTTGGAGGAATTCCTTTCTCAAAATAGCAATTAAATACATAACAATTCATTACTTGGGAAGGAAAAAAGAACCACCAATTGTCCCCTAAAGATAAACAAGTAGACTTTCAATGATCTCATTTAAAATCTTACTTACAAAAATATAATAGTATTTTTTTCTCTTCCTTTCTAACTGTATTGGTCAACTAACAACCCAGTCTGGGAAGTTGTGATGTTTCGTAATGGAAGTTGTCTTGTGACTATTGTTATAGTGGGTGATGAAATATGCAATGACAAACAAATACGGTGATCTAGGAAAGATCAATAGTGTGGTGGAGAGAGGATAAGCTTTACAGACGAGCGAGCCCTCACTAAGTCTACCATTGGTCAGGCACTCTGCCTACTTATTGAAAAGTGGTTGCAAATTTTTGTGAAATTTAATATTACTATTCCAATTTTATGATTATGATAATCAGGCTTCAAGAGGTTTATTCATTTCTCTCAAATCACTCAGCTGTTAAGGAGTGGGACGGAATTTGAGCCCTATCTTGCCTGACTCAGAATTTGTGTGCTCTGTAATTTCCCCCTTTCTCCTTTGCAGCAGAGACCTAAAGGAGGAAGCCATACCTAACATGAATTCACAAGCCAAGCCCATGCCATATAATCCATTTGTCTGAACTTCACCTTCTTTTTTCTAAAATCTGAATTTAAGTCTCTGCTCTTACACAAACTAGTCATGTGACCTCAGGCCCAGGCCGATAACCGCACTCTTTTGAACTTTTGAATATGATGATATTTTCTTACCTTTACACTGTAACATGCCTTCTCTAGGAAAGAACACCATAGCCAGAATGTTTCTGGGATTACTTACAGAAACTCAGCAATATGTCTGAAACCTGGAGTCCATATAGAGAACTAATTTGAAGCCACTAAACTATACAATGGGCCCTGACCTGAGTGAATAAAGACAGGAGAGATTATAGTTAAGATAAATTGCCAAGATATTCAATCCTTCTATTGTTGCACTATTAACCAAATTTATAGTTCTCCTTTCTTAAACAATGCCCTAGCACAAGATGGTTTGATATACTCTGCAAAGTTCAACACATCCCAGCTTCAAGTGGGCCTCTCAAATCATGTGTAATGTAGATTGACAGAGAAGCCTGGTAAATCCCAAATAGCTAACCATTTCTGCTAGATCCATTATGTAGGAAACAGAAGACTTAATTCTCCATGCTGGATTCTAATGCATTTCCTGCCAACAATAAATTCACTCTAAATAAAAAGAAAACATTAAATTTTGAACATAAGAATATCTTTAAATGGCCAAGGTACACACCAGAATTGAGTTGTCTTTGTACTTACTAAGTCTGTTCAATGATTGAAAATCACTTGAAAATGGTGTTCTAAATTCAATGATTCATTTACGATTGTTCTGGGAATCTGCGCTGTTGGCTGTTTCTTCAGTGGCTAATAAAGCAATCCTTGAATATAGAATTCTCTGCACACAGAAGCAACAGCTCAGATTTGCTGCTTTGGGTTATACTGGGCTCCAAGAAATGCATTGTTTAAAAGGTTTGGTTTGCAAAAGAAAGTGTTCTGATATTAGTTTTCCCAAAATAGCACCTATAAATGAAGAATCAGGAAGAACAGAGAGAAGAGGTGTAGAAGAGGCTTCCCAGGGATATGCCTTGAACAGTGTAAGTTTGCTTATGCAGGACGTGGCTGATGTGGATTTAGCATCATTGAGGCAGAGATTGAACTTGCAAAAGCCAGGGAGTGAGGAAGAAAATATAACCAGGAGTACACTTGGGAAAGTTATCTGAATGGGTCCACTATGTGTAACAGAAAAATAGAAAGGAAAACAGCATATGAAGGGTAGGAAGGATTCAACCAGGCTCACATAGAATTATCTCAGAAAACAAAAAGGAACCTCTCAATGATAAAAACGGCTTCCCCCCCACTTAACTCGGCTTCCATGGGTGGGTCAAGACAGAAGGATCCCTCACCCCAAACTCCCACTTTTTCATCTTCCCCTTCCCTCTGTTCTTGTCAGCAGCAGCCCATGGGCTCCCGCCCTGGACTGTGGCCTGCTCGGAGGTAGTAAGTAGAATTATTCTCTCTCTTTTTTCAAAGCACTAACTTGTTCTCTCTGAAGTTACTGAAAATCCTTTCCTCATCCCCAACCACCAGTCTTTTTATACAATTAGAAATCAGATAATCATTCTAAAAAGAGAGGATTATACTCATTGCATGTTTTAACACTCCTTGCCCATTCTGAATAGTTAATTATGAATCTCAAGCATTAAAAAAAAAAAAAAAAAAGTCTTGCAGGCTATATAGAAATTCTTAAAGAGATTGTTTTGAGAAAAGTGCCCATAGTGCCTCATCCTCTCTCATAAAAGCCAGAGAAGATGACGGCAGTCCAGCTGCTTGGTAAGGATTGCTCACCCTTTATGGGCTCCCAGAAGCTTCTATACAACATAAAGAAATTCATATTTTTATTGCCTCATATTCTCTCAGCATGAAGACGAATTTACATTTCTTAATTGGATTTCTTTCTCTCGGCACAAGAAATTGCAACTATCTCACTAGACTCCATTGCTTAGCCGCCCCAAGAAGCAGTTGCATAACTTATTTATAAGGTGGGTGTCGAGCAAAGTTTTTTAGTAAAGTTCAACAACTACTTGCATTAATGCATTGAAAAGCATTACAATGCATTAAAAAGCATTGTAAAAATTCAGAGTCCTAGTCTAAACACCAGAGCTACTACTGAATCAGACTCTCTATAGGTGAGACTGAGAAGTCTGTATTTTAAGAAGCTTGCATGATTTTGTTTATGTATAAATTCGAGCCTACCAATTTAACGGAAATGATAAATGGTTTGAAACCCATCTGGAAAATAGTTTCTTTAACTGTTTAATTTTTGCTTCCAGATTGCTCAGTATGAAATGGTGACTTATGCCTTTGCTCCTTAAGTTATTAAGAGTACCCCACTTAATAGAGACGGCTTTGAAATTAATGTAGTTAGAAGAATCCTTAACTTTTTAATCCCAGAAAGAAGCTTGGCGAGACTTCTAAGCTCATTCGTCTATATTATAGACACATCAATTATTTTCTCTACATTTCTACAATTCTGAATTCTGGTGGCACCCTCTTATGCCTTACAAATATAAACCCTACCCCATTTCTAAGTGCCAGTGAAGACAGATAATATTGTTCAAGATCTGTTATTATGTTCTATGTCTTGGTTCTGGTATGTAGTAATTGGACTAGTACTTGCCTGTTGATTTCAAGGTTCAGGATAGCACTTTTATTAATAAAAACAAAACTATTAGAGATGGCAAAAATGTGATCATTTCACTATAATTGAATATATATATATAGGTCACTATGTGGCCAATATCACTATAACTCTTGTTCTCTAGGCTGCTTAGTTACTTGTATGTGTATGAAATAATTGTATCATTTTTGAAAGTATTAAACTGATTAGTTGAAAACTTCTCATTTCTTCCTATTAATAGCTGCCTCAGATACTACAGGCAACTGAGCTGACTGAGAAGCAAGAAAAGGGGAAGAAAATATGCCAAACACCTGTACATTATCAGGCCATGTGTTAGATCATGTATCTACATACAATGTCTCAGTTAATTCTAACACTGTAGAGTGTATGTCATCTCCATTTTTCCATATGAGAAGGCAGAGATATTTTAGAAAAGAAATACTTTTTCTTCATTCCATATGACCAAGATAAAATTTGAACTCAGTTCAGGCTGGCGGGCTCTAAAGCATATGCTTTCTCAAGACAGAAAGAAGAAAGAAACGCAAGGAAAGAAGGGAAAGACCGAGGGGAGTAGAAATAAGCGTTTTCATGGTAGGCTTTCCTGAAACTGGGAAAGCTCTAGAAGAAATTATCATAAAACCACAAGGAGAGAATAGTGGCTACAGTATGAAGTATTCTAGAGGGGATGCAGTTTTGCTTATAAAATACACTGTAATAGCGTCTGTAAGAATCTGATATTGCCTAAGAAAGAGCGTGGCTCTGATGTTCTGTTCTGGCATCAACCTCACACAGCTGCACTGACTTATCAGCATGCCTTTATCTGTTAGTGTAACATAGAGAGCAAAAATATCCGCTAGCCATCTATTTTTACAAAATAGAGCTGCAAGTGTTTTGTCACAAAGTTTTTTTTTTTTTTTTGCATATGTCAACTAGAGACATTTTGACTCCTATCACAACATTGTCACTAAATGTTTTCAGTTAAACATTTCTCCTTTCTCTTGGCTATAAATAAGTTACAGGGCCTAAGAAATAGAATTTCCTTTAAAATCTGAGTCTCTAAGTAGCTTGCATCTTTATACATAGACTCTTTCATTATGAAATGTAAAAAATTCTGAATTTAGCAATCAGAGTCCGTTACTTTCTTACTGTATCTTCAGTAAGGTCTAGAAGCCCAAGTGAATGATTCATACATGTATATTGCATATGTTTTTGAAACATATAGGTCCCTAAAACGTGTTTCTTTAGGCCTTAAGGGGGAAGTGGAAGGGGTAGGAGAATAATTGTAACCAGGAGGAAAATGATGTATGAGTTTGACTTCGCGAGAGCCAAATAAGGCTTAGCATTCAGAAAATTACTTCCTAAATGTTGGATAAATAAATGTCAACGGTATTTTTCTGAAGACTAGATCTTTCTTCTTAAGAACATCTTCATGTTGTCTCTGAGTAAAGTTTCTATGTTGACAATTCTCAAAATGTAATGAAATATGGGTCACCAACAGTTTCCATCTTAGAATTGGGAACTGCAAAAAGAATATACATAGTATAATATGAATTATGGTTAGGCCTAAGGATGGCATGGACATAAGAGCCACTGCTTTCAGACAAAGTGATTATATCATAGACTACTCAGGAGCTGACTTAAAAGTAAATGCACCCTTCTACGGCAGTGGGGTATTTCTGAGTACTCTACACCCCTAAAGTTCTTCTTGTTTGCATTATTTGCTAGCCAAGGGAGGCAGAAAGGAAAGAAATTAGGACATCATGAGGTGGGGATCTATTACCTCATATTCATTCCTAAAGCACTTTTGCTCACTTATAGATGTTAAATGTGCATACAAAGTTTTGATAATGTACTATCTTTTTAAAAAATGTTTCCAACAGGTAGAGGGTAAGAGTGAACATATGGGCTACTTACAATTTTTGCTTGACATCACTTTTTAGTTCATGCCTTCCCAGCATTTTAACCACCTCACATCAAAACCTAACATTTATATTCATTTGGCTTATACCGTGTTTCCCCGAAAATAAGACACTGTCTTACATTTATTTTTTATCAAGAAGACATGAAAGGGAGGCACTCAACTGGCTGAGATTTCACAGACCACTAAGGCTTGTAGGAAAGGTCTTTATTGGTGGAGGAGGGAGGCTGCAGAGCAGCACCAAGGAGGAGAGAAAAAGAGAAGAGAAAAGAGGAGAGAGTGGAGAAGAGAAGAGAGAGGGAAAGCAGAGAAGAGATAGGGAAAGAGGGGGAGAGAGAGGAGAAATGTATCCTAACATAGGGAAGTCTCAGAATGGTGATGGGATGGTGGGATAACTAATACGGAGTTACTGCTCCAGCAGAAAGAGCCATTAGGGGCAGGCAGCAGGTAATTGGAATAGGGTGATGAGGTAAGGGTGCCATACCCTGTGCTTGGGAAGGAGTTGTAACTTTAAGAGCAGGAAGGGGTTTTCTGCGGAAGGGGCTTTCTGAGGCAATTATCTAACAAGACACATTAGGGCTTATTTTCAGGGGATGTCTCCATGCCGAAATGCATGGCGTAGCTACACAGATACACTGCGTAGCTACGCCCGTCACTAGGTCTTATTGGGGGTAGGGTTTATATTTAACAAATGCATAGAAATCCTGCTAGGGCTTATTTTTGGGGTAGGTCTTATCTTCGGGGAAACAGGGTACATTGCAAAGTAGCAATCTTTTCTTTAAAGTGTCCATTTGTTCATGTCAATCCTTTTCTCAGAAACCTAAAATAATTTGTACATAACTCTGTGAATATTAGCAATATTTCCTCTTTTTCTTCTATACACATACCCACACCAAAATATATTCAGTATTTAACTATGAGAGAAGGTGGTTCTACGTGTGTATGCCAGTGTCAGCCAGAACTGCTCCTTGCCTCTTGCCCAATTCCAATACCTTCCTATCCTCACCTAAATATCTTTAAAAATATTTTCAAAAATCAGCCTAAAGAGAAACATAGGAAAATGTCATGAGAAAGCAGCTTACATAAGAGAAAAACAAACAGGAAATATATTTGAAAAAATACTTACATTTGTAAGTAACAGAAAAGCTAATTAGAAGCTACAATGAAGGATATTATTTGTCACCTGGCAATTTGACACAAAGTAGTAGTTACAAATGCAAACGTCAATTTTGTCATGAAAAAGGTTAATTTGGAGAACAAAGCTTAGTATGAGAACTCACTGCTATGATAGTAATCCAGGAATTATTCAGATTTTCCCTTCCACATATGGGCAATGCTAAACCAGCACAAGTATACCCATTTTTCAGTAAAATCTTGCTCTTTGAGGGCAGCAGTTTCCCAATGCAAAAAAAAAGATAGAAATAATCCAAGCATGTCTAATTTATTCTTTTTCCAAATTTGTTAATCAGAATAAGTCACTCCACCATGCCCAGTTGAACATCATGAACAAAATAACAGGGTATAGCATATGTAAGGCCACATTTACTCGGAAAAAATATCAAGAATGGGGGGGTGGGAATCCCCCTCCCATTCAAAAGTTTCCTCAGCAGTCAATCATGGTACCTGAAAATCCAGTAGTAGAGATTATTCTTCTGAATAGAGTTTAATTATAAGAGATTCTAGGTGTCAAAATACTATTAAATCCCATATCCTTTACTATTTAACAGAAATTATAACAGCTTTAGGAAAAAAAGAGATTAGACTGGAGAGAGACAAGACTAGATTATTGACCAAGACCAGATGAAGTGTTACAATTACCGGATCAAAGGGTCAGAAGTCCTACTTCCCATTTTGATACTTTCCTAACTGCTCAGAAATTTAGTTATCTCCGCTGTAAAGATTAGAGGGTCGAATTTATTGAAATTAAGGCTCTATCCAGTACCAGGTACCAATTACGATGTAACCGGAAATAAAATCAGAAATGGGACTGTAGTCTCTATTGCTACAGGTAGTCACAGCAGAGATTGCAATTTGAAAATAATATGCAACATGATCAGATGCACAGAACTTATTTTCCATTTTTCTAGGGAGTTCAAGTTTAAGATTAAATAAGAATTTGTATCTATTTTGTTTTACCTATCAGTATAAAATCAGTAGAAAGATGTGGATTTCCTTCATCCATTTATCTTAGATGGCATGCACACTTTACCATCTTAACACCAAAAATGCAAAACCTAGAGAAAAGGAAAATTAAAAATAAAAATAATGCCTATACTACGTATTTTACAGATATAGACATTCTATCTTAAACCAGAGTCAAAGTAGAATTCTCTTTGGTCTTATTTCATTTGGAGGAATAGAAAATAAAATAATAATTTAAAAAAAACAACCAGAGAGCAGACTTGATAAAGAATTTTTGCAGCCAAACCTGAATCACCGTAATTACACACAGTTCATGAGTGCAAATGGCACCCATCTCTTGGCAGATTAAAAAGCCGAGTGATGAGTAATATTGCTGAACTAAACATGCCTGTTAAATAAGCCACTCAAATCAACACTCCTGTTATCCCTTGACACACAGGCAAAAATTGTATCTGTAAACCTAATAAAATCTCATTTGTTTTACCTGCAGGTCCTATGAACCACCTGGTGTCTCTCTTTGCACTCCTTATTCTCCATTAACTTATGCTTAGTAAAAATTAAGGCCTTAATATGATCATTCTTTCCACCAGCTTTCAATTATTAGGTCAAAGCATGCATTTGGAACAAGCAGTCCAATATGAAACTATTAGGAAAATGTTGAAAATACTGACTTATATTACCAATTTCAGATTTAAAAATGTGAACTATAATCAAGCTTCTAATTTTTTGTAAACATGTAGGAAATATGGGTTGAATTTTCCTAATCCAAAAATTCTAACTCCAAAATGCCCTAAATTGGAACTTTTTAAGAGCCATGATAATGCAAGTGGAAAATTTCATACCTCACCTCACATGATGGATCCCAGTCAAAAGATATCAAAACTTATTCTCATGCACAAAATTATTAAAAATGTTGTATAAAATTATGTGTATACATTTATATATGTAGTATATATAAAACATAAATGAATTTTGTGTATAACACAAAAATAATTTTTGTGTATAAACTTTGGTTCCATTCCCCAAGATAATCTTATTAAATATATGCAAAATTCAAAAAAAAAATCTGAAATTCAAAACACTCAGGCCCCAGTATTTTGGATAAGGAATAATTAGCCTGTACTATATACCAAGTTAGATTCACAAAATACTTGTTCCCAACAGTTTCAGCTCTTGATAAGGAAGTTAGTATACTTATGGTAGCTAAATCTAAAAATTTTCAACATATTACTTGTACAACAAGTCAATATAACGTTTATTCTTAGCTTAGTTTAAGTTTATTGACTTCGACAGCAGAGCGAAGCCTGCCATAGAACCAGAGGAGAACCTGCCCCGGCCTAAGAGGGGCCGGACTGAGCAGTACGTGAACAATGGCAGCTGATCCTGAGTTCCCTCGGCGTGGGCTCCGCACCTCAATGACTCCTGAACCTTGGGAAGCTACCTCAGATCCTGACAACCCCCTCAAGCTGATGTTGCGGACAACGGCAAGCCTGCTCCAGTCACATCCCAGGAGCTGACTGGTCCATGCGCAGCCGAAGCATGAGGATCTACATCATCGTAGGACTGTTCTTTATTGGACTCATGAGAGCTAAGTGAACTTTAGTTTGTGCAAATATTCAGGATGCTAATGTAAAAAATTGTACAAAACAGATTAGCTTTGGATTATTTACTTTGCTGCAGAAGAAGAAGTATATAGAAAGTTCAATCTGACCAACTATTGACTAAAAATAGATGATCAAAGTCTAGTAGTGAAAGGATAGCTAATAAAATTTCCAAATTGGCTCATGTGCCAGTACAGATGTGGCACGGATGTAATCCAAAAATCCATCTTTGGAGGATAATTCTCTGCTTTTGGAGATTTCAAGACCCTTATAATAGAAGTCTTAATATTATTGGATACTTGCCTTCTCCTCCCATGCTTATTGCCAATTTATTCCACATGGTGAGGAACCTAGTGAATTTGGCTATGTCTCAAAGAGGCCCAGGTGGAGCGTATTACATGCACCACCAACAAACTATGGCATAGGTTGATGAGAATGGTGATGAGACTTCATGACAAGTTGTTCTGAGTCTCAAAGGGGAGAATGAGGTGAGAAAGTAAAAGCAGAGCTAAAAGAATCTATCCTAACCGCTCTGTGTAGGCCTCAGCCAAGCCGCAGGCGTTTCTGCTGTCTGCGTGTTTCTCCCCTGACATACGCAGGGCCTAGATTATAACCTAATAACTTCCTTGGGTTTCTGTTGCCTTTGGGGCAGGTGATCCGACTGGTCTCAAGGACGCAAGTGAATCTGACCTTCCCCCTTGAGCCCGGGACCTTGAGGATGATGTCATGTCTCTCTGTCTTATGACCCTCACGTGCACTCCCACCCTGAAAGGTGGATAAAAGAGAGGCAAGAGATTGAGTCGGGGGGCTCGGTTTTGGGAAACACGCTGGTGTTCTGAGTACCCTGACAGAATAAACCCACTTCCTCTAAAAAAAAAAAAAAAAAGTTTATTGACTTCTCTGGAATAAGACAAGCCAAATTAAAAAATATAAAGAATATCTTTAAATTAAAAATACTACCACCAAAAGTAGAATAAATTTAGTGATTAGAAAAAGATCCTGAGAAATTGCTTAAGATATAAATATTCTTTACCTTAATTATTAAGCATTTTTAGAAGAAAAAATTAATAACTAACTATTTGATGATAAAACATTAAATATGATGAGTCCAGATATCTCATTAATAAATTTATTTCCTTTTTCTTGTGTTAATCAGCCATACTATGGAAAAATTCATTAAGTGAAAGCTTCATAAGTCAAAGAAGGAAGAGTTTCCCTATCACATACTCAATTAGGGTGCCTATATTGAAATTTGCCCTAGTGTAGAATGCTATGACAAGAGTATTTTCAGATTCTATCTTTATATAAGACACAAAAATAATTCATTGTCAAGTTCCTGAAGTTTGGCTCTACACTCCATATTCTTTTCTTTTTGTGTTTTCCATTCTCTATTTCCTTCTCTTATTTGACATTTTGGGTTGCCTATGTGTTAGTTGGGATGCTATAGTAAATCATAGACTGGGTGACTTACATGACAAATACTTATCTCTCACAATTCTGGAGGCAGGTGAATGTTGCCTCAAGGGTCTCCTGGAAAAGTGATGTTGCAGAGAGTAAGCACGCTTATTGAAATTGTATTTTAAAAAAGGTGACCATCTGCTTGCTCAGGCAAAATGGCAAGCTTCTTTATTTGCAGTTGGTTTATATAGGGAATTTTGTACATGGGCACAATACAGCAATGACCTCATTGATCCATTTAAACATCATGTGACTACCTAATCGTGATTAGCTTCTGATAATCCACTCAACATATACCTTTAGATATAACCCTTTCAACATAACCCAATTTAACAGAACTTAATGGAGAACATGTTGTTAGCCATTATTTCTTTGTTCTTATCTGATGATGCCTGAGGCTATGGAGGAACAAGGTAGATTGAATACCTGCCCTTTCTGGCCTTGCTGTTTGGAGGCTGTTACTTTGGATCTTTAAACAAGGCATAAAGAAACTTCTTGGGCATACAGGAATTTGTGTGCAAACCTCTGCTCCCATGTAGGCCTTAAGTCAGGGGGGTTTTGCTGGAAACTTTTATAAGTTTTATACTTTCAGACTGGACTTCTCAAAAGCCTTTCACGAGCCCAAACTTTTATAAAACTTTTATAAGTTTTATACTTTCAGACTGGACTTCTCAAACTTTTCACGAGCCCAAATTTCATCTGTGCCATTAGATAGCTGTACGCATTGGGTAAATTCCTCTTTTCTTGAGGTCCCCTAACACATTTCCATTCCCAGACCACTCAGCAAGTGACCTTCATTACTTACTATTGATCAGGAAAGGTTATTAATGAGTATCTGGCCAGTTTTCCAGAGGGCTTTTATATTGGCCTTATGAAGTCAACCTTAATTCCTTAATGCAGTAAGTGCTATTCTAGCCAAAGCCTTGGTCACAACCAACCTGGCCACATGGGATTCTGCCTCAGTTTCTTACAAGTATGCCTGCACAAAGTCTTTTCACTACTCTCTCTCAAACGGCTTTTTTGGCCAGAAGCATATAGGCGTTTGTCCTATAGGTATGTCCAAAATCAAAGTGCCAGAAGATCCTGAGTGTGGAGAAGGATCCACCTCCTGGTTTGCAAATGTCCACTTTCTCATGGTGTCCCCACACTGAGGAAAGCAGAAAAGCAGTACGCTGTCTTGTGTCTTTTCTTATAAGAGCATTCATCTCATTCACAAAGGCTTCACCCTCATGACCTAAATACCTCCCAAGCACTTACCTCTAAATACCAGCATTTGGGGATTAGGATTCAGCATAAGAATTAGGGGGTCAAGGGACACAAACACATGTCCTGTGACATCCTTTTTTCTACCTCTCCACCAACCCTTGACAATCAATAGGAAATTGACACTATGTTAACTACAGGCATATGTTTTCTAGTCCCATCTATTGTAGATCATTTTCGGTACCAACCTTGCATTATTGCCTTCCAGATTATGTGCTTATTCATAGAGAGCTAGTTGATTCCCAGACTGCTCAATTATGGTTTAGATAATACTAATTACATTTCTTTTTCAAAAAGATATGTATTGAACTGAACCAAAAATCTTCCTTTATTTTTCAACATTGGGTCCAGTGTGCTACCTATTTTCTATGTAACAGCCCTTTTAAAACACTAAAAGTCAGATTTCATGTTTCTGAGTAATTTTACTTCTCTCCATAATAGGTATGGATAGTTATTTATACCACTCCTTGTATAAAGCACTGTTTGCTGTTATTATACTTAGGCACATCGTGACTTCTACCAAAAAAGGAGAAACTATGAGTACTTGAAGTGGTGAAGGAACTGAAATTGAATATGATTAGGAAATTGAGTGTAAAGAAAAGAGTGAGTGGGTGGGAGGGGAATCCTGAACAAACACCAGTGGAAGAGAAAGTGATCAAGGACGATGTCCTTAGGAAGCTCTCACTGGATTCCCTAAGGATTGCTTTGTTTTTTTAACATAGTTAAAATAAAAGCAGAAACTCTGTGGTGAGAACACCTGTTTTCAAATGCCAGGTCTACAACGACCATAGATACAGGGTGTTGCTCTAACTTTTCTACCTCTCTATTATCTGACAATTTGAAGTTAAATGAGAGAATATATATAAAGTGTTTTAGTCAGTTGGGAGCTCATAATTGCTCACTGGACATTAGTCTATGTTTTTATATTCTCATTGGAACAAAATTGATACTTTTCCTGTATGAACAAATTGATTACAAAATAAAAAAAATACAGATTTTATTACTTTGACTAGGAAGGGAACTTAGTACTTAGAATAGTAATAAATATGTTCTCAAATTTCATAATTAGAATTGTTGGCTAATAATTGAAGATAATTATCATGTATTAGCATCTTTTGGAAAGCCTGGAAAAGGAGCAGTTTAAAAAATGAATTTGAGTGACTTAGCTGGAGTCCTGATCCCTGATGATTACAAACATGATTTTGAATCAGCATCTGCCAGACCAGAGGTCACAAATTAGTAGCAGTAAAATTAAAACTATTTTCTTGACACAAAATTATTAGAATATACTATTGGAGAATAAAGCAGTAAAAGCCAAGGGTTAGAATGTGAAAACCTCAAGTTCTGATCACTAAAATGGCCAGTAGCATATAAATTTAAGTTAATAAATTCTAAGATGTTTTAAAATATGTGTGTTTTACTTAATATAAAAATATGTACTATATTTAATGTAGATTTGTATGTAATATGACATAATCTAAATATATGTTTATATGTATATTCATGTACATATACAAATTAAAAGAATGAAGAATGAAATAATTAGGTATTGGAAGACTTAATATTTACTTTTTGGATATAGCAAGTTATAAGTACCTGTATTTTGAATTTGTCTGCTTCTATGAGCTTTTTAGAGACTTAGAAGTCAGTAGAGAATTTAACTTTCAAAGCAGTGGTCTGATAATTGCAAATCCTAAATGAACAATAAACAAATATTTGCTGTTCGCCTACTGTATACCAGATCACGTGTACTTTACATAATCATCTCATTTAATCATCTCAACAGCCATGAAATAGAAATAAAATTGCCCCATTTGACAAGTCAGGACCAAATGAGGAACAGTAATTTTTTGAGATAATTTGCCTGAGGCTTGGAAGGAAATGGATCCAGTTTGAATCCAGATCTGTCTTAGACTCATATCTATGTCTCTCAGAGGTTTGGTAGTTACTTTAATGAGGAAGAAGTAAGACTGTAGATATTTTCATGACCTAGAAAATTATTCTCTGGTATTAAAGTCCCATTTTTACATAATGTAGCCATGTATAAGGTCAGAAAATTAAGTTCGCAAACTTACCCTAGAAAAAATGCTGCCTGCCTCTCTGCTGAATCCAAGGTGAGCATGAGGGCACTCAGCAGTGAGGTACAGAGCCCTTTGTCTAGGAGGAGTTTGCAAACTTCATTATTACACCTTGTGTGCCTTTTAATTTTGTTGAGTACATTTTGAAAATCTTGTGATATTTCAAAGCTTTTTTATATTAAATATTGATAGGAATGCATTCCGTAGTGTTTTCCGAAGAGTTCAAAGTACTTTGCTAGATCAACCTTTTCTGTCTTTATATGTTTTTTTGTGAGAATTCTAAGAAAAGGTTGCTTCTTTTTTTTTTTTTTTTTTTTTGAGACAGAGCCTCAAGCTATCCCCCTGAGTAGAGTGCCATGGCATCACGCTCACAGCAACCTCCAACTCCTGGGCTCAAGCGAGTCTCCTGCCTTAGCCTCCCAAGTAGCTGGGACCACAGGCACCCGCCACCACACCTGGCCATTTTTTGGTTGCACCCATCATTGTTTGGCGGGCCCGGGCTGGGGATTTGAACCCGCCACCTTAGGTGTATGTGGCTGGCGCCTTAGCCGCTTGAGCCACAGGTGCCAAGCCAGAAAACGTTACTTCTAATCTTACAGGATATAAAAAAAGGGTTGTAGCTCTACAATGCAGGATGTATCTCTAAAGTGACTTTATCAAAAGGAAAAGAGACAATAGCATGCTTAATACAGAACTTTGGGTTCCATTCCTCGTGGCAAATTGCTGCTTATTTTTACCAGACTGTACTCTGTTTTTTGTCTCTTTACAGAAAGGTCCACTTGAAAATTACATTCAGACCTTGCACTCTACTCAATGGTATCAGCAGACCATCAATATTAAGATTCGCTGGGAGAAGTAGAAACTGTTCAAAATACAGACAAGAAGTAAATTTTGGTGCCAAGGCTGTAGAGAATCTTAGGAGTCTCTCTTCTGAGTAGTATCTATCTTCATACTTTATGCTATACTTCTATTTGAAACCTTGAGTATAGTAATATTAGGCAGCATTTTCAATTTTCTTTCTCTTAAAATCTCTATAATTGCTAAAATTGGAATCATATGCACTGTTCAACATATCACTTTGGTAGAGTGACTTGAGGAGGCTGGCTATTTGGAAGATAAGTGTTTTAATTTACATTGCAGATTTCCAGGTTATAAAATTACTGAAGGATGACAACCTGATTGGAAATGTCATAGGTGTATGCTTTCTTGTTACTAGATGATTATAAGAAACTTCGTGGTTCTTTTTCATTTAACATGTTGACTTTAGAGAAACCATTTCTTTCATCTCTTAAAAAAAAACCTCTCCATTTCAACTTAATTCATCCAGGTTTACTCAGGCAATTATTATGTACATGCAATAAAGTAATGAGGTAAATCCTAGGTGAACTAATAACTGAACATATCCCATAGACCTATGCTGTGTCAGATACCAGGTGCCTTACAGAAATCATCTCATTTAATCTTGATGTGTGAGAAATAACTAAAACTGCTGTATTTCACAAATGAGGAACAATGACTTAGATTAAAGGAATTATAATTTGCTCAGTCTAATAATAGGTTTGCAATAATCTTATATTTAAAACTAAAAAGACATAACAAAATGAAGTAGTTTATTTTTATGAAAAAAGAGTTAGTTTCAAGTAATATGTAATCCAAAGTCCACATATTTAACTAATTTATTCAATTTCTGGTATTGAAGCAAATAGAAGTCCTTCCTTGTAATACCAGTTACCCTGAAGCTGAAATTATAATTTAATTATACATACATAATATTTATCTGGTCTAACACCCTTATCTATAGCCTTTGTTTGGTCGATAGCTCATCATTTTGGCATTTGTTGTCACTCTTGGCATGCTTGGAGTGTTTATTCATGTTTTTGCATTAACATCTCCAGATGCCCTTGTAAATCCTCTCACATGTGTCTGTTTTTCTGTCCCAGCCAAACAAGCAAGTAGTCAAGATCGAAAAGTGCCCAGC
>NW_003852401.1:5697431-5717332 GCF_000181295.1 Otolemur garnettii
TCATCTTCACTTCCCTGAAATTATGCATTACCCTCCTGCCCACTGCTTCATCACAGTGTGAAATAACCTAAATGAAAAAGAAAACCTAGTCATAATCAAGCCCTTGGCTTAGCAGGAAAGATTATGCGAAATCTGTTGATAGTGAATCTGAGTTCCTGAGCTGTAAAGTTAATTTTTTAATAACATTTCTAGTTAAATGGCAACAGAATTCTCACTTTTACAGGCTCTGTTACATCTGAAAATAACAGCGAAATGTTCAATCCTACCAAGTAAGTACTTAAAAGGCACTTTGAGTTATTTTCTGTTTATAATGAAAAATAATAGCTAATATTAATTTTGGATATTTTCTTCCAGGTACTGCATTAACAACTTTATGTCTGTTATCAAAGATAAGAAAACTAAGCTTAGCAGAGGTTAAATACTTTGTCCAAGTAACATAGCTGGCAAGTGGCAGACCCAGGATTTGAACATAGAACTGTTGCTTTGCAGGACTGCCTTCTTAACTGCTACTCCAATACTATTTTACTGAAAAATAACAACCAATAAGGTTGTGTTTTCTGCCTACGAGCTCTTTTTCAATGAAAGAGATTGATACGCACAGACATAAAAGCAAACAAAGCATTAATGAAGACAGCAAATCAGGGTTGCAAACAAACTGTAAAACAAAATAAGCCAAGTGAAAGACAAAAGAGGTGAGGGAAAAAATAATTTCAAATGAGAAAATAATACTTGTATTCGTTCTGCCTGACATGGAGTGAGAAAAAGTTCCACATGCTCCTTGTTCCTTTTCTCTTTCCAAGTTATTCATTTTCCTCATCTTCCACGAATCCTTCTCTGTGATAGACACTGCCAATTATTTCTCAGTATTTGTTTTTCCTTCGACAGAAATAGATATGTTGTTTTAGTCTAGCACATGGACTACCTGGAATAGAGACTAAATTTCAATGTGAATCGTTTCTGGCTTATGAAATGTAAATAGAAGTGTGAACACAACTCACAGAAAGTTTCTTAGGGAGGTAAGTATATCCCTTCTCTTCTTTCCTCATGGGCACAAGTGGAGCTGGACCATGAAGCAACCTTGGACTGTGAAGCCACGTTGGAAGTGGAAGCTACATAATGAAGTAAGATCAATAAAGTCTCATACAATGGATGGTCCCATTTTTCCTAGAATATTTACTTTAAAATTTTACCCCAAAGTGAAATAAATGCAGCCATGTTTATTCAATAATCAAAAGCATGTGATTTTGGCTTTCTGAATCCTATCTTGAACCAGATTCTAACCTCCTTTTAGGAGTTTACAAACTCAGGGTTTACTTATTACCTCTGTTTACTTTCAGTGCTTTATTAGCTCTTCATATTTATCAAGTACATGGATGACATCTGGCTCCCATACTTTTTCTCTATCTTAACTCCAATATCAATGTCCCTAGAATTCATTTCTTTCATTATAATCACATTACCTCCATTACACTTAAATACTATCTTCCCTAGAATCTTTTATAAGAAGACAATAGCAATAAACACTATTGATGAGACAAAGAACTCCTTGATCTCAGTTTCCTAATACATTTTTCCACCAAAAGAAATCATTATCCTTAGATACGTGGCTATTTCAAAGTTTTATAAAGTAATATGCCCTTGGAATATCTTACTATGCCAAAAATCAAAGAAATGATCAAAGAACTATGAGAATATGTCAAAAGAACTTCAAAATCAGCTTCCACCATCTCTCAGTACTGAATGTCCTCTTTTGGATATTCAAATATAGTCAATCTTCATTATTTGCAGATTCTGTATGTGTGAATGTGCACACTCGCTAAAATTTATTTGTAACCCAAATCAGGGTTCAGGACATTTTCATGGTCATTCCCGTACATACACAGAGAAACAAAAAATTAGGGTTGGCTAAGGCACGTGGTTCCCAACTGAGGGGGAACACGGCAACAAGTTTGCCTTCAGTTTCAGTTTTCATGCTATAAACAAGTGTCCTCAAGACACTGTTTATTTAGTGACATGTTTTTTTGCTTTTTTTTTCTTTTGCTTTTTGTTGCTGAATTTGCTTTTTTAAATGGACCCAGGCACTAGAAGGATGTGATGTTGCCTTAGGGAGGAAAGATATGTGTTAGATAAGTTTTGATCAATCCTGAGTTATGGTGCTGTGTTGAGCTCAAGTTCAGTGATAATAAATCAACAATATGTATTAAACCAGGTCTCTCCTCTTTAAATGGAAACACATATAAAACAAGGTTATTTATTGATAAGTTTATTAAAACGTTATAACCAGAGGCTCAGAAAAATCTATTCTCACATTTTTCCTGGAAGCAGTGCTTGAGTATTGCTAATTCAGTGTTCACAGTGACTTTGTAGAACATAATACCACAAATAAAAAGAACAAACTGTAAATAATAATAGTAACAGATTAGTACCTAATGAATAAAATGAGAAACTATAAGTTCGCAGAGACACAATTAAAGTAATCATTTGAAACTCTGATGAAAAGGAGAACTATATTTACATTATCTTACAATGGAACTCTACCGAATATTTATCAATTAAAAAATATGAACCACCTGATAGGATGCAAGGAAAATGTGGCATCTGTTCTGTAATATTCCTTTAAAAATTACACATCCTAAATCTAATCATGTGAAACAGCAGTCAAGCTCAAGTGCCAAGGTCATAAATGACTGAGGAACTTTTCTAGACAAAAGGAGACTAAAATGATATGACAAATTTATGTAAAAAACCAAAAAAAAAGAGTTTTGGCTAGATCATTTTGCTACATAAAACACTAGGATGACTTGGAAAAACTCAAATAGTGTATGGAGATTAGAGAATTGATAATGTATCAGTTTTGATTATCTGATTTTATGTCTGTATTATGGCTATGTCAAAGAATTGTTTGTGTGTGGTAAATAATCAGAAGTGATTGGGGAAATCTCTTTGACAGCTTCTAATGCTTGAATATGTCCCCAAAGCTTATGTATTGCAAACTTAATCTCCAGTGCAATGGCGTTGAGATTTGAGAGGTGGGACTTTTAAAGGATGATTACCTCATAATGCCTCTGCCCTCATAAACGGATTAATGTCTTTTTTCACAGGGCAGGGTTTGTTATCAGAAAAGGGCTTTTTCTTTATTAGAATGAATTTGCCCCCCACTTGCTTTCTTGCCTTCTGACTTCCCCCATAGGATAAAACAGCAAAGGGGGTCCTCACCAGAGTGCAGCCCCTTAACCTTGAAGCTCCCACCTTCCAGAATTATAAAAAATAAATCTCTGCTGTTCTACAAATTGTCCAATTTATAATATTCCATTATAGCAAGACAAAATGAAGACAGAAAATGGTACTGAGTAATGAGCTGTTGCTATAGCAAATACCTGGAAATGCGGAAACAGCTTTAGAACTGTGTAATGAGGAGAGACTGGAAGAATTTGGAGGAAAAGGTGACTAGAAAAAGCCTAGATTGCCATGAATGGAGCATTAGGGGCAATTCTAGTGAGGGTCCAGAAGAAGAAAAGAACTGTATGGAAAATCTAAATCTTCTTAAGGATTACTGCAGTGGCCATGGTCAGAATGATAATTAAAACATTGACAATAAAGGTCATTCTCATGAGGTCTCAGATGAAACTGAGGAACAAAGTACTGGAAATTGGAGTAAAGGCTGCCCTTTTGTATATTTGCAAACAACTTGGTGAAATTGTTTCTGTGTCCTAAGACTATGGAGAAGGCAGAATCTAAGAGCACTAAGTGAGGATAGCTGGTAGAGGGAATGTCTAAGCAACATGTGAAAGGAGCCGCATGGCTACTTTAAACTGTGTGCAGTAAGATATGAATGGAGGCAAGGCTTTAAGATGAGATTTATAATTAAAAGAAAAGCAGAGAAGAAAAATTTGGAAAATGTCCATGCTGGCCATATGAAGAATGAAAAGGGTGTTCAGGATTGCAAACCAAGGGTACGGCCAAATGACCACTCAAGACAGGAATACGGATGGAAGGGAGCCAGGTACTCTTCATCAACACAGTAGGAGAATGACCCTGAAAGCATTTCAGAGAGAAGTGACAAAGGGACCTCCAAATTCACTGCCCTGCACCACCTCTCATTTCTGCTCCCTGCATGTCATCACAGTGGTCCTTGGCATGTAGCCCAGGTATAGTCATGTTGCTGCTCCAGAGATCTCAAGTCATAAACATTGGTGGTGTTCCACATGATGCTCTCTCTGCAGGTGCGCACCATGCAAGAGGTTCAAGGTCATGGTGACCTGCACCTAGATTTCAAAGGATGTCACAGGCAGCCTCTGAGCATAGGCGCGGTTTTGTTTCCAGAGTGGAACCACCACAGAGAGTTCACTAGGGTAGTGCCTAGTGGAGCCATGGTAGTGAGGTCACCTCTGAAACTTCAGAACTGGAGGGCCACCAGCATGCAGCTCCAGGCCCAAGAGTACAAACTATCAGAGCTGCCAGGGACCAAGCCCAGCAAAGTCACAGTAGCAAAGCTGCCTGAGGCCCTGGGGCCCAAGTGCCACCCAAATGTGTCCCGGATGTGGAGCATGGAATCAGAGATGATTATACTCCAGCTCTAGGACTTGTGCTTTTCTCCGTTGGGTTGTGGGCCTATCTAGGGTCTCTTAGTACCTTCTTTTTGCCCTTTCTCCCTTTTAGAATGAGAATGGCTATCCTATGCCTGTCCCAACATTGTGTTTCAGAAGTAGGCATTTTTTTTTTTTTAATTTCACAGCCTCATAACTGGAGGGGAATTTACCTTAGAGTGAATTGTGCCTTAAGAATCCCCCACAATTCATTTAGATGAAAATCAAGCACTTTAGACTTGAGTTGAGGCTGGAACAACTTTACCCCTTTGGAACTACTGAGATAAAAATGAGTTTACTTTGCTTTATAAGAAGGATGTGAATTTGGGGAGCCATGAGAAGAATTCTGTTTTGAATATATACCCCAGAATTCATGTGTTATGAACTTAATCTCCATTGCAACAGTGTTAAGATGTGGGACCTTTAAGAGGTGATGAGGTCCTGAGGGTTCAGCCCTCATAAATAGATTCATGTCTTTATCATAGGAGAGCATTCTGCAAAAAAGTAAAGGGGCTTTGTTATAAAAGTGAGTTCCACCCCAGCTTGCTTTCCCGTGCTCTCTTGTCTTTCTGCCTTCCCCCATAGAGTGACACAGGAGCAAGAAGGCTCTTTCCAGACATGGGCCCCTTGACCTTAAACTTTACAGTCTCCAGAATTGTACAAAAAAAAAAAAAATTCTGTTCTTTATAAATTCTGTTTTTGCAAAACACAATGAAGTAAGACAGCAACATACCTTCAAATGGTTCAGAAGAGAAAAGTCATTTGCCCTATGCTTCCAACTACTTTTTAAGCTTGTGATGTTTTTGAAATAAAAATGTTTTTAAAACGTAGACCATGGGTGTTTATGTAGGTAAGTCCAAACTTATCAAATTGTACATGTTAAATATGTGTAGTTCTTTGCATGTTAATTATACCTCAATGATGTGGTTAAAATATAGACCTATTGGTTTAAGTTTTAAAAGCTACCAAAAATAAAATATTTTATCATTAACCATGTTGCCTTATTTATAAACAGTAGGTCATGGAGTTGTATATGATGATGACCTCCAGATATTTTGTAACACTAATGTCATTATGCAAATTACGCTACACTAAATAATAGGGCAGTGTGCCCCGTGACGTGGAACAGTGTGTTGGCCTATGATCCCCACTTTTTATAGTTAATTTATGAGACCCTATCTTTTTGTTCTTTAACCTGTTTTATGTCTTGTTTTTCTTTTCAGTTTACATACTTTCTTGGTGCATCTAAAAGGAAGTTTACTATGGCAAATTCTGAAATATATTAGTGCTTCATGAATTGGGAGAAAATCAGTACTTCCCTGATATGAAGCTCCCTGTAGCAATCTCTAGGCTTTTTTTTTTCCTATTTACAGTTATGAATCTCAAATTCATAGGCCTACTGATCAAATTTCTGCTTTCTCCATTGGACAATGCAATAGAAATGCTCCGGAGTCAATCTGTGTGCTCACAGTTGTGTCTAACTGCTATTTCTCAGGCATAGGGGCTTTGCTCCCAGGGGTCACTTACAAACTGCACCCACATAAATGTAAAAACATTCACATCATCTAGGTTATTCTTAGTGTTCCATTCTGAAATAAGAATTCTGTCCTAATTTATTTGAGAAGACTACCATCTCCAGAACATTTATTCAGTCACATTCCCCAAAGAATATTGTTTTAGTAACCAGGAAATATAAATGACATTTGTAGCAAATATAATCACAAAAATTTCTGTCAGTTGGGCATCAGGATTTAAACTTTAAAAAGTGCAGTTGACTGATGCTGGGAGCGACACCATCCTTAGGTCTTTTTATTCTCTCACATTCTTCTGTCCAGTGGATTTATGTTTTTCTATTCATTATTTTTTGATATAGAAATAATATAACAAGTTCCTGCATTTATTTTTTATGCGCAGTAATTTCCACTCTCAGTACAAAAAAAAAAAAAGAAAAGAAAAGAAAATACTATGTGATATTATTTGATTTTGGTGTTTCTTTGTTACTAAATCCAGGATGTGTGACTATATTTTGTTGTTTAACAATTTTTATAATACAAAAACATTATGGCAGCATATATTGAACTCTAAATAAAAGAACAAAAGAATATAACGTATGATGTAGGCACCTCTTTCCTATAATTGAAAGCTTGTATTTAAGTCTGAGAATCTACTTCAGATTTGTCAGAGCTGTTGAAATTCTTTTGGTGATGCCTTTTCAGCTCAGAGTGACCCCTTTTTCTGAGACTTATTTCCCTGTATATGATTCTGCTCACCCATTATTGAGTCAGGGCAGCAAACTGGACCCAAATGAACCAAAAACATTCTCTCTCTCAGAAATGTAGAATTTTGGTTCAGGAAACAAAATTAATTTTGGATGAACTCAAGTTTCTATAAACTAGACAAATTTGGGATGATTGTGTATACAAAAAGTTAGAAAGCAAATTTTGGAGAAATAAAGCTGATATGCACTGAGAAATAGAGGCTGAGGGTAGAAAGAGCAGAGACCCCTGGATTCCCGATGCTTCAGCTCTCCTTGAGTTTTATAAGACTTCCAGGATCCTTTCATTTTTAATATTTTTTTGGCTTAAGCCAGTTTGAAATATTTTTCTTCTATTTTTAAGACATTAGAGATAGAATGCCAAATCATTCACAGCATTCAACCTCTGATCAAATGGTGGTTGTCAAAGAAAAGATAAAACTCTGCGAAGAATGAGATTCAGCTGTATCCAAATCCCTGACCAGTGTAGCCCAATTCATGAAGTCTGCTATCATATTAAAGAGGGTCATGGAACAGAGCTCTCAGTTGAGCTGAAATAAGTTTGTAGTATGAAAAGAAAGAAATTTATATTTCTCTCGGCCATTTATGGTTGCTTATTACTATAGAATATTATAGCCTGCCTTTATATGATTTTTACCCATGTGAAGATATAGAAATACACCTGAAATAGAAGCAGAATGGTCATAGGGATCAACATATTAAAAACACTTCAAAATGACAGAAGAAATCAAAAGAGAACAATTTTATATGTAAGACAAATGTGTAAGATAAATAATATGTGAGTTTAACTGAGTTTAAAAATAGGAGAGAGAATTAATGCATTCTTGGTCACTAGAAAATCATGTATCATAAAGAATATTGCTTCCCTGCTAGTGATTAGACAATGCACAGTTTGAAAATCACTGGAATAGAAGACAGAATGGCTAGAGATTGGTTCCCTTTACAGTGCAAGCCGTCACTAACTAGAAACTCAGACAGCAAATATCCAGTATGTCTTTTCAAATCATCTTAATTGAAATATATACCATATGATAAAATTCACCAATTTTGACTGTATAGTTTGATGTATTTTGACAAATGTAAGATGTAATGCACCTGAATTAATCAATCAATCAATATTGGCTATTTAAATGTAAATGTATTAATCAAATTTGAAATGTAAATCTATTTAATCAGTCGTATGAGTCACAATTTTTTTATTTTTTGTCCTAATTTCCTTTTTATTTTTTTTTTTACTTAATTTCTATTAAATCATGACTGTATACATTTATGGGGTACAATGTGATGATTTGATATATAATGTGGAATGCTTAAATCAAACTAATTAACATAACGATCACCTCACTTATCTTTGTGGAGGATATTTGGTGGGATCTCACCTGACATACACAATGCAAGGGTACATTTCAAAACAGCTAAGAGTATATTATAAATGAGCCACATTTTAAAAGTCAATCACCCTAGGTAGCTACTTGGACAATAAAGATTTATAAAAAATACCATCATCACAGAATGTCCTCTTGGAGAGTGCTAATGTAGAACATTTTCATCACTCCCTAAAACTTCTCTCATACTTCTTGGCACTTAGTCCCTCCCCAAACTAGCCTTCCGTAACAATTGATCTGTCTTCTATGACTATTGTTACACCTTTTATAAATTTCACAAAAGCTATGTTATATGGTGAGTGATATCAATATTTTGTGCCTAGCTTCTTTCACTTATCATAATGCCATAGTCGCAATTCATCTACATTGTTGTTGAAAGCATCAGCAGAATGTTCCCTTTTATGTCAAGTAGTGTTCTAATATATGAACGTATAATAATATGTTTACTCACTCACCAGTTAATTGAGTTGTTTCAAATTGGGGATTATTGTAAATAAAACTTTTAAAATATTGATGCTATTGTATATAATATTGTTTATTTCATTTTAATGTTTAAGACCCTATTATGCTGACATGTATGTTCATTTCTCTTGGGTAAATATCCAGGAGTATAACTGATGGTATGTTTAACTTCATAACAAAGTGACAGCCTATTTTTCAAAGTGGAATAATTTTGTATTTCTAACAGAAGTTGCACCACATCCTTGTCAACACTAGGTAATGTCAGCCCTCAGTCTTGTTATTCTAGACACATCGCTTCATGATTTCAACTTACACTTTCCTAATGAACAGTTTACTAAACATTTTTTCATGTGTTTATTCGTTATTTGTATATATTTTGGTAAAGTGTCTTCAAATGTTTCCCCTTTTTCAGAAATATGTTATTGTTAGTTGCTACTGTTGTTAGTATAACGAATTTTTTATATTCTGCATAAAAGTCTTTTATTAGATAAATATTCGCAAGTATTTTCTCTCTGTAGCTTCGTTTCTTTACACTTAGGAGTGGTTTTTTAACTCAAAGTTTTTAATTTTGGCAAATTACATTTACTATTGTTTTATATAATGTTTTCTAATCAAATAATTTTTATCTAATCCAAGCTCACTTAAATATTCTCCCATTTTTCCATTTTAAATAAGTTTTGTGATTTTACCTTTTACATTCTATGGTCCATCTCTAGTAAATTTTTTACCTTTAAATAAGTTTTGCCCTTTTAAATTTTAAATAAGTTTTGTGATTTTATTGTTTACATTCTATGGTTCATCTCTAGTAAATTTTTCCATATGGTTTAAAGTAAATGTCAACATTAAGGGCTTTATTTTGCTTGATTTCTTTTTTATCTTTGGTTAATAGAGAGGTCTTTCTACATTGGTGGGAACACAATCTATTTTCAAGCTTGTATGAAGTCCAGGGATATTTCTATCTATTCCTTTTTGTTGATTGCTTGTATAAGAGGCACCACACAGGAATGAATTCTGAAAGAAGGGAAATAATGTGCAGCTTTTGCCAGATTTAATGAAAATCAGAAGGCCACAGATCCAAGAAACTGTAGACAGATGAAACACAAAAATAGTCAAATTTTGTCTTTTATATTTCCACTTTTGGTAATATTATTATCATTTATATCTATGCTATAAATTTCACAGCACTCTTTATTTCAGACAGTTGATTTGTTATTGTTTTGTTTAGTTTTTTCATATCACTGAGAATTGGGTCATTTTTATTCACTTTTTTCTGGTGTGTGCATAAATTTCTGTTTCTCTCCATGTTTACTGATCCTATTTACTGCAGTATCCAATTTGCTATCAAATACATATGTGATTATTTAGATTTAGATGTTATACTTTTTAAATATAAAAGTTTAATCACTTTATCATTTTTATTTTTCTTTCATGTTCACTTATTATGTACATTTTTTCCTTTAAATTTTTACAGATATTCTTGAAACTGATTTAAAATTTATGTCCTTCTGCTAATATTAATTCTGTATACTGTATTATTTATTTCTTTTCTTGGTTTACATTACATTTTCTTAGGTCACATTTTTACACAGGTCTAGTAATTCATATTGTAATTCTGGACATTTTTGTTGTCTCTTTTCAAAAGTATTGAGATTTGCTTTTAAAGACAGTTAATTTATCAGCATATCAAATTGTGTTTTAAACATTAAAGAGAGCGTTTTACTGTGGGGCATCTTTGAACACTCAAGTAGTTCTATTCACAATGCATTGCTTTTTTATTTTTTTAGTGCTTCAGGTTCATTGAGGGTACAAATATTAGGCTACACTGTTTGCATTTGTTAGATAAAGTCCCTCCCCCAGTGCCATACAACACAGTCCTCCATCCTCCTCCCAAACCCATTGATTTGAGTTTTTCTCTTATGTGGGTATGTAGGGGGTGTCAACTAGATTCCCAGATCTCACCGTGCTAACTGGCCAGACATTCTGCATTTTCAAAAATTGTTGGACCTCTGAATTGCTATTTAATTTATTTCCATATTAGTTGTTCTCTGCCATCCTTTATAAAAATTTCATCTGTATATGTAAACCTTGGATTTATCCAAGGAGTTAATACTACTTTTATGAAAATGTTTGAAACTTTTTCTCTGTGCAACTTACATTTCTCTGGAACTCTGCCTATACCCAATTGAGCTGCACCAAAAACTCCAGCTTCTCACTTCCCTGAAACCACCAGGATATACTTTGGCTCTTACTTTCCTGCACTGTGGTTGAGAACGTACATTCAGGATGAATTTCTGAAAAATCATGAAGCTCATCCTGTCTTAGTAATCATAGTTCACCACTACCTAACATAAAATTCTTGAAACTATAGCTTCATATAGTTTGTTCAATTTTATATATAGCTGTTTACATCAGGAAGACTAGAGAAGTTAACCATTATTCCAACATGGGCACAGCAGAAGTAACAACATAATGCAATTTTCAATCATAGGATAGATGGTTTATTTTCTTCTCAAAAGTGAACTGCAGCTTAATCTCCACAAAGAGCGTGATTGTTCCTTTTCTCAAGTAATAAAGATTTAAAAGAAATTGCCTCTAAGAGGATTTATAAGGAACCCAGTCTTACATTCTACTTTATCTTACATCTCCTTGCAAATGCTAGTGCTTGTGTTATATGGGTTGGGGGATTTGGCTTTTCTCAATCTCCAAGCTCTAATTCAACATGCCCTAAGTCAATGTGGATGTCAGGCTATATGTTGAAAATACTGTTCTTAGAAATGCTACATTTTCTTCTCTTTTCACTTTCATCTGACTTCAAACCAAGCTTGTTTCATGTAATATTAAAGGCCTAGAAGGATGAGCTTCAATCATGTTTGATCAGGTTCTGGCTCTGTGATTCTCTTGGTTTCATTCTTTCCATGTGTGTCAGTTTCACTGCCTGGTTGACTTCCCTTATGTTGGAAATGTAATGGCAGCTTTTCCCCACGCCATACCAGGGAAGAAAGATTATTACTGTAACAGACATTTTATGAGAATTCTTGAAATAGGACACATGATTGTCTTGATTGAGATCACGTTTCACCATTGAATCTAGATAAGCGTACCCAAAGCAAACAAAGGGCTATGGAAAGAGGAACATCAGCTGAATGTTTACAAGGCAATCATAGAGTTTATTACACTTGTATTCTGATATTATTTAAAGTTCTATCATATGACCTTTTCCAGGCTTTGAAGTTTTTAGTTAAGATCTTGTTGACACAATAAACTACACTTAATATGTTTCTATAGTGTTTTGAAAACAAAATTATTTTAATGAAGTCTCAAAGAGTAATGAATATTTTCAGAAAGATCATAAAATATTTCCCGTGGAGAACTTATTTGAGAGGACTTATTTTATTATTATTATATGATGATGATGACGATCATATCACTATGAAGAAAGCTAAAGGAAGATAGGAAGAAATTATTAATCCTCTCCTCAATTTACAGATAATGAAATTCTGTCATATTATGCTTAAATGGTTAGTACAAATTTATGGAGAAATTAAATCAGTACAATGGGAGATAATGCACCAGAATTGTACTCACTGGACTATATCTGCTTTAAAATATTTATCTATGTTATGGAAAAGATATATTTCAGCTTACCTAAATTTCAGATAAGTAAAGAAATTTGACTTTTTCTTATTACTGAAGACAGGATACTATCAATCAGCAAAAGAGTATATAACAGAAATGTATTCATAAAGGGTAATTTATAGTATATATGAATTATACACAAAACTTTGTCCTATTGTACTGTTAATCATTACCTATAAATTATTATGTTTCACCAGATATGCATCACTCATTCCTCTGAAATTCTTCTTGTCTTACTGATTTGGTACTTGGCACTTCCTCCCTCCCTATCTTCTTTTATGCTGTCTTCCTTTCTCTCCTTTCTTTTGCTTTACCCCTGTTTATCTCACTTCCTCAAAGGTATAAATAGGTAAGATGAAAAAGGCTTGCGAACCAACAATTCAATTGTCAAAAAACCTGTGTTTTTATCACAAGCATATTACTATCATTATAACCCAACTATATCCAATCTGCACCAGAATACTGCACCATGTATTACAAATATATCTCATTTATGTAAGTATTTCTACAAAAGTTTTATCACTTTATTCTCACACTCATACATTATAAGTCTTACTTACCACCATGCCTTGACAAAATAAATGCTCAATAAATATTAGCTGTGTTTATTAAGTGTTGTGAGAAAAGCACATAGGTGCTAATTTATACATGAAACAATACTAAAAGACTCATGCATTGAAAAGCTATGTTGCTTTTTATTCTTAAGTGTTATATGCTTAATTTAGGTTGTAGGTGGCACTACAGCTAGTATTAGACTACTGATGGTTAAATTCACAATTTTTCTGACTTTTCAATACCAAGAAACTAATGCACATTCAATAGAAAGCATATATTGAGTCCTCCTACAACCACTCTGTTTTTCACTAAATTACTTGACATATTTAATATTTCATTATAAAATAAGCTTTAAGTTAGATGTTTTTGCTTAACTAAGGACTAATGTAAGTCTTTCAAACACAATTAATGTAGAGTGGGCTAAGCTATGATGTTCAGTAGGTTAGATGTAGTAAATGCATTTTCAACTTATATTTTCAATTTACAATGGGTTTATTGGTATGTAATCCCATCATGAATTCAGAAATATCTGTGTTCTGTCCAGGAAAATTAGAGTTTTTTCACTCCTCCCCTCAGAAGTTAGGACTATTTCTATTTGAGAATTTCGAGAGGAAAAAATCAAATGAGTCCTATGATTGGAGATTTAAGAAATTCAATAGAGGAATATAAATTGTATTCAAGGAAGAGATCTGGTGATTAGAAGAGCCTGGGAATTGATATTCTTAGGCTATAATTAGCATTTTAAAAGAATGAGATTTTACTGGGCTTTTGGAGCTGCTTAATTTATCCTATTACTTTATTCAAATGATAAGAACAGCTGAAAATTGCACAAGATGAAATATTTTGCATGAGGCCAAAGACTTTGTAACCTTAAGTAAGATTAAAGAGCTTTCCTCTAGAGAATCAACTTAGACAGACCCTGAAGTGTTTTCCTGGTCCTCTGACCTCAGACAGAGCTCTCTAGCTCAGCCTCCCACTGGGCTACTGGTTACCGCCCCTCACTGTGGGGCAGAATTAATTAGCGTCTGTGAAGCTCTTCCAAACTACTGTCCAAAGGACATACATAACAGTGGCCCCTCAAGCACAATCATCCTGTCAACCTTTCACCACCCCATGGCCCATTTACATGGCTGGTGTTTTAACACTTATAGTCCTGCAGTAAATTTAGCATAGCAACAGACAAAGTGTTTATTATTCTCCAGAGAGAGCATATTTAATATTTTTCTTTTGCAGATTAGCAGCCCTAAATTTACTCCCTCCGTCCTTCCTGTTATTCAGAATAGCCTGCATTTTTGGCATGCAACCTTAATAGAACTGCTTTTTCTAAGCATTTGAAACACAAACAGCATCAGAACAAGTTCCAGGCAAAGCACCAAATGAAGGCCTGTGGAAACAGAGGAGCACAAACTGTAAAAGGACTGAGAGACAACTGCACACATGCCATCCATCATCCTTCAGTGTGAGCCACAGAGTGGGGAGACTCTGTGGCTCTTGCTGCTCCTGGGAGTGTGGAGCCCATCAATCTAGCTATTTCAGCCATTCCTGCTACGCCTTTCACTCTACCCATGTTGGAGATCTGAAATCTTTCTGCAGATGATCCCTGCCCTTCCATCTGCTTTGGCATCTGTGCTAGAAACAGAAGCAAAGCTTCACAGCTGTGGTTTCCCTTGCCCAAGCCTCCAGGACCAGCTCTGCAGATGCTCTAAATGCAATATAATTGGTATATTCTTTCAACTGCTGCTCACATGTTTCTTTTGAGTTATGCAGAGAAGAAAATAAAATCTATAAGAAGTAATCCTGAAAAAGAAGTCCTCATTTTTATCCATAGAGCCACAACAAATTGCCAAGGCAAACAATAAATACACAGATTTCTTCTAGGAATGATTCAATCACTGATGGTTTTTTCTAGGACAGGTAGAAATACTCTGTGGTACTGAAAATAAGAAAAAATTATATAAATCAGGACAACTCAATTTAGAATTATTTTTTACTTTAAAACTCATATATATGTATATTTATATATGTATGTATGTGCATGTGTGTGTGTTAGCTTTTTTGTGTGTTGCTATAACAGAATAACACAGGTTGAATAATTTATAAAGAATAGAAATTTACTTCTTATATTTCTAAAGACTGGGAAGTCCAAGATGGAAGAGTCCAATTCTGGTGAGTGTCTTGTTATAGCCACAGATGGTGGAAAACAGAAGGGCGAGAGTGGGCAAATCCACCTGCCACCCTCTTTATAGTGGCATTAATTCATTTAGGAGGGTTTTGTCCTTGTGATCTAAGCACCTCCCAAATACCTACCTCCAAATACATCAGAATTTAGTTTCCAACACATGCTTTTGGGGGGACACCTTTAAACCATATCATTCTGCTACTGGTCCTCAAAATTCATATCCTTCTTACATAGAAATATATTTTTCCATCTAATATCCCCAAAAGTTTTAAAAGTCTAGAATCCCATCTAAATCAGATATGGATGAGCATCAAGGCAAAATTTATTCCAAGGCATATTTCTATCCACCTGTGACCCCATGAAATTTAACAAGTCATCTACTTCCAAAATACAATGATGGGATAGGCATGGTATAGACATTCCCCTTTTAAGGGAAGAAATAGGCAAGAAGAAAGGGTAAGTAGTCCCAAGTAAATCCAAAGCTCAACAGCTCAAACATTAAATAATAAGGCTCAGAATAATTTTTCTTAAATCCGTGTCCCATGGACTGCCTGAAGACTCAGGCATTCCAGTCCTCTGGCTTCACTTGATGCAGTCCATGCGGCAGCTCTCCCAGGCTGGTGTTGCACACTGGTAGTTCTGTAGTTCTGGTCTTAGTGCTGACCTCTCCTCCATGGCTCCACCGGGCATTGAGCTAATGGGACCATTTTGTAGTAGCCCCACCTAACGCAACAAGTCTCTGTCTGGACTCCCAGGATGTTCCTGACATCTTTTGAGATCTAGGTGGAGGAAAACATGCCCCAAACTCTTTCATTTTGCACTTCTACAGACTTAATACCCTATGGACTTCGCCAAGATTTGCTGCATGTACCTTCCTAACCTGAGCCATAGCTGGAGTGACTTAGCAGTGCTGATCCAGAATGCAAGATACAAAGACTGGAGGCAGTCCTTCTGCAGAGACTCCAGGCCTCTTTTTACATACTTTCTTTCCCTAGGCCTTGGTACTCTAGGCCCATGACAAGAAGAGAGGGACCAGTCATTGCCAAAGTGACTTCAGAGGTCTTTCTCCCATTCTCAGGATGAATAGCCTCTGGCTTTGCTCCTGTCCATGCTAATCTCTGTATCAATCTGTTGTTTGGATACATTTTTGGTTTCCTCTCCAATGAAACCAAAATTGTTTTCATTCTCTACTAGATGGCCAGGCTAAGATTCCTTCAAATCTCTAAATTCTGTTTCTGTTTTAATTATAAATTCCATCTTTAAATCATTTACTCTTCTCTGACTTTTCTGTATATAGTTAAAAGAACTCATGCAGTTCCTTCAACATTTTGTTTAGAAATTTCTCCACCTGGTGTCCTAGTAATTGCTCTTATACTCTGCCTTCCATTAAGCCCTCAGGCATGGACACAATTCAGCCAACTTTTTTGCCACAATGTAATAATGATGACCTTTACTCCAATTTCCAATACTTTGTTCCTCTTTTCCATCTCAGTCCTCACCAAAATTTCCCTTAATGCTCTCTTTATAGCAATCTAGGCTTTTTCTAGCTTGCTCCTCCAAATTCTTATAGCCTTTCTCTACCCATTAGCCAATTCCAAAGCTATTTCTACATTTTCAGATATTTTTATAGTGACAGCCCCATCCCACTTCACAGCATCAGTTTCATGTCTCTGTTAATTTTTTAGTGCTGTAACAAAATACCTGAGACTGAATAATTTGTAACAAACAGAATTTATTAGCTCATGGTTCTAGAGACTGGGAAGTCCAGCATCAAGGGGACAGAATCCCACATGGGCCTGTCTGCTGTGTTATCTCATGGCAAAGGACAAAGAAAGGGCAAGAGAAAGCAAAAGATTGAACTTAAAGCCTCAAACTCTCTTGAAATAAGCAGTAATCCATTCTTGAAGGTGAGGTTCTCATGACCTAAACACTACCCTTTAGGCCTTACCTCCAGAAATTCTTGCAGTATGGGTTAAGTTTCCAACAAATACTTTTGGGGGACACAGTTAAACCATAGTAGACCCAAACCTAATACTCAAGGTAAAATTAAAAGTATCAATTCAGCCATGCACAAACGTATACAGGTTTTATTTCTCTTAATATGTAGTATCATTTTTGAGCAGAGATCCTCTGTAGCCCCACAACACATGTATCTTAAAGATTTCAGACAGTAATATGTCAGTCTCAGTAACTTGCTGTTCCTTACAGCTATTTTTTGTAGCCCCATCAGAGAGATACTCCAAACATCTGCAGTCAATCACTTCAGAGATGGATTGGGTGGAAAGATCTATTCCTTCTCCTTGCTTCCTTTTTTCTTCTCATACATTTTCTTGCCCTGGTGAAAAAGTAGTGCAGAGTGTGACATTTGACACACATTCTTGGAGGGGAGAGTGTACACCATGTATTTCTCAGCTACCTTCTGATGCTAATCCAACTCACTGTCTTATCTATAGAATAAGTACAGGCAGGTGGGAAACCTATAGGTCCAGATACTTCAGACTTCTTCCCAAGTGGCACCAAGATTTCAGGCATCCATGTGAGACACTCAAGTGCCACTTCTCTCATCTTCCATTCCAACTGCATCCCCAGGCCTGCATTCTTCTAAGGAGAATGCCTATTTGTTCTTCACTAAGGTGGACGTTAGTAAGTCCATAAACCCCATCTGCTCTCTATAGCCCCATTGAGAGATAAGGATTGGCTGGATTATTTCTTGCCATGGGGAAATTATAAGAAGAAAGGAGGGAAGGGAAGGAAAGCTTCCTTTTTCCCTTAACAGGTGCTATGCTCCTACACTATCTGTCTGGAATTTTCACCTTTGCTCTTAGACTTTTGAAATGGGACTGCCTCTCCTAACAGAAAACTCTGGTCCAGGAATAGCATCGTGGATATGACTTCAAATTTTGATGAAGGATAAACTTGCATCCATCTTTTTTTTCCTATAAAGGAGAAGAAGTAGGAAGGATTATAGCTTCACAATATTGTCCTATTCCAAATCTTCCTCTTGCAAAATGAGATCCTTTCTTCCCTTATTTAACCCTGCGTATTAGAAAAGATACAGGGAAAATATGGGTCCACCGAATTGTCTCTGTGCAGCAAACTGTGTTGGGCTCTCCAGCATTACTACCTTTAAATCCCCAGACATCTAAATATCAATACTCTGTTCTTTTTTTTTTTATTAAATCATAAAGAGGTAGATCATGTATACAGTAATGCATTTATGGGGTATCATGTGCTGATTTCATATACAATTTGGAATGCTTACACCGTCCTGGTTAATATATCCCTTACTCAACACTCTCTTCTGCACATTCTTTTCATTAAATGATATCTGGAAACTATTTTTTTAAACCTGATTTAGTCTTCTCCTAAACAACAAATTCATCATGTTGCCAAAGTGATGATTTATTAAAGTGAAAATGAAATGCCTTATGCTTCACAGCATAATGGACTTCTGTGCTCCTGTTGATAATATTCTTGTTCTATTTCACCCACAGTCTAATACTTTGCCATATGTATCAAATTAGCTGGAATAATGCATGTAACTAAACAACAATCACACTCCCAGCGTTATTGAAATACATATAACTAATTAGCAGATATCTGTGAAAATGGCAAAATGTTAAATCTGACAAGGAATTATTGTTTCATTTGTTTTTGAGAAAACACCTTTGTGGAATTGAGAAAACACTCAATAAATAATGAGCGCTCAAGCTTAAGAGGTGGCAACCCTGGATACGCGGCACGGAAAAGACAAAGAGCCGAAAGAACTTTATCCTTGCTTGTATTTTTTTCTGTTAATAAGCATTTATTTTATGCACCTTCAAGGGCAGCCTACCAGAATTCTATAAATTGTTAATTTACTAAAACATTGTCTCATAAGAATTTTTATACTTTTTCATTAAAGCTTTTAGATTGAAGTGAGGTAAACAGAAGATAAACTGAAGAATATTCCCCCCAAATACCTAAAATCATGAATTTTTTTAAATGCTTAATTACTAGGACATTTATTTTTAGAGGAACAAATATAAAATTCAGACTGCAAGTGTGGTAGGAGAGGAAGGAGATAGGATCACTCCTTCCCACACTAACCGCCTTCTAGCTCTCTCCTACTTCTCTTGGAACAATTCCCCATGCATAAGAAAGAGTGGAAGTGCTGTATACAATGGTGTTTGAGCACCGAGAAGGTGACCTCCCTGTAAGCGTGACTCAGGTCTTGCCCAGGCCCAAAGGATTTTCTTCAATTATCTGGTTGCACAGAAAAGAAAATAATTGCACAAAGTAAGTTAAAAGGAAGGAGAGAGGGAGTTGTTGGAAAATTCCACAAAAATCTCAATGGACCCCAGAAAAAGAGACTGAACTAGGAATTGAAAATCAACAGGAATCATACTAGCAGCACACCGCGCCTGTGTCATCTTTTCTTGTTGTTGCTTTTTGTATGTGTTTATCTGCTTTTCTCTAAATGTCTCTATTTTTCTCTACAGACCCATTTTCCTGATCTACTTTTTCATGAGCCACCACCAGCCATGTACCTCATTTAAGTGTCCGCAAAAGAATGACCAGAATAGTAGGCCTCCTATCCAAATTCCAAAGAGTAAACTCCTGCTAGATTAGCTGTGGTCAGGGAGTCTAAGTAATTTAGTGTTAATGTCCTTCCTAGATGTATCAAGAAAATATGAGCTAGGATGAAAACTTCACCTAGTTTGTACTATATACTGTACTACAAGAACAGAGATTTCATGTCAGTCTCAGCCTCAAAAACTCAGCTCCAAGAGAATAAAAACCTTGCCCAACACCACAAGGAGCAGATTAAGATATAGATCTAG
>NW_003852401.1:5717352-5734718 GCF_000181295.1 Otolemur garnettii
TTTTTTTTTTTTTTTTTTTTGCCTAGTACAGGGAACTTTATTTATGTTACATGACAAGATGGGGCTCCCTAAGCCCCTTCCATTCTTCAGGGGGTCTGGTATGGAAACTGTGTTGATGGAAGATTCTCAGTGATTTAGGGGACTGAGTAGGTGGGGGGCACCCCTAACAGTTGAGGGCTTCTTTCTTCCTCTGATGTTCTGCTAGGGCCAGTGGTCAGGGGCCTTTTTCTCCTTAGAGACCATGTCAGCATAAAGTCCACCACTCTCTTACTATAACCAAACTCATTGTTATACCAGGCAATCACCTCAGAGTGGCCATTAAGGGCAATGCCAGCCCCAGCATCAAAGGTGGGGTTTCACTGTTGAAATTGGAGGAGATGACCTGGTACTCAGTGTAGCCCAGGATGCCCTTGAGAGGGCCTGCTTCACCACCTTCTTGATAGCATCATATTTTGCAGCCTTCTCCAAATGGCAGTGGGGACACGAAAGACCAAGCCAGTGAGCTTCCCATTCAGCTCAGGGATGACCTTACCCATAGCCTTGGCTGCACCAGTGGAAGCCAAGATGATGTTCTGGAGATCCCTGCAGCCATCACCCACATCTTCCCAGAGGGACCATCCACAGTCTTTTGCATGGCAGTAATGGCATGGCATGTGGTCATGATTTCTCCACAATGCAAAAGTTGTCATGGATGACCTTGAACAAGGGGGCTAAGCAGTTAGTGGTATGGGAGGCATTGCTGACAATGGTGTGCTTGTTTTTGTATTTCTCATGGTTCACACCCATCACAAACATGGGGGCATCAGCTTTGTTCCTAGAATATTGACTGATTGAAGTTTTATCAATTATAGTGACCAAGGAAACTTTTTTCTAGAAATACTCTATCCAATAAACTCTTAACTATGACATCTTTTAGCATGGGTTAGAATCTTAACCTATATCAATAAGCCTTTAGTAAGCAGGGTTTAATTTTGACTGGCAGAATTACTTGACCTATGGTGCCAATTCCCTGTATTAACTTTGTGAAAAGTAATATTTTTAAAAAGCCAAATAATTGGAAATCAAAAATGTCAACCTTTTTCACATTCTAATTCTGATGTTAATATTCTTAAGAATTACTTTATCTCTTTCCTCCTTCCCTTTTATTCTCTCCTCTTCTTTTCCTTCCCCTTTCTGAATAATTCAGCCCAAAGGCCATCAATAGAACCAAGCAAGGTTGTCCTCCATATAACAGGAAGGGAAGTCACAGCATCCTTACATAGGATTCTGGAACCCAAGAGTGAGGACTGTGGCCTTTGTGTAGAAAAGTAGCCCCAGAGCCAAGAAAATAAAGGAGGGTGGATATCAATGCACAGGGGTATCCTATGGGGTTTTAGAACCCGAAAGGTGAGGAGTGTATCCACTCAAAGAAAAGTAAGGAAAAATGGCTTTCCCCTACTAAATGAGGTGAGGAGAATAGTCCTCAAGTGAAGAGATGCTATAAGGTGCCAGAGCCCAAACAATGTAAGGAGGACATCTTAGGTTCAAGGAAAAGTGGATGAAACAATGGCAACAGCAATGGTACTTGGGATAATTGCTTGAATATATAACCAAAGTGAAAAATGAATCAAATAAGTAACTATTTTAAGAATAAAAGGAACCAACCTTTCTCTTACTGCCTGAGAAAGGAGAAATCTAGAACAAATGCTGCAGTGTTTGATTTAAATTGCAGATATTGGAGTCAATTCATGGCATAAAACCTGTAAAGATAGAACCAAGTAAAGATAGATGTAGACAAATATAGTTGGCTATTTATGAATAGACAGTGCTGGCTACTAGTGTAGACTCTGGTTCTGTCTGCTGAGTCAATCAGGAACACCCCCTAATACTAAGCATACCTGCTTCCCAAAGTTTTCTTTCAAAAAGCTATTCTCCAAGTGAAGAAACCAAGAATCCCTAATAAAAGAACTTAATGCAGATTGAGGGCAGGCAAATACCAGATGATCTGAGACATCATCTTTGTTCCAGAAAGTAAGGAGATGCTCAAAGAATGGTAAGGGCAGATTGGAAGAACACAGAACCAAGACTGAAGAGGTTCCTACAGAACAAATCGGGGATAATTTGAGTATAAACAATAAGTTATCCAATTATAAAGCATTGAATAAAATTGTATTAATAGTTTGTAGTGATACAAAACCATAAATGAATATATTGACATTTTGATGAGGACCAGAACTTTACAAAGCCTCCAAAAGAATTTCTTCACAAAAGATTTAGTAATTACAAAGGGCAAAAGAATAAATGTATAAAAGAGTGGAAAAGTTCATAAGATCCTACCTTAAGCTAGTAATCAAAATAAATATCCCTCATCATGAGATAAATAAAATACATGCGCCACTTAATGGGATAAAAAGAATATATAACATTACTTTTACAATATTCTTGCCAAAAATGCATAATCTAAATGTAATACAAATGGCTTCCAATCTTCAAATGCAACAAAGTCATGAAAATTAGGAAAAGTCTGAGAAAGTATTTCAGAATTTTAACAAACTGAAGTGTCACAAATAACTGAACCTAAGTGTTTCCTTGGTTATAAAGGACACTATTAAGGGGACAATTAAAACTTGAATGGGAAATTAGATGTCAGTAATAAGTAAATGACAATTTCCTGATTTTGATCATTGTTTTTTGGTTGTATAGAAAGAATCTACTGGGAAAAAGACTGAGTATTGTTGAGATCCAGTATTGCATAAGTCTAGGAAGCAGGAAATTAGAGGCAAGCAACGGAAGTAAAGAACGCATAAATAGAGTCATGAAGACTTTGCAAAGTGTTGATTTTAAACAATTCAATACAGAAATTGAACATTCTGTGCAGTTAATAAAAGAAAGCATTTATTAAGCTTTTTAAATACAAAGCATTGCATTGTATTTAACATATATTCTCTTAGTAAAGAAAGAAATATAATTTTCTTCATTTCCAACACTAAAAACTCAGTCATACAATGATTACTCATCTAAGATTATATCATTTATAAACATTAAGGCCAATGATTTACTAGATAACATTTAACTGTATCTCCAGGAGCCTAGCATTTGCAAATTTTTGTATTATAAGTATTCCCATCAAGGCCAATTTCAAGCAGTCAACAAGCATGATGTCTCTGAACACAAAGCTAGAAAGAGATTTCCACAAACTTCTCTTGTAAGCAAACTAGTTTTAAGACAGCACTGATTAAAACAAGTTTGGAAAACAAACACATTAACTCCACAACCCACTATGATATAATATCTGAATTTAGGGCTTGACATAAAGAGAAATAAATTACTTCAATGTAAAGCAGGGACATAGTTCAAAAAAAAAAAAAATAAGAATGATTTGAAGTCAGTATCGTCTCAAGAAAACACAAAAACAGAATCCAAAGGAAATCAGAAAGCTTAGCTAGAGATTTTCCCAATTATTAGTGAAAAATAAAAAACAAATATATATTAAAAATAACATTATGTATAATTTCTTACACACAAATATATACATTAAATATTTCACTACATATATGTATATGTGAAATTTGATGTGTACAGACACATTTTATATATGCATGTGTGTGTATATATCCATATAATCTCAAAGGTCATATTTCTGAACACTAAAGTCACAGATAATCAAAATCCCTAAAGTCTAAAATCTTGAAAGTCAAAATCTCAAAAGATCAAAATTCTAAAAATTTAATCCTGGAAAAAAATGATTTAAAAAGTATTTAAAGACATTTATTTAAAATCAGGTATAGAAAGTCAAACATCTCATATCTTCACTTGTATGTGGGAGCTAAAAAAGTTGATCTCATGGAGAGAGAGAGGAGCAGAATGACGGTTACCAGAAGCTGGGAAAAGGCAGGAGGTGATGGAGGAGATGAATAGAGGTTGACTAATGGATGCAAACATACATTTGATAGGAGGAGTAAGTTCTAGTGTTGATGTGCAGTAGTGGTACTGTAGTCACCTACGGTAGGATGACTATAGTTAACAATAATTTATTTTATTTGCACTAGACTGTTTACTGTAGCTCAATTTATAATTGTCAAGATGTAGAAACAACCTAAACGCTCACCAACCCAGGAATGGATTAACAAACTGTGTTCTATGTATACCATGGGATACTATTCAGCCACTAAAAAAGAGGGAGACTTTACATCTTTTATATTAACCTGGTTGGAGGTGGAACACATTCTTCTTAGTAAAGCATCACAAGAATGAAGAAGCAAGAGTCCAATGTGTTCAATTCTAATATGAAAGCAGTAGATGAGCTAATACAAGGAGGGGATGGGAATGAGGGAGCAGGGAGCGGAGAGGAGAGAGGATTATGGGATGCTATGTACATGGCACACCCCTTGGGGAGGGACATAATTATAAGAGGGACTTTATCTAAACAAATGCAACCTAATTCTTTGTACCCTCAATGAATCACAAACTATTAAAAAATAATAATTTATCTTATATTTCAAAATGGCTAGAAGAGATTTAAAATGTTCCCAGCATAAAGAAATGACACATTTTTGAGGTGATCGATATGTTGCATACATTGGTTTGGTCATTATACATTGTATATATGAATATCAGAGATATCCCATAAATATGCACAATTACTATGTATCAATAAAAAAACAAAATAAAGTAGATCATACATCTTAAAAAGAGACATCTAGCTATATTTCTAAAAGGGGATTTATTTGAGAAATAGACAAAACACAACAGAATACTTTATAGGCCAATTACACACCAAAAAAGTCAATAATAACGTACATATATTCGCAAGCATAAACATTTAGGTATTCTAACAACTATCATAAATCTAACAGTAATAAGCAGATGAAACATACTCATAGAGAAATAAGTCAAAAAGTAAAATGGATAAATGCGTATCACTGTGGTTGGTGATTGTGTGCACACAGCTTTGTAACTGCAGTTATCTGAACAACTACAAAAGACCACCTAAGTCTTTAGAGGAGATTGATCAAAAACTGCGATTAGTCACCTGGCATATGGAATTTCACAAGGAGTCAAAATTTCAAGAAATTTTACCTTTCATAAATGCAGATGTACAAAAAGTACATCTCCTCATTTATTGAGAAAGTTTCAACATTTTTACATACAAGGACAATGGTTACACACAACATCACTGTTGTGATAATGTACTTTCTTTCAGTCAAATTTGCAAAAGATGTGTAAAACAAATTAGAACTCTCTAAAAGTTTGTACACAATTTATAACACCTCTACTGGGAATGATACAAAGATGGAATGCATACCACAGCAAATTGGTGCTCTGTGTGAAGGGGCAGAAGTAATACACAACAGAATATTTTGACAGAGAAGAGGTTTTCTTTTTTAATTTCAGAATACTATGGGGGCACACATGTTTTGGTTACATGGATTTCTTTTGAGCAGCTTGAGTCAAAGTTATAAGTGTGCTATCCACCAAAATAACATGCATTATGCCCATGAGGTGTGAATTTACCTCCCCCTCCCACCTGCTTGGTTTCCATAGAGTTTTACTACCATATGTGCACATGAGGGTTGATCGATTAGCACCAATTTAATAGTGAGTACAGTGGAATTTGTTTTTCCATTCTTGCAATACTTCACTTAGAAGAATAGTCTCCAGTTTTAGTCTGGTTGTTACAAAAGGTATTGGTTCACCATTTTTTTAATGACTGAATAGTAATGGCATACATATCTCACATTTTATTAATCATGTATTGATGGGCACTTGAGTTGATTCCACATCTCTTCAGGTGTGAACTGTATTGCCGTAAACATTTGAGCGCAGGTGTATTTTGATTAAAAAGACTTTTTTTTCCTTGGGGTAAATACCAAGTAGTGAGATTGCTGGATCAAATGGTAGGTCTACCTTTAGTTCTTTAAGGTATCTCTCCATACTACTCTCCATACAAGTTGTACTAGTTTGCTGTCCCACTAGCACTGTATGAGTGTCCCTTTCTCTCTGCATCCAGACAGCATCTGTTGTTTGGGGACTTTTTGATAAATGCTATTCTCACTGGAGTTAGGTGGTGGCTCATTGCATTTTTGATTTTCATTTACAGCGAGGGGGTTTTGCATTTTTCATCCATGATTTCACATCTGTGATCTTCATAACACTTGCTGCTTTGAGAGTGGTTGTGGTCTACAAATTTTGCAAGTTTATGTCATCTATTTGAAAGTCTGGTGGTTGTTCAGCCATTGCAATTAAGCTATTAGATTTTCTGCTTTTGCAGTACCAATAATAATTAGCTTTTAAATTTTTATCTTTCACCATTAAGTAGACTTGCACACTTAACTTTCACAGCCTTTTTGTGAAGAAAGAATTTCACAGATATTTTCCACTGTGCTAAAAGAAATCCAGTAAAAAGACATAATATTCATCTTCCCCTATACCAAATCTATAGTGGTCAGGGTTTCCCAGAGAGACAAAAAACAGATATATGAGAAGGGAGTGACTGGGGAAATTGGCTCTTGTGATAACAGAAGCTGAGAAGTCCACTGACAGGCGGTCTGCAAGCTAGAGACCCTGTAAGGGCAGTTGCATGGCTCAGTCCAAGTCCAAAGGCCCCCAAAGTGAGGAAGCGAATGATGTCTAACTTGGAAAGCCTCATGACACAGAAGGCCACTTGTGTTTAGGAGTTTAAAGGCCAGAGATCTTGGAGTTCTGACACCAAATGCAGAAGAAGAAAAGTCTATCTCAGCTCTCTGAGAAAGACCAATAAACCTTCTGTATTCGCTCTGTTGGCTCCTGGACCATTGAGTGCTGCCAACATTGAGGGAAGATGTTTTCCACCTAGTCCACTCAGACTCATACACTAAGCTCCTCTGGAAACAGCCTCACAGATATACCCAAAATAATGAATGATTTGCCAGATTTTTAGGAAATCCTTAATCTAGTCAAATTGACACCTAAAATTGTCACTCTGACAAACCCACCCCTTGTAAACTTGGCACCTACACACATCTCCTTAAACCACACTTAATTTCCAGTAACGAAATTAAGCACTTTCCACACTTAATTTCTGGTAAGAAGGCGCTAGTTCCACCTATTATAATGCAACTAATATGATACTTGCATACAACTTTTTTTTTTTAGACAAAGTCTCAAGCTGTCACCCTTGATAGAGTACCATGTCATCATAGCTCAGAGCAACCTCCAACTCTTGGGTTCAAGCGATCCTCTTGCCTCAGTTTTTCTATTTTTTAGTAGAGATGGAGGGTCTCACTCTTGCTCAGGCTGGTCTCTAACCAGTGAGCTCAAGCTAGCCACCTGCATCAGCCTCCCAGAGTGCTAGAATTACAGATGTGAACCACTGCACCCAGCACTTACATACAACTTAAAATTCACTCATCTTTTCTCCAGTATTTGGCTTTTAGAATTTCAACATTGTTATATTTGGGGATTATAATATTATAATTTTAGACATTAGGACTGTTGATATTGACCATTAGAGATTTCAATCTTTAGGAATATGGAGTTCGAGATTATTTCTCAAGGATTGGCATAAATATATCAGATTGGTTGTTATGTTTGATGAGATTGGTTGATTGACATTATGTAGATAAAGAGATACAGAGATAGATGTAGAGAGAGAAAAAACTGAGACTGGTGCATTGCATGTTATATGTTTTATTCTACATTAGGGATTATGTTACACATTATAAATATATTAATATAATAGGTATACGAGATTGTGTGACATATCTGCCAACCAACCTGTGATTGTTTATGTGACACCTTGGCTAGGACTATTCTGCATGTTTTTGTGAGGCTGTTTTTGAATGAGATTTGCATTTAAATTGGAATACCCAAGTTGAGAATAATCACTCTGGCAAACCACCTCTGTCTACTTAAGCTTTTCCTTCAGAGTCAAAGCATAACTAACTCAACAATTCTTTGAGCTCTGGGACTTTTACTTTTTTGACAACCATTTAACCCACACTGGTATCTTTCACTCATATTCATCATATGTTGTCATCCAATGACTTTCCAGATCAGGGAATATAATTATTTTGTTTGTTCTTGGTATGTTTCTTTGTTTTTTGTTTTTCAGAATCACAGCCACTGCAGCTCAGCACCCATAGCTCAGTGGTTATGGTGCCAACCACATACACTGAGGCTGGCAGGTTCAAGCCCAACCAGGGCCTGTGAAACAACACCAACAACTACAATAAAAAAAAAAAAAAAATAGTCAGGCATTGTGGCGGGTGCCTATAGTCCCAGCTACTTGGGACGCTGAGGCAAGAAATTGCTTAAGCCCAAGAGTTTGAGGTTGCTGTGAGCTGTGACACCACAGCTCTCTACTGAGGGCAACGTGGTGAGATTCTGTCTCAAAAAAAAAAAAAAATCACAGCCATTGGAAAGTTAGAAGAATAATACAAATCATTAATTAATCAGACTCTTGGTTAAAAATCAGACTCATTTGTGGTCAAAGAAGCAGTCCTGGGGGGGTGCCTGTGGCTCAAAGGAGTAGGGTGCCAGCCCCATATGCCAGAGGTGGTGGGTTCAAACCCAGCCCCGGCCCAAAACTGCAAAAATAAATAAAAAAAAAAAAAATAAAATAAGCAGTCAGTCATGAATTGACTAACAAGCTTTCAGATAGTCCAAGTTGCTGTCAAAACCTTGCCTATCTGAATTGTTCTCAAGACTGTCCCACCTATTGCAGTACTGTAAATTCATCTCAATCATCTCTGAGCCCCTGTCTGTGTTATTCTTAGTTGGTTACCTTTTGTTTCTGTTTCTGCTTAATAATCTTAGTTCCCCTATGCTACTTGCCCCTCTGCTTTCCCTAAAAGTGGCAATTATGGACTTGTCCTTTTAATTAGCAAGATTTAAAGTAGACTATGACACAACTTGGTTAATAAATGAGAAAGTTGAGGCTCAGGTAAAATAAAAAATCTACCTGAGGCCAGAATCAATAAGAGATAATGAGGTAGCAATCTTCAGGTATATGTAGGTATAGATAGATAAATGATAGATGGATAGATGGATAGATTACTATCTTATGATTACTGGTCATTTTTAATAATTGTGTTGGTATTCATAGTCCTATTAATAGGGTATTCCATTATAAATCAGAATCAATTAAGAATACATTCCTGATTCTGTGTGTGTCTTACTTTGTAGACTATATCACACAATTTTAGATACATACAAAAAAAGATTTGAAACTTTGAGATTAATAAAAAAAATTCCAGATCCAACAAAATTATTAAAATGTAGCTATTTCTTACTTTCATTTTTAGTACATTCTTTATACCTCATGTGCGTAAGGATGAAGAAAGCTGGGAACAAGTACTTTTTTTAAAGTTATCTAAAATAAGAGAGAAAAATAACAGAATGAAAACACAAGATTGGAAAAGATAGGGTCCCTGTAAAATTATTCTCCACAGTAGCAAATCTTCCACACAACAGCAATGAGGAGCTGAAAAAATTGGCTGCCCGTGATCCGTTCCGGTAGTACCTTCTTTCTTGATTCCATTTAACAACATCAATATTATCAAATAATGTAAAATACATTTTCCCACTTTGTTGTTTTGTGCATGAATTCATTTAATCACCATAACAATTGAGTGAGGTATTATTCTCCTTATTTTAGGAAATAGACAATAAAAATCAGAGAGGTTAAAGACCTCTTTTACACTGTTAAGTGAGAAAGTGAAAGAGTAAGAACTGGAGTCTGGAACCAGAGGAAATCAAACCAGTACCTGTACACCATGTCTTTTTCATCTGGTGTCCTGTAAACCGACCCGTATTTGGGGAGATAAAGAGAGAAGCACTATGGTCTTGTAAAAGTTTATACCAATCTCAATTATACAACCTCAAGACAATGTCTCACTCCAGGAATAAAGTTTAGAATGAAAACAAATCCCAAATGACTTAAGATCTTTACTTGCATTTTTCTAGTACAAGGAAGGGGAATTGCAAACCATAATAATACTTAATTAAAAAATCTTTTTTGCTTGTAGTTAATTTTCATTTGATATTAGGATTGCTCTTATGCTTCAAAACTCCCAAAGTCTTTGTAATACTTACCTTTAACCCTATACCACACATCCCTTCTCCTCCTTTCTCTTCACTTTTCTTTATTGCTTTCAATTTTCAAGCTCTGAAAATCATTGCATAAATTTTCTTATTTAGCCATAATGATAATATGGCAAGATAATTATTAGACTCATGGAGGTCAATTTGCCCCAGGCTTTACATCTAGAAAATGTGTAATGTATCTAATTTCAAAGCCATACTCTTTGCAGTATACCACACTACCAGTTTGATACATCAAAAATCCTAAAAGCTTTATAGAAAAACCTGATTTTTTAAATCCTCAGACATTTTCGCCTCTGAATGGGTAATGGCTTCATCTCACACACACAAGAGAGTAGTGTCCTATATAACTGAAACAGAAGTAAAAGGTCTCCAATTAGAATAACCACAAGATGCTGGTTCACATCAGAAGCGTCACTCACATCCACACTGATGTTTTATATGAACTGAACGTGATGAAAGGCATACAACGGACAGAAATCTCCACGCTCCGTATGCAAGAGTGACTGTGGCTCCCAAGGTTAATGTTAAAGTCACTAATGAGACATGATGCCGAAGCTCCTTCAGGAAAAAGAAAACGAGCAGCATTTGGTTTCCTACCACTTGATAACCCTTAGACTTATTTTCTACCACTTGATAACCCTTTCTGATTTATTTCCTAAAAGGATTATTTTTTAAAAAATTTAAAAAGAACATTTTGCTAAAAGACAATTATTTCCCAATTCAATTATCCATTGAGGGCCCCCCAGTTGTGCTTGTTATCACGGTTGTCCTGGTCTAAGTTAAACATAATGGCTCAGGGAATGTAGATGATTCTTAAAGCTCTGAAGATTGCACATAAATGGAGCCCAAACGAGGTTGCATTATTAGCAATCATCCTGGAACTAATAACAGCAGTTATTGGGCCTATAATTTCCTCAGAATTAACAGCCAACGTCTTTTCTCTCAATTTTCAGGACTTTATCATTACCATTAAAAGGCAGTTAAGATGATAATGTGCCACTGTAACTCAGGCAGTGGGCAGTAAAGGGTTAGACGTCAAAGAGCTGACGCAGCAGTCCTGACACAGACCTCAGTCAATCTTGTGTCCTTCTCCTTCAGCAGCTACTCAGAAAAATGTTTCAAGTGACAGAAAAGTGAGCATTCAAGTTAAATATTTGTATTTGTGGGTTTGTTTCTTGACTCCCTTCCTGTGGGCACTGCAGAAAGTCAGTCCTTTCCCACTCAGATAGCAGTTTCTTGCTTCTGCGAGAATTTATAATAATAGCCAAGAATTTCAGAACAAAGGAATTCATTACAGCACACACAGAAAGTATAAAACCGCAGCAGGTTTGAGGGAATGAAATCTATAACAACCACTCAAAATAAGGCAAGGCCAGGGGTGGGCAGTGTGTGGAGCAGGAAAAGTGACAGAGAAATACAACTGAAATCAATAAAAATGTGTTGAATCCCTACGGTTTGCAGGCATTATGCTGTATATCGATGACAATAGATATACGGTAGACACGGTCCTGCCCTCTGGGAGCTTACTTTTGTTGGTGAAGAGAAACACATATGATAAATATTTATAAAATACAATAAATCAAAAAAACACAAGACTTCATGGAACACACAGCAAGGGCATCTAAGCAAATCAAAAAGCAGATAGTATAGAGGAGCACAACGAAACAGAGAGAAAATAAATGAATCTATTAGAATGTATAGCAAGACCAATAAAGCTTAGAAATCACCAAAATACCTAGAAATTCAATAACCTACACAAGAGGTATTTAATTTTCTACCACAGTTATAACAACGAAGACTACCATTTTCTTACCTCCTACTATGTTCTACTAAGGGCTTTATGTGAAATGTTTTCTTTTAGTCTATATGACAACCTGATGTGTATCAACAGCCCATGTTTACAATATAAACCAAAATTTAAATAACTTACCCAAGGTCACACAGCTTCTTACCAGGTGCTGAATTTAAATCAGACTATATAGTCTATTCTCTTGACAAGTATACACGTACTGTATTTCAGTGCCCAAAACTAAACAGACAATAACACCTGAGATTCAACACCCAGAAAGGATATAAGGGACTGGAGTGACAGCTCGAAAACTGAGGAGATGCAAAGATATGGGGGCCTACAAGTGCCCAATCTTTTTAATATTATAGCAACATGCCACTGAGGTGGACTGATCAAATTTAACGGACTTTGCTTACTTGGTATAGGTTACAAAGAGATAATTGTAAATAAATATAACAGAATGACCCAGCACCTTTAAGTATGCAGTGTATCAGTCCCTCAAAATTTGGGTTTCAAATGAGTTGTATTTAAATAAACGACACCTACTGCAAAACACATTTAAGACAATTTAAACAAAGAGGATAACAATAGTGAAATCTCTTATTATTAGGGCAAAAACAAAATCAAGACTTAGGAGACAGAAGTGATAGTTTCTGATCAAGGAGGGCTACAAAAAGTGAAAGAGTAAGACTTCTTTTTGAGATTTGTAGAAACAAAGGCAAAAAGAGATACAAAATGAGATGTGTAGCTCTCTTTTTCTATGAGAGGGGTAATCCATTTAATGGAAGAGAGAAGGATGTTCTTCAGCCTCTGAGTTAAGAGGAATTTTCTTCTGGAGTCCTCATACAAGGCAAATTAAGTGAAAAAGAAAAAAAAAGCCGTTAACAATTTTCTTCATAATAGTCTTGTTGGGTTAATTTCATACAACCCCTTCCTTTCTAAAGTCTTATGGAACACAACGTGTGACGTATCTGACTTCATATAAGCCACAGAGTCACGCTGCTAGGGTCTATATCTGTGCAAATTCCTACCAGAGAAATGACCCAAGTTATAATAATAAGACTCTAAAAAGAGACTGTATCAGCCTAGTAGGCTGACTGGGAGGGGACAGTTCACTGTGGCAGAGATTGGAATCGACATTTACCTATTCCCTCAGCTATTGTTCCCAGGGTCCCTGGTTCTTTAATTTCTCAAATTCTGTGGGATAGCCTAGGGGCTTTAAAAAAAAAAAGTCCATTTTTTGACAACTAGTTTGATTTAGTATCTTTAATTCAAAGCCCAAATTCTTAATTAATACAACTGCAGATGTAAGGATCAGATCACTTATAGATAATCTGAATCAATACTGCTCCAGCTCACCAGCTAGTTTTAACTTATACTAACTCTGAGGCAGATTTGGCAAACTCTATTTGCTGAACCAAAGAAAAAAATGGAAATTTTAGAAATAATGTCTAAACAGGAATTGGCATAGCAGGCCATAAGCTAATCAAGTATCAATGTACCTTTTTTTCCTTCTCCTTAGCATTTATAACAAAAAACAAATAGCATTAACATTATTGTAGAAGGAATACATAAGCAATGCTGGTAAAATACACGTCCAGTATAATGTATAAAACAGTATATAATTTCTTGACAAACTTTGCACCAAGTTTTGTGTTACATACTTTGCATGAACTTTGTCTTTTTTCAAAAGCAAACTTTTGGAGTTGGTGTTTGTTACTATTTGACAGACCTCTGTCTCTTAGATTCCCTATCCTTTTAGCTACAAGAATCAAGTAGGCACTGAAATATCAGATTTGGTGCAGGGATCAGAGGAAGACCATATAGTCCAGCTTGGGCTCAAGGGCAGTATGGTTTTATTCCTTCCCTCAGGATCCATGCTACCCACCATGTCACCATAGCTGATCCACCACAGTCCCCCCGTGGGTCCCTGCTCATCTCTTCACTGAGATGGGGACAGAATCGAGTTTATTTTGACTTGCCTTATAAACAGATGAAACCTGAATGCAAGCACTACACCAAATCAAACTTTTTTTAAAAAAAAAGCAGAAAAAGGGATTGTTGGCTTTTTATATGTTGATTTATTTGAGTTCTCTGTAGATCCTAGTTATCAAACTTTTGTCTGATTCATAATATGCAAATATCCTTTCCCATTGTGTAGGTTATCTATTTACTTTGGTTCTTGTCTCCTTAGCTGTACAGAAGCTTTTGAGTTTAATTCTAATCTGTTTATTTTTGTTGTTGTTGCAGTTGTCACGGAAGGAAGTCTTCTTCATAGAGTCTTTCCTTAGGCCAATATCTTTAAGTGTTTTTCCCACACTTTCTTTGAGGATTTTTATTGTTTCATGCCTTAAGTTTAGATCTTTTATCCATCTTGCATCAATTTTTGTGAGTGGAGAAAGGTATAAGTCAACAATCCCTTTTATCACTGGGAAAGAAAAATGAATAGAACCTTTTCTAAAGAAGACAGACAAATGGCTAACAAGCATATGAAAAAATGTTCATCATCCCTAATTATCAGAGAAATGCAAAGCAAAACCACCCTGAGATATCACCTAACTCCAGCGAGAATGTTCCACATCACAAAATCTCAAAACTGCAGATGCTGGCATGGATGTGGAGAAAAGGAAATACTTCTACATTGCCAGTGGGCCTGTAAACTAATACAATCTATTTGGAAGGAAATATGGAGAATTCTCAAAGAACTCAAACTAGACCTACCATTTGATCCTACAATCAAACTGGGCATCTACCCAGAAGGAAAAAAAATCATTTTATCATGAGGACATTTACACTAGACTGTTTATCACAGCTCAATTTACAATTGCCAAAATGTGGAAACAGCCTAAATGCCCACCAGCCCAGGAATGTATTAACAAGCTGTGGTATATGTATACCATGGAATACTATTCAGCCATTTTAAAAAATGGAGACTTTACATCTTTTGTATTAAACTGGATGGAAGTGGAAAACATTATTCTTAGTAAAGCGTCACAAGAATGAATAAGCAAGAATCCATTGCTCCATTGCAATCCAGTGCTCCATTCTGATATGAGGACAACTGATGACCTAAGACATGGTGGGGGATGTGAAAATGGGAGGTGCAGGGAGAGGGAAGGAGAGAGAGGGTGGGGGACCATGGGGATGGGAGGGAGTGGGGGGCCATGGGACTTAATTAAGTCCCAATAAACAGATGGGACTTAATTAAACTCAAAAGATTGTGGATTAAACTCCTCTTATGGATGGATCACTATTATAAGAGGCACTACCTAACAAATGCAAGCATTGTAACCTGGTTCTTTGTACCCTCAATGAATCCCCAACAGTTAAATCAAAAAAAAAAAAGAGAAAGAGAAAGAAAGAAAAAGAATTTGTCTAAACTGACATATAAAAAAAAGTACAAGAAGTTAATTTTGAAGATTGAATGTTTGTTCTCCAATCAAAAGAGAGGGAATATTTATCTACTACTGCGCCTTCATTAGGAGTCAGATGTGGAAAAGTGTTGTGCTGGCACCACTGCCCTTTAAACAGAGAAGACCCCTCCTGTCCATAGTACTTCAGTACCTTCCAGTAATATTATCTCTGTTTAGAAAAAATACATCAGATATCTTAAATATCATTCTGGCCCACATGGTTTGAATTCAAACATATATTTTAAAGTCATGCCACTGTAAGGACATTTTGGAGTAATTAATAGGGTCAAACTACGGGAATGATAAGTTCAGACAGAAAGAACAAAAGCAAAACAAGAACATATGTGCGTTTAATTAAAAGTGGGAGAGGCAGCACAGTGGGTGGATGTTCAGTCTTGGCAAGCAGGAGAGTCGGGCATATCATCTTCGTGTGATGTGACCTGCCTTGGCCTAACACTGCAACCCACGGGGACTCCATTCCCTTATAATTTAAGGTGACTTGAAAAGGTTGTGAGAGAGTTAAGCAAAGTAATAATTTTTATTTCACCTTCTCTTTTGCTTTGGTTGCCTCTCTCTTTTAAATGTCTTTGAAAAGCTTAGTAGAGTAGAAAGTGCCCAAACTAAATTATAGTCAGAAAATCAAGGGTTTTTTTTTTTTTTTTCTCCTTTGATCTCACCAACTCTTTATATAATCTGGGACAAATCACTGTGTCACTGCCTTCTGAAATTCTTCAGTTCTTTGTTTCAACTTGCAGACTCGCCCTTAGGTGACCTAGGTAGCTGATGCTTAAGTATCCTCCAAAACGCCAGGGGAGGAAACTGGGGACCCTTCCATCCAGAGCTTGGCTCCTAGTGTGACTGAAACTACTTGGCCAGAGGTCTTACTGACAGTGGAATCCTACTGAATTTAGCTCAAGCTCTCAATCCCTGCTTAGCTTCTCCCCTGTCCTGTCTTCACCCCACAAACAGACAAAAACTCATGCCTGTGGCTGAGAATTCTTTATGACCATGCTCCTCTGGACCAGCCAACTATGACATGCTAATAACACTCACTTCCTCATGAGGATATAATAGATAAACCTATCTCCTAATGAAAAACCTTTCCTACCACATTTCGCTTTTTTGTGTTGACTCTAGCTTGATGTAAACTTGTTCTTACTCTCCCCTGCTCTGTGAAGCATCCTAGAGCAAAGCTGTAAGCTGGGTTATTTCTTCCAATGCAGGTCAGTCCTCAACCCTACTTTCTCTCCTTCCCCCTTGGCCTGCTACCGCCGGGCCAGCACATCCCACACAGAGACCGTCTGCTTCATGATAACTTCGGCCTTTGAGCCTTGTGTTCTCCACTTATTTAATTAAAAACATCAGCAACATAATTTTTTTAAAAGTCTCCTTAAATTCTGAAATTCATTCAGTCACGAATTATGTACCCAATAAATGACTGCAAAAGTTTCTCCTACCAAACCTTACACTTTGACTTATTATAAAATCTTAGAGGTTAAAGCTTTGTTTTCATTTTTGTACCTTGCCTTCTCTCCTTTCTCTAATATCAGTCTTTCTCCCAGTAGATAGAGTAATGCCTTACATCTAAGAAGCATTCAAAGAGTATCTGATTAAATTAAAGGGATGTGTTTCTTAGCGTGAAAATTATATTACAGTGTCACAAAGGAAAGGTCGGAAAAATACTGAAATAAGGTAGGAGTAGGATGACAGTAATGGCAGTGATAAAAATGGTCACATTGTGTTGAATTTGAAAGTCAAAATCGGGGGGCGGAGCCAAGATGGCGAACTGCAGCCAGCTTTTTACAGAAGCTCCCGTCCAGAAGGAGGCTGAAAGGACAGAACCTTAGCAAAGTAGCTGATGGTTTGGAGCAGAGACAAGAGAGAAGATTGAAGAGTGCACTTCAACCTTCCTGAGGCGAGCTGCGACCCTGTAACTACAACCAAAAGGTACAAAATCCACCACCAAGCAGACGGGAGTCCCCTCCCCCACAACAAGGGCTCACGCAGTTTACTCCATGCAAACAAGCGAGCAGAGTTCAAACTGCCTCCCACTCTATTCCATGGGAGAGACCCCCTAAAAACTGGACCTCCTACCCCCG
>NW_003852401.1:5746928-5756977 GCF_000181295.1 Otolemur garnettii
TTTTTTTTTAATTCTGGTCAATGAAGGGAAGCCCCCCTGGGGGTGAGCATTTTATTTTTGGTTGCCCTTCAGAGCTCCTGTTTTGTCCCCTTCAGTCAGAACAGAAAACAGCAAAGTTTGGTATGGTGACTCCTTCACCAGATGAGTGAAGACCCTAAAACCCCACATGACTCGCAATGAACGTGTAATGAGAGAGAGAGAGAACATTCGTGATTGTTCACAGCACTGAGATTTGGAGGTGGATTCTTATAGCAGAATGCCCAAGACTTCCTGGCAGATGAAAAAAAGTTCCCCATAAATATAGGACTGCTCTAGTGAAACCCAAAATGTATGGCTGCTTAGAGTGTGATGAAGAAGTGGTAATGGCGCAGGGTAAAAAGAGAGTTTATCTTGTACAAAAGTACAGCATTTGGTAAAAGTGTCACCTCTGGTGACTTGAAAAGCAAATAACAAACCCAATTAACTTATAGATTTACAAGAAAAATAAAACATAGACTTACTATTCCATAGTGGCCATCCCTGGCAGCACTTGACAGAGTATTATAAGAATTTTAAAGAAAAAAATTGAACAGTTTACAAAAAAGAATGAAAAAGGATGGGACAGTTTCAAAATGTGGAGATTTACAGCACCAAATAGAACTGGAAAAGAAAATAGTGAACGAATAATTACAAAACGTAGTAGGTGACAAAGTCCAATCATAGCTCAGCATGTGGCAAGGATTAAGCAAATAGCCTGATCATCATGGCCGGTTTTTTAAATCTCTGAATGAATTAACAGATTCAATGAAGTGATGTTGGGGAAATCCTAGAAGTTCTGCAATATGCTCCCTGAAAATGTGGATCTCCCACCAAAATCTCAGGGGCTCAAGCTACCTGTCATGAAGTTGAGAAGATAAGAAGAATGTCACAAAGAAGACCATGGGTTTGGTTGTTGGCACATGTTTATAACTAGAAACAAATGGGAAAAACTAAGTACATTTCTGAATCATTATCTGGTAAAGAGGACCATCGGTTTGAACTAAAAGGGGACTGCAAATGCTTAAAATCAAAAATGGTTCAGAGGTTCCTACTCTTCTACAGGCAGGAAACAGGCTGGGAAACTTGCTCAGTCATCAACAATGGCCTATTTTATATTGCTGTTGAAAAAAAATGGCCAAGGTGGGTTAATAGAGAAAGGGGAAACCACAGAGCGTAGAGCCAAAAGTTATAAAGACTGTTGAACTTGGGAGTGATTAAGGACCTAACTATGCAACATTCTTCACATCCAGGATAGGAGATCTTAAAATTTTTCCTCAATGGGATTTTATATTCAACAGAGCTGTAAAATCTCTGTGTTCCTTCTAATCTTTCCCTTTCTCAATGGAAATACTTATGTGGTTCCTCAAGTATATATTGTGTTTTTGAAGGTGGGAAACTTTTCTTTCTAGTTCATAGGGCCCTAGATCTGGAGGAGCCATATCTGAACTTACTTTTTAGAGACTATCATGCATCAACTAGTGATAATTGATTTTGAGCTTGGAGGAGTGAGTGGCGATTTTGAGATGTCTTTCTTAGAGAATAGTAAATTATATGTGCAGAAAGGAAAATAAATCAAATATTTGGTGGCAAAAAGGCTTTTGTGTTAGTCATCCTTTCTATATCCACAAATTTTCTCTTCGTTCAGATCACTGGAATGATTTCCCCTCTAGTTTGCTTAGTAGTGCGTCAGAGAAGGGAGTGGGGGATAACGAGCTTTCACTAATGAGCTGGGAGTGGAAGTAACGCAGGTCACTATAGGAGGATCATTTAATCACTAGTGCAGGACCATCTCCGTCTGACTTGAAAATCAGTAGTTTTCAAAAAGGCAGCTATTCTATCAGTCTGGCGTCCTGAATGATTATAACTATAAAGTTCCTTACTTACCCACAGTGGAAAGCTATGGCAAGGAAAAAATTAACTTGTGTTATGTAAGCCACTAAAATTTGAGGTTATTGCCACAACATTGACATGCCTATTCTGAATGGTATATAAAGGACCATTTCCATCTCAGTAATTTTTGGTGCAAGTAATTCGTTCTCCTATAATTAAACTATGTTTTACTTATTTTTATTACTATTTGTGGATAGTATGATTGGTTAAATCAAAGTTATGATAAGGCGTTGATGTCTTAGGAGATTCCTCTGTTCTGACTTTTACAAAAATTTGTACCTTTTTATGGACTATTTTTTCTTTGTCAAAATCAAAATGAAACGATCAAGTGGCAAAATGACTCAGCACCACCGACAAATGTTAATCAGACAGGTATCCACTTGCTATACTACAAAAGAAACTTGATTTCAGAAGTAACTCAATAATGTTAGAGTAATTCCATGTGGAGTAGTCGTACTCTTAGATTGACGTATAATCTGTTTTTCTTCTACAATATTGCACATAAAAACGTAAAACATAATGAAAAAACTGCAGTAAAAACAAAGAAGGATCAGCAGTCCTACAGACTGCAGGAATTCTTCAGAATTAGGATCATGAATTTATTTCAATAAGTATCATTGCTAAGAAGGAACTATATGAAACTACACAGATTGAAACCCTTTGGGGCAGCCAAAATTATTCATGTCTCTTAAGAACAATGTCGCCTAACACTCTCTCTTTTATGCTAGTAGAAAGTGACAGTTACTTCTCATTCCCTAGAGCCAATTTCAAATTTTGTGTTTGGAGTTCTAACTTCTAAAGCCTAAATCATCCTTGGTTCAGGAGACTACAGGGTGGATGAAAACAATCAGCTTTTCTGCTCAATCCAGTTTCAGGCCAAAAGGTAGATAATGAATTTAACAGGATGGATTTTTTTTTTCCCCAGATCATAATGTTCACTCTTCAGTAAGCCATTAAGGTGGTTTGCATAAGCGTGCCGGTAAAAATAAAACTTTTTTAATTATTTGGAATTCTTACTCGATCATTATCAAATGGCCAGAATAACAAAGATTAATTTAATTCAGACAGCTAAAATCTCTTTGGTTGTAAGCTAAAAATCAATCATTTAGCAGCTTCAGAATATCCCAAACAAAGCAATTAAACTTTATCTTTCCCTTAAGCCCTTGGTTTCATGGACCTATAGCCTATGTTCCATAACTGGAATTTTTTTGTGTGTTGAAAAATCTTCTGTCATATTGTTTTCTTATTTAAAAAAACATGATTTTCTAGATAAGATACAAAAAATTGTTCTTTATAATCCTCTCATATCTAGGCCTCACTCCTAAGGATGTACTAACTCATTCAAAAACTTGAAAGAGGACAATGATATTGTGTTCAGACTTCAAGTCAGATAGACCTTGGGAAAGTTAACCAATTTCTCAGTCTCTTTCTTCAGTCTATTAAATGGGTGTAATAATATCTACCATAAATGGTGACCATGTGACTTTAAATAAGATGATGCATTGAACATCATTTATGAATATAATACCATTTACCTGTGTCTCTACTGATAAATAATTGTTCAAAAAATGACAATTGCTATTAGCTCATGATAGGAATGAAAAAATGTTATAGGACTATTTGGGATGATAGATTTGTATTAGGCTCTTAAGATAGCGCTTTGAGATTCTAGTTGATAATAAGTTTTTGAAAGCAAGGACAGTGGTTCATACAATTTTTGGATGTTTTAGAGCAACTGCCGTGTCTTGTATGAAGTAGGTATTTAATAAATGCTTGTTAACTGACTGAATTTTTACAAATGGGAGGCTGAAATTCAGTGCCCATTTTGAATTTTCTTGCAAGGTTTTGTGTGCTGGTGATGTTGCACCTTGAATCTGCCAATTTCATAAAGGTTTAATGTGAATGCAGATATGAGAGAAGGAATCGATTGCTTACTTTGGACCTCTGTTTTTATTTGGTGCCTATGTATTATGTGGACAACATACAATATTTTTCCATATTTAGATGCTAGCAAGCTACAACCCAAACTTTGGGGTTTCTAAATTTATTCTCAATTGGCAAAAAGAATATTTTCATTTCTCAACAGGACTTAAAATGCTCAAACAGTTGCAAACAACACTTGGAAGGAACATTTTAATGAGTCAAATGTAAATATATGTAAATAAATTAAACCCACACAAATTAACTTTCCATGCAAGCACTTATAATTAAGAGAAAAAGTGTCTGACAGTAGAAATTTTGGTTTTACTTAGTTTGAATTAGTCAAAAGAGACAAATCATGCCCAAGATTATCCTGAACCTATTATGATAAAATGTAGAAATATCGCTAACTTCCTTAGGTTTCCACTGGTAGCTCCCAAAACTGAAGATAAATCCAACCCACAGAGGGAACCCATTACCAGCCAATCCATGGCTTTTATGTAGTGAATCCACTTTTACGAAAATGTATGCACATAGTAGAGACTTCCAAATACACCCACACACACATCTCCCTAATATTTGTAGGTGCCCCCAACGTAGAACCCATCCCCAATGTCACCAACATAGGCTATTCTTTGTTTCTATCTTAATACAGACATCAAAATTTTTTAAATATGAAAGTTTAATATAATCATCCTTCCTCTAGATTTCTTCTCCATATCCACCTTGCTTTCTCTTTCCTCACACAGTGATTTCCTAAGATCTCTTTCCTACTTCTATTGTCTACATTCAGATTATATCAAGAAATTCCTTATAAATACCAGTTTATCCATAAGTAGCTAATGTTTTTCACACAATCATTAACAAAGTGACTAAGAAGAAACAGACCTAAAGTGCCTTCTTTTTTTGTTGTTTTTGTCTGGTTTCTTGTTTATTTTTTGAGACAGAGTCACACTCTGTCACCCTGGGTCGAATGCTGTGGCATCACAGCTCACAGCAATCTCAAACTCTTGGGCTTGAGCCATGTTACTGCTACAGCCTCCCAAGAAGCTGGGACCATAGGTGCCCACAACAACACATGGCTAATTTTCCTATTTTTAGTAGAGACAGGATCTCACTCCTGCTCAGGCTAGTTTCCAAGTCCTGAGCTCAAGTGATCCTCCTGCCTCAGCCTCCCAGAGTGATAGGGTTACAAGTGTCAGCCACCATGCCTCTCCCTAAAGCTCCTTCTTAATACCAAGAGTTGTGGGTCCCAGCAGTGTCAAGGACACCATGACAGCTTTAAAGCAGAAGCAATGACATTGCATGGACAATCTCTTTATTTTCTGGACAACCTCTGTGGCCTTCTCTCTCCTTTAGATAATCTAGAAGTACCTCCAGCTCTGTAGAATCTAACCTAGGCAATTGTGTGAGTTTCAGAAGCTCAAAAGTTGCTTTTTCCTGACCAGAAAGCTCCTTTTATTACACTGTCGGTCAGGTGCTCCTAGTCCCTCCCTCAGATCCTCTATTAGAGCATAAATCAGGACAGGAATAATATCCCTCTCCTGTGACACTTTCCATTGTGTATCTATCTGAGCTCCAGCCAGATATATGAATAGTGAGAGCTTGGACGTCCTGTTGAGTCTTTGTTTTTGTCTTTCTCAATAAATCATACTTCACTCTTTGACTGTCTGCTTATATCCTCTGACTTTGCAATTTTTTCCGATGAAGATCACCCAGATCAATAACCCATCTAATATAAGATCTCTGTCTATAACAACTTAAACAATTTTTTTTTGTATCTTCCTTGGCTCCCTTTGCTTATTTTTTTCATTTTCACTCTACAAACAACTTATTAAGTACCCACAAGTACTTAGTAAGGCCCTGTTCAAGGATACAGCAATTAATAATGCAAACTTTGCCCCATGACATTCAAAATTCTCTGTGACCTGAGATCAATCTACATTTTTCAGCCTTATCTCCCATTAGTGAAAAGAGACAAGCACATACAAGTAGCTATTGTTAAGCCAGGTACTGCACATTTGAATTTTGTAGCCTTTTATGTCTTCCCAGCGACGCTGTATGAGAAGCATACATGAAGACAACTTCTTATCCTAAAATTATTACCCTCCCTATGGACTGAGTCTCATATCTGCTTTGTTTTATCCAACGCTCACTGCCTTAAAAAAAAATCTGTAAAGTTTTAAAGGTTATTTTTCTTATATGTTATCACTCTGCTAATAAGTGGCAAGAAAGAAATCCGATATGGGTGTCTCTATTTCCTTTCCATTATACCACGCAGTGTCTATGCCTCGCACAGAATAATTATTTAATCTATATGTTTAAGAAATATTTTAATAAGCAGATGAATAAAATAAATTGTAGAAGGTATCATCATTTTGCCATTTTCCAATTGCTTTTGGTCTCCAAAGAATTTTGCATTACTTTGTGTACAAAAGAAATTGTAGTGAACACATTTCTTAACAATTTCTGAAACATACATTTGAAGATTATTTTTCTCTTGTTTTTCAGTGATCTCAGAAATAGTTCTCAAATTACCCTGTGTTCCATCTTCTGCCTTTAATAAATGGATTGCCAACTACCAAAACACATTAGCTTTAAAGTGGGTAAAATGCTGCTTGACTTGGAACTGCAGAAGTGTGAAGGCAATGTAAGGCCACTGATGAATTTTATTTACTGACTTAAGGGGGAAAAAAAGCGTCACTTAATTTGTAAAGCCTGACCTAGATGAAACCCCCTAAGAGCCGGGCTCTTACTTGAGAATGCACATCAGTGTCTTCAAATTCGATTAGTGTGATTTTCCAAGACATAACCACAGCTCGCAGCAAAGTGTCCAGCCACTGGAAATACAATCAATCATGCCAGGCATCATAAGCTTAATGCAAGCCCCCCAAGTACATCACAGGAGACGGGGGAAAAACAATCAGAAAATGAAAAGATAAAGCCGGCCTAAGTAAACATAATTCACACTCAGAGTTTAAAATTTCTCTTCTCCTGCTCAGTGAAAGACGATTTCACACTGGTGATAAATAGTGAAGATTTGATACTTGAGTAAATCTCCTTTGGAAATACTCTCTGATAAGTGAAGAGGCTAAACAAAGAAAAAATATCCAAGAGATATCTTTTCATCTTGGCATATAGATAATAAAGCACCTTCAAGAGTATTCTTTTACAGGCAAAAAAATATTAAGCAAATAAGTGGATTGTTTGAAGTCACAAAACAGCGTGAGCAGGGCTGAAACTCAAAGTGAAGTTAACCACTGTGTTAACCACTCTACCATGAAAGATCTAAGACACAAAACATCCCGCTGGTTTGGCATGAGAACAATGAGAAAGAAGCATGAATATCCAACATCAATAAATTAATACCTAAAATGACACACACTTAGATCTGGAAGGAGACTTGCAGATAATCTACTCCAGAGCTTTAGTATTTTGTAGATGAAGAAAAGAAAGTCGCAGAAATAACAATACTTACTTAACGTTTTTATTAAATAAAATTCAGTGGTTTTTGTAAACCTTAGCTCATTTTCTCCACACTTCACCATGTCAGAAAGTTCTGCCTAGACTAAGGTAACTGTGCAAGGTGGTCCTGAGATGTGGATTTATCTGCTGAGTGATGTTCAGCAGTGCGGCCAAACCCACATTTATACCATTATTTACAGAAAGGCTGAGGAGTCTCCTGGATGAATACTGCAGTCATATGCATAGCCAGATTGTCACATCACAGCAATATCTGACAAAAACACGGGCATCCAAAAAAAAAATCAAATTACCAGGGAGAATGCCTTTTCCTTCTACCCCCAACAACTTTTTCTATGTGTATAAAATATTACACACAATGATTAAAATTGAGCAGCAAAGATTAAATACTGAGGAATTTATGAATTTCCTCTGTGTTTGCTAGTTTGTGCATATAGAGATTTTTGTACTTTTTGTCGATAATATTTTGTATTTCTAGGTTATCTACAGATACATAGATATCTATTACAGAGACATATCTAGATATCTAGATATATCTATGTATAGAGATCAAGATATTTCTCTAGATAGATATCTAGTTATATAACTATATCTAGTTATAATGTCTCTTTATTCATTTCTGCTTGAGCTTATTTGTATCCTTTCTCTTCTATTTCTGGTTAACGTAGCTAGAGGTCTATTGATTTTATCTTTAAAAAACAACAACAACTTTGTTTCACTGATCCTGTGTATCCCTTCTTCTTCTTCCTTCTTCTTCCTTCTTCTTCCTTCTTCCTCCTTCTCCTTCTTCTTCTTTTTTTTTGGTCTGTTTCCATTTCATTTATCTCTGCCCTGAGCTTTGTTCTCTTTTATTCAGCTAGCTTTGGGCTTGGTTTGTTCTTCTTTTTCTAAGTCCTTGAGTTGTGGTATTAGGTGATCTTCCTGTCTTTCCAATGTAGACACTTGAGGCTAGGAATTTCCCTCTTAACACTGCTTTTTATTTATCTCATAGACTTTGTATACTTGTTCCATGATTGTCATTCAGTTCGATTTCCCTTTTAAGTTTATCATTAACCTAAGGGGCACTCACCAGCAGGTTGCTTAATTTCCATGTCTTTAGGTAGGTTTGAGAGTTCCTCTTGGAGTTTTCTAGTTTTATTCCACAGTGATCTAAGAAGACACATGGAAGGATTTCTATTTTTCTGAATGTGCTAAAACTTATTTTGTGGGCTAATGTATGATACATGATCTAGCTTGGAAAATATCCCATGTGCTGGTCACAAGAATGTATACTCTACAATTTTGGAGTAGAATGTTCTATAGCTGTCTGTTAGGTCCATTTTTCCTGGAGTCCTGCTTAAGTCCAGTGTTTCTTTGTTGATCTCCTGGATGATCTAGAGATGCTAGATGGTCTGGGATCCATTCTGTCAGCAGAGTGTTGAAATCCCCAGTAACTATGGAGCTGCTATTTATTTCTATGCTTAGACCTAACAGTATTTTATTTATGAATCTGGAAGGTTCTGTGTTAGACACATATATATCTGTAATTGTGATTTCTTACTGAATTGCTCCCTTTATTATTACATAATGACCATTTTTTTCCTTTTACCATTGTTGATTAAAAGTTATTTTATCTAGCAGGTAAATAGTTTAGTCCTGCTCTCTGCACAGCACAGGAAACAATCAGCAAAGTAAATATCATACACAAAGGGAGAAAATATTCACAAACTACACATCTGACAAAAGGCTAATATCCAGAATCTATAAGGGCTCAAATCAAAAAGGAAAATAAAAAACAATAAGCAACCCCAATAAAAAGGCAAAAGAAGTTTTTCAAAAGAAGATAGACAAATGGCCAACGAACATGTGAAAAATGCTCAATATCACTAATCATCAGGAAATGCAAACTAAAACCACAATGAGTTACTACCTTATCCCTATCAGAATGGCCCTTATTAAAAGGTCAGAAGACCAGAAGACAGTAGATGTGAGTGTAGATGCAGGCAGAGGGGAACACAAAGTAGGACCGCAAAGGTAGACTGCACAGTAGTACAACTTCTATAAAAAGAAAAAAAAAAAAAACAGCATGAAGATTCCTCAAAGAAATAAATATAGACTTACTATTTGATCCAGCCAGTCCACTACTAGATATGTACCTAAAGGAAAAGAATTCATTTTATCAAAAAGACAGCTACATTCAAATATTTAATGCAGCACAATTCACAAATGTGAGATGTGGAATAAAGCTAAATGCCCATAAGTTCATGAGTTGATAAATATATAGAAATACGTACACCATGTATATATATAATACAATATATTATATATACATACCATGTATATATAATACATTATATATAATATATATACACCATGGAGTACTACTCAGACATAAAAGGCAATATTGAAATAATGTCTTTTGCTGCACCTTGGATGAAGCTGGAGACCATGATCCTAAATGAAGTACCTTAGGGATACAACACCAAACACCACATGTACTCTTTAACAATTGGAAGTGAAATGATTGCCACACAAAGACAGAAAGAGTCGTAAAAGACACTGGAAACCAAGAAGAAGAGAGGAAGGGAAGGAGTAAAAAGTTCCTTATCAGGTACAATGAACACTATCCTGGTGCCAGGCACACTAAAGGCTCTGAGTTAAGCATTATATACAGTACCCATGTAACAAACCTTTTGTTTGCTGCTAATATTTTGAAAGAGAAAGAGGAAGGAAGGAAGGAAGGAAGGAAGGAAGGAAGG